>NW_012115599.1:5662091-5666875 GCF_000951035.1 Colobus angolensis palliatus
GGAGGAGGTTGCAGTGAGCCGAGATTACACCACTGTACTCCAGCCTGGGCATCCGAGGGGGTTTCTTCTCAAAAAAAAAAAAAAAAATCAGATTCTGGGTGAAAATACCTCAATTTAAATCCCGGCTCAGCTGTTTATTAGCTGAGTGGTCTTAGGCAAGTCACTTAATACCTCTGTGCCTCAATTTTCTCATTTGGAAAATGGAGATAATAGTATTTACCTTGCAGAATGGTTATGAGGATTAAATAAGTTAATGCACATTACAAATTTAGAACAGTTCCTGGCACAAAACATCATCATTCAGTATATTTCATTAAGAAAGAAAGGGAGGCCAGGCACGGTGGCTCATGCCTGTAATCCCAGCACTTTGGGGGACCAACACAGGCGGCTCACTTGAGCCCAGGAGTTTGAGACCAGCCTAAGCAACATGGCCGAACCATGTCTCTCTGAAAAACACAAAAATTAGCTGGGCGTGGTGGTGTGCAACTGTGGTCCCAGCCACTCAGGAGACTGAGGTGGAAGGATCTCTTGAGCCCTGGAGGTGGAGGTTGCAGTGAGCTGATATCCTACCACTACACTCCAGCCTGGGTGACACAGCAAGACTCTGTCTCAAAAAAAAAAAGTAAAAGAAAAGGAGTGATACATTTTCAAACAAAATTATTTAAAATGCCAAGAGAAAAACTAAAGGAGTTTAAAAAATAAAACTTATTTTCCTAAAATATTTCATGAATGGATTTCAGATAATGGCCAAAGGTTATACTCTATTTTGATGCTTGGAAAGGTAACATTTTTAATTATTTAAAAATAGTTTAAAATGGTATATTTTAAGATATGCTAGAAAGACTTTTTCCACAAACAGGCATTTTAAGTCTCCTATATAAAGACACGGTTTTGAAGAATATACAAACATCAAGACAGAATCAGAAAACTTAAGATTTTCTGATTTAAAAGATAAGGTCAAGAATGATGTCAGTTTCTTTTGTTATTTCTTTTAATCCTCTTAACAGCCCTGTGAGGTAGGCAGCATGTGTCATGTCTCCATTTTACAGAGGAAAAATGTCTCAGAGATTCAAAAATAAGGCTCAAATTTAAACAGCTCATTTTATAAGAAGCTACTTTATTTGATCTTTAGTTTTCGCATTTATGAAATGGTGATAATAACATTCACTTCACAACATGTGTTAGGATTAAATGATATATCACACGTAAAGTTCCTTGTTTTTCTTTTTTTTTTTTTTTTTTTTTGAGATGGAGTCTCGCTCTGTCACCCAGGCTGGGGTGCTGTGGCCGGATCTCAGCTCACTGCAAGCTCCACCTCCCGGGTTCATGCCATTCTCCTGCCTCAGCCTCCCGAGTAGCTGGGACTACAGGCGCTGCCACCTCGCCTGGCTAGTTTTTTGTATTTTTAGTAGAGACGGGGTTTCACCGTGTTAGCCAGGATGGTCTCGATCTCCTGACCTCGTGATCCGCCCGTCTCGGCCTCCCAAAGTGCTGGGATTACAGGCTTGAGCCACCGCGCCCGGCCAGTTCCTTGTTTTTCTTCTCCCCATCACTGTTCTCTTGACAAATGCATTTCATTTAAAATCACCTCATTACCTGCCCACTCTCCTGCAGTGTTTGTTTTTATAACCTGGTAGTTTTGCCTTAATTTGTTTGCAGCCTAGCAGGTAGCTTGTTTTCCCAAAGAAAGTTACTGTGGATATATTAATTGTTGCCAACAATTGTTGCCAACAAACAGAAGTATTCAGTTGCTAGAAACTCATTTGCCTATAGTTCTCTTTATAGCAAATTACTTGCACATATTTTCTCTTTGAAGCCATGTTAACTACAGTTAGAGCACTAGGTAAGACTAAAATTTTTCCTTAACAAGTAGGATATTTCATTCTCCACTTGCTAACAAATGAAAAATACAGTATTTCTGGCCCTACTTTAACAGTAATCCTGACATGCATTCTAGTCTCTGGTTACAGTGAATTTCTTATTCTCCTGCAGATCTACCAAGTCCAAAGCAGTTTTCTTGCCACTGCACAGCCTGTTCCCTCTGCTTGGAATGCCCTACTCCATTTCCTACCTTGCAAACGCCTTCAAGTGCCAGCTTAAATGTCACTATGAAGTCTTTCCTGACTCCTCTAAAACGTTGAGTCAAGAAAAATATTGAAATATTGTTTACTCAGATATTTTATTATCCTATTTCTGAAAAGCTTTACCACCCTCAACCTAACTTCTGCTTTTCTTAAGATCTCTGGACAGCTTCCACATCTTACTGACTCAGGGAAGATGAGCTGACTCAACAAAAAGGTGATGAGATTCTAGAAAGAGCTGGCTGGCTGGCTAGCTGGCTGACCAGTTGCAAAACAGCCAGCAAGAAGTTTGCAATATATCAGCCTTTATGGGGTTAGTTCTCCTGCTCCCTTTAAAGGAGACTAGAAGTAGGAAAGTGGATGAGAAAGAAAAAAGTTTCTGAATTCTCTTACTGACTTTGTTCCAGTGAATTTGCCTTGTCACGTTCGTATTATTAATGACGATAGTCCTAAGGTATGTTATTCTTTGAAGTTTATGAAGTTGTTTATTTTCATCAGGGTAATCACTTGTGCTGCTTACCAAATGTTTCCAGCCCTCCCCCATCAAGGCACATGATAGGATCTGACCTCCATGGCCTGGGCTAGGGCCATGTACTGGTAGCTCTGGCTAATGATTTGTAAGCAGAAGTGACACATGTCATTTCAGGCTGAAATTATCCAACAGTCTGTGCAATGCCAACAGAACTCTCTTTCCCTTTGCCATGGCAAATAGCCACTTTCGAGATGATTGATCATCTTATGTCCTGGAGTAAGAAGATATGGCATGGAGCCCTAGCCAACTTTTGTTGGACCCATAGCATAAGTGAGAAATAAACTTTTCTCCCAATATTTTATTGTGAAAAATGTTGAAATGTATAGAAAAGTTGAAAGACTTGCATAACACACATTCCCATACCTATCACCTGGATTTCACAGTTAATATTTTGCTATATTTGCTCTATCCCTTATCTGTCCTTTATGTTGTTATCAATCTGCTTTTTTGGGGTGGAGAGATGAACAATAAACTATTCTATAAACCATCACTAAGATTCTGGGGTTGTTCATTACTGCAGCATAACTTTGCCTTTCCTGATCCGCATCTGGGGAATCCAGACCGCCTACTCTTCTTTTCTACTGAAGACAGTAAAGTAAAACTTCTCCAAAAAGAAAAAAGTAATAGTTTGAAGCTGGTTCTAAGAAATCATTTCCTACCAGGGAAAGTCAGAAGTCACAAGGTGGATTAGGAGAAGGATTAAACCATCTTTTTTTCCTTCCATGGTCTTAAAAAATAAGATAAATTGTAACTGACCTAGTTTTGATGAGGCTGTATTTGGAGGTAGAGAGATGAATTAAATGGGGAAAGGAAAGTCAAAATTAGCATCCATTGACTATCTTTTGTATGGCAGACATTTTGTATATATATGATCTCATTTAATTTTCAAAACCACCCTGAAAATTACATATGATTTACATTTTTTAAAATGAGGCTATTAAGCTCAGAGAGGTTAGGCTACCTGCCCAAGGTCACATAGCTAGTGTGAATAGAGGAGACAGAATGAAAATCCAAATCAGTATGACTCCAACACGCTTACCCTCCTCTAGAAGTTTACAGACCCTTGGCCTCTGATAGCCAAGGGTATTTCCTTCCACTGAAATGACCATCCCAAGGGGGACGATGACCCAAGAGGTAACAATGGTGTTAGTGGCAACCTCCCTCCATGCTTGAAGCAGAATTTGAAATGTCAAAATTATTTGACAAAAATATTTTTTGAGTGTTCAGAAAAGTTCAACAAGCCCACTAAACTTAGGAGCATTGTGAATTTCCCAAAACTGAAACAGCTGATTTTTCCTTTACCTTTATCAGATAGTCACCTTCTTTGACAAAAAAAAAATATTTAAAAATACTAATGTTGTTTTTTCTAACTCAAAACCCAGTTGGAATCTTGATCTTTTCACAGTTTATTTTTTAGGCTTGTGTTTGGTGTGAAGTAGATCTATATGATGTGTATATGAGTGTGTGTGTGTAAGGTCCTTAATTTCCCCCCAAATCTAGATGGTTACACTTTGAAATGCAATTCATATGACCACGCTGAGAGTCTATTTTCAGAGTTTTCATGGCTACAAGCTAATGATGTTGGATTCCTATTAATTAATCTAAAAATAATGGGTATGGTAACGTAACTTTAAATAATCAGGTTTCCACTAAGGGAGTTTATCCTGGACTAGATAGCTCCTGCTTGACGGGGTAGGATGGGATAGCTAACCAAACTTGCCTGGAAAGACAACCTAAGTACCTATATAGGTCATGGGAATTTGTCCTCACCCTATAGAAATAATCTAACCCTGAATGATAAGTTTCTTCAAATAATTGAACACAGACTACCTTTAACTTTTCTATAGCATTTAACCTTTCCCTGGAGATTTTTATAAGACTAAAGCCTTAAAATGAAGCTTGGATACACTCAAAAGGGTAGCAGGAGGGAGCTTTTAGGGGCAATGGAACTGTTCTGTATCCCGATAGCGGCCGTGGTTGAATGAATCTATACATGTATTAAAACTCATGGCTGTACACACACGTGCACACGCACACACATGCACACATGCATCTGGTGGACATCTGCTGCCTAAAGGTTCTGCCTTTCTTTTCTCTTCTTTTTTTTTTTTTTTTTTTTTTGAGACAGGGGTCTTGCTCTGTATCCCGATAGCGGCCGTGGTTGAATGAAT
>NW_012115599.1:5667671-5673939 GCF_000951035.1 Colobus angolensis palliatus
TTTTTTTTTTTTTTGAGACAGAGTGTCGCTCTGTCACTCAGGCTGGAGTACAGTGGCACAATCTCGGCTCACTGCAACCTCTGCCTCCCAGCTTCAAGTAATTCTCCCGCCTCAGCCTCCCAAGTAGCTGCGCCTACAGGTGCACCACTACCACAGCCGGCTAATTTTTGTATTTTTAGTAGAGATGGGGCTTCACCATGTTGGTCAGGCTGGTCTGGAACTCCTGACCTCAAGAGATCCGCCTGCTTTGGCCTCCCAAAGTGCTGGGACTACAAAGTGTGTGAGTCACTGCACCCAGTCAACTGTGGTTTTCTCAAACTTATTCTGGTATCTATTTATTCTCAGGAGTGCCTGGAACAACGACCCCAAGGGATCTCTCTTACATGTGAATGTGAAGAATAAGCACATTCTTCAATGTGTGCCATCATGAGGAACAGATGTTCTTTCTTTCCCCCCACCCCCAAATTATGTGCTTTGCATTCTAGGAGAGGGCTTCTCACAGGCCATCAGAATTATTGGGGATGCTTGTTAAAATGTAGATTCCTAAACTCTACCTTTTTAGACCTGTTAAATTGAGCAAACTCTCTGAGGGTAAATCCAAAGCATCTGCATTTTAATAAGCGCTTTAGGTGATTCTTATCATATTAAAGTTTGGAAAACACTATCCTAGGGTTTACTCACTGTACTCCTTACTAAAGTTCATTTATTCATTCAATAAACATTCATGTGCCAGGTCCCCTGGAGGCAGGAGATAGCAATAGGAGTGTGGTAAGTAATCAAGTTGCTTATAGCCAAATAATTACAATAAAATGAGGCAAGTGCTATACTAGGAAAAATACAAAATACATCAAAACATAGAGGAGGAGCCTGTGGGAATTGGAAGCAGCTTCATAGATGATATTTGAGCTGCTTTCAGGCATAGAGAAGGTACTGCAGGGTATTGGCATGTGAAAATATATGATCCACTCTGGAAGAAGAACTCTGTGTGGCTGGAGCATAGGGAAGAGAGGCATGGGTTGGGGCGAGGGTATGAGGAGCCTTCTAAACATGCTGAGCAGTTTTAGTTCTACAGAAAGTGGGAACCAGAGGAAGTTTTTAAATGTAAAATGATAGAATGATATTTGAGTTATGAAGCAATCTTCCTGGAGGCAGTTTGGAGGCAGGAGATGAGAACAGAGTCTTCTGCAGTGGTGAGGGGCGGGGAAGCTAAATGAGGATGATGGCAGCTGGGGTCTCTGAGGCGGAGTAACAGACGACGAGACTACAGGAGGGAAGGAGGAGGTGGGAAGCTGACCATGTCTGATAAAGGCTAATCTGAGTCAAGAACCTCATCCAGGGAAGGCATTTTCAATAGCCACATAACTCTTCCAGCTCAGAATCTGAAAGCAGACCTGATGCTTGAGCTTATGAGCAACTCCTAGTGTCTGGGCCCATTAGCAATAGTTTCTACTGTGCTAGAGAATAAATTTAAAGATATTTGTTAAGTGAAAAACATCACCCCATAAAATATGTGATTAAATGATTCCATATGTATTCTAAAAGTGTTAAGCACATAGAGAGAGAGAGGATAGGGGAGAGAGAGGCTGAAATTTGAGGAAATGCATAGGAAAGGCAAGATTACTATTGATAAGGAAGACGAGTGGGGTTGGGAGAGACTGGAATTGAAAGACCCCTGACAATTTACTCTGAAGTATTGTGCATGTTTCAATTGTTTTAAACAATGAGTTTTATTGATGCATGGCTTTTACAATTTTTTAAAGCAATTTTTAAAAAGATGCTTACACATCTTCTTGGCTACCACTAGGTGGTACTAGTGGCAGGACAGATTGAACAGCTTTTACACTTCCTGTGTTCATCCATGACACTTGCATATCCATCGAATTTTAGACACCTGCATATGGGTTTAATTTCTTAACTTTACAGAGCAAAACAAATACCTTTGCCAATTATTATTAGTATGTGTCTTCAGAGCTTAGGAGTCAAAGTCCACAGATAATTTTTCTTCCTTCTTAGATAGAAGATGTCATATTTTCTATATTTAATTTGTATCAAAACATTTACAAGTATAAACAAGTATAAAAAAGTATTCTTGGGCCGGGCGCAGTGGCTCAAGCCTGTAATCCCAGCACTTTGGGAGGCCGAGACGGGCGGATCACAAGGTCAGGAGATCGAGACCATCCTGGCTAACACGGTGAAACCCCGTCTCTACTAAAAAAAAAAAAATACAAAAAACTAGCCAGGCGAGGTGGTGGGAGCCTGTAGTCCCAGCTACTCGGGAGGCTGAGGCAGGAGAATGGTGTGAACCCGGGAGGCGGAGCTTGCAGTGAGCTGAGATCCGGCCACTGCACTCCAGCCTGGGCAACAGAGCGAGACCCCGTCTCAAAAAAAAAAAAAAAAGTATTCTTTCTGCATCAGTCTAAGCTGCACACAGTTTGGTTCACATATATCTAGACATTTCTCAAGCTCTCCACTTTAATGATATTCCCAAGTCAAATCTTAATCACATGCACAAAAATAATGAAACTCTGTGATGGCACTATTCACCTGTTCTCTCTAACTCCAAGACTGGCTTTTCTTTCCAACCCCTTACCCTTAATTCTTTTAGGCTGTCGTGTTTCCCATCACCTCAGTTGACATGGCAGGAGACAAAAGTGTTGCCATATCCTCTTTCTACACACACCCATATTTATTGCAACCCATCATAATGCAGCATTTGTGATTTCACTTCTGGAAGCTTTTTTCCTTTTAAGCAGGGCTTATTGCCTCTTATATCACGGAACAGTCTGAACTAGCTACTGTATTTTCCTTTGTATGAAAACAACACTTCATTCCAAAACGAGATTCCCATTACTGGAGTTTGCATAGTCTAGAAGGGACACAGTGAAAACACTCACACGATCTACTAAGGATACCCATGGGGCCAGCCTGGCACACACAATGCTACTCAGTCCTAATAGGTGCAAAGCCAAGAGGTGCCTGTAGTGGCTCTAACTTGGCTAAGACATGCTCCTGGTTGTAATCCTCACTGAGTACAGCCTGACTCTTCACCCCCTTACCTCACCCCACCCCAAAACCCCAACACCTCCAGCAGGGGCAGTTTGCAGAGTCAGTCTTTGGATGGAACCCAAGAAGAAATTGACCAAGGTTATACAGTTGTATTTGACACTCCCTGAGTGCTCAATTGAGCCACCAATAAATACTAGAGAAGAAAGTCAGGAACATTCCAATGCATAGGATATTAGCTATTGAATGGATGTTAGCCACTATCCGTCATTAATAATAATGAAGACTACTTTTTTTGTTGTTTGTCTTTTGAGACAGTCTTGCACTGTTGCCCAGGCTGGAGTGCAGTGGTGCCATCTCAGCTCACTGCAACCTCCGCCTCCTGGGTTCAAGAGATTCTCATGCCTCAGCCTCCTGAGCAGCTGGGATTACAGGTGCCCACCACGACACCCAACTAATTTTTGCATTTTTAAGTAGAGATGGGTTTTCACCATGATGGCCAGGCTGGTTTCAAACTCACGACCTAGGTAATCTGCCTGCCTCAGCCTCCCAAAGTGCTGGGATTACAGGCGTGAGCCACTGCACCTGGCCATGAAGACTACTGTTTACTTGAACCTTTGCTATCTGAAAAGCCCTGTGCTAAATTCTTCATATATTTTCTCTTACTCAATTTCTTCAACCTCCCTGAAAATTATTGCTACCATTTTACAACTGTGAAAACAACAACAGGGGCTTGCAAAGGTTCAAGTGACAGGTTCAGGTTTATCTATTTTCAAATCTTTTCCTCTTAATTCCTATCCTATTCTGAAGACAGTTAAGGGCTCTAATTGTTCAGAGATCTTTGCATATCCCCAATTAATGGACTACTGAAGACCTTACTTCCCCCCGCCCCATCCCCTAGTTCACTATCATTTTCAAAGGAGAGAGGCAAGGTCAAAGCACAAAGGTAAATGTAAACCTATCCATAGGCTTTGTACTGACATTCAGCCTTAATTATACATTTCTTTGAATACAAGAACTATACTTTTCTATTACATCTGTCTCCCTTCAGCACCTCACACAATGTTCCGCCCACAGCAGTTTCTCAACACTGTTGCTTCAGTAACTGGCTGGCCCCTTGTTCACATCTGGGGTCGAGAAGGTTAGTGATGGGATATAAATCAAAATTTGTGTTGTTCTGTAGGTCAGATTATTTTGACCATCTGATTTTCCTTACCATGAATCCCTGAAAATTAAAAGTAAATTGATCTCCAAATTGACATATTATTTTATTAGCTGAATCTAATTTAATTGTTTTGAGAAAAATTAATCAAGAGTGCTTGGGGCTGAAAGTAGTAAACAAGAATAAATCTGTCACAACCTTCTCTTTTCTAAGAACTATGAGCTGGAACTTGTTTTCATGATATAATTAGGTAGGGACTTCTGTGACTTAATTTAAAAGCCTGATTTATAATCACTTTTATTTTCAAAACAATTTTTTTTTTTTCACTTTCTCTGTCTCTGCTACCCCTGAATGAACCTGGCTCTGCTTCTCCAAATTCAATGATGTCAGGTTAGCAGGGAGCAAATTTGAGACTGCACAATTCCCGTCAGCTAATAGCTGGGGAGATCTTTTGATCCCCAAGGTCTAAGTTCAATTCTAAAGGCTATATTTTCTTTTGGACCTATGTGGTAACTCCTATTAACAGTAATAGGTGTTACGCATGAACGTACAGAAGACTGTATACCCCTAAGATTTGCCTAAGCATGAATTTCATGAGGCCAAAGTAAACACATTTTTTTACTTTGGCACCCTTCCCTTCCAGGTTAGGATAAATGTTGGCACTTGGATAAGATTCTAAATGATGAAATGCCAATGCACGTTGCTTCTGCATATGTCATCTAAAGTATGTGGCTTCTCAAAATGGATGCCTTTCTTCTCTGCTCAATGCTTGGCCGGGCAAGCCATTGTAAGCCTGACAGAGAGGTGAAAAGACATTTCTAAACAAATATTTTCCCACTCAGATATCATACAGCTTGTGCCAGTGAGTGAGATAAACCCAGTCCTAATGTGCTAGTCTGAAATGCTTGTATCCCAGTCTACTTTCCATTGATTTGATCAACATCAGATACTCTAATATTCTGAAATGAAAAACAGGTGTGAAAAAAAGAGGACTGAAATATGAATAACAAACTGTTCAAGACGAGACTGCCAGTTCTAGAGAGCTCGCCCCACTTGCCTAAGAGGTGTGTACCGACGCCAAATAAGCCAAAGAAAGACGCAGACTTGTTTGTATAGTGTTTAATAGGCCCCAGAGGGAAAGCGACGCCCACTGAAACAATCTTTTTTTTTTTTTTTTTTTTTGAGACAGGGGTCTTGCTCTGTAACAGCCCAGGCTGGAGTGTAGTGGTGCGATGTTGGCTCACTGCAGCCTCGACCTCCCAGTCTCAAGTGATCCTCTCACCTCAGCCTCCCAAGTAGTTGGGACCACAGATGGCTACCACCACGTCCAGCTAATTCTTGTATTTTTTGTAGAGATGGGTTTCACCATATTGCCCAGGCTGGTCATGAACATTCTGCCTTCTGACCAAAAGCCTAATCCACATTTACTATTGTCTCTGGAAAATGCCTTAAGGTTGATTGTATGAAGGTATTGCTTTGGCCAATGTGGTCCTTGGCAGTTCTGCATTGTCTAGAACCTGTGAATCTTTTTGGAGCTTATCTATCTTGGGAGGGAGATTGTCTGAGCAGACTTGAAGGCAGGGGTGGAAGCCACCTGCTGAAGACAATAAGGAGCATTTGGGAGGGTGGGTGGGGAAAATGAGACAGCGCAGAGGGGAGGGGGCTGGAAGGGATCCCACTCCCTCGCTCCTGCCTGCATCTGGTGCCCCAGGAGCTGCTCTTGAGCAATGCCTCTCTAATGAGTTGGCGTGAACTTGTGCTTGTTCCTCCCTCAGGGAACAAGGGAAGACAGGCTTAAAGCTGCTAAAACGCTTGGAGAACATCCGAAGAGAAGCTTGACACAAATGCAATGATTAGTGAAAACAGCTTGGGCCTGGCTAAATAGTGGCTATTTTAACAAAACAAACATATGGGAGTTGATGACAATTGTCCTTACAAAGAAACAATCTAGCCCTCTACACAGAGCTTGATGCTTCTTTATAGTCTTCACGGAATTCGCTTCACTGTGGTTTTCTTTTCTTTTTTTTTTTTTTGAGACAGAGTGTCGCTCTGTCACTCAGGCTGGAGTACAGTGGCACAATCTCGGCTCACTGCAACCTCTGC
>NW_012115599.1:5673989-5689226 GCF_000951035.1 Colobus angolensis palliatus
CTTTAAAAAAAATACCTGGCACATAATACGTACAAATGAAACGATCTTGCCTAATTTGTTTTAGGTTCTTTATTTCATTTTTTTTTTTTTTTTTTTTACTTTAAAAAAAATACCTGGCACATAATACGTACAAATGAAACGATCTTGCCTAATTTGTTTTAGGTTCTTTATTTCATGTAACTCGTGATTTAGAAAGTTCTCTAAAATGTGATGATTATAAGAACACTCATCTGCCAAGACTCTTAAAATATATTGTAACAGCTTTAATCCTGTTGCAGATAGAGCTATCAGTAGCAGCAATTAGCATGTATTTAAATTCAATAATTTCTGCATAAAAAGGACTTTACTGACATTTATAAATTCTTCCTCTGACAAAGGAGTGAGAAATAATGTGATTAATAGTGAGATGAAAACTCTTTAATTTCTTCTGAAATTATTTTTAAGGACATAAACAACTTGCCCTTTTCTTTGCTACTATTAACCTACAAAACACAAAAAGTCAACTCACGGTTACCTTTTCAGTACTGTTGGCCTCAATTCCTGACTCAGGAAATAATATAAAGCAGTTCAATTGGTTTTGTCTTGTTTGAGAAACTAAAATTAAAATTTCAGGAGTTATTTAACTTTAAACAGGAAAGAATGTGGTCTTTCAGAAATAGTCATACAGACAGTTTTACAAATGTGTAAACCTCTTAAACCTAGTACCAATCTAAAAAAGAAAAGAAAAGGAAAAAAAGGTCCTTAAAAAAAGTGCATGTGTTTGGGTTTTTTGTTTTTGTTTTTACATCTTTCTTTAGTTGCAACTGGAAACTGTAGGTTTTATTCTCATCTTTCAGCTACTGGCATGTCATGAACTCCTCTAGTGAATGACTACCTAAATTGCTATATCCATAAATATTCTAGTGGAAAAACATTTGCAAGGCTTATTTTCAGAAGTGTACTGCAGTACCTTGATGTTGACCAAATTCAATTTTATTTTTCTGTGTTATAGCTAACAATTTCAAGGTGTTATTTTATACATCAAAACTCCAAAAGTATGACAGAAAGGAACTTATACATATGCTAAATAAACCAGTATTGCAGTGTAGTATGGAAAAAAAAACTACCCAATGATGGTGAATTCTGTTTCTTTATGCTACCCAATAGTGGTAGTCAGGCAGCCTCTAGCATTTATTCTTGCCTAGGAAAAGTGATGCTCTGGAAAATAAAACTTGGGCAAATGTATGTTATGCTGGCTCTTGACACATTCAATCTCTTTTCATTTTTTAAAAATCATAAGTCATAGTCCAGTTATCAAAATTTTAGTTTCTAAAGAATTGCACTGGGTGTTTGTCAAAGTTAACTGAGTTGAAATCAACATGGCTAGTCCTGGTTTATTTCTTGGATTCTTCTAATCACAAATTACCTGATTAAATGAGTAAATGCACAATATTAACTGAATGCTAGAATGAGTAAATTGCTCAAACATTGTATTATCCATTATACAACATTTCCTTTTAGTCACTGATGAATCTATGACTGGGAGGAGTATTATGTTTCAGCCAATAAGTCCTTATTGAGCGCCCTCTATAAACTGAGGAGGTAGGACAGGAGATCACAAAATAATTCCTAGACTACCTTACCAGTAACAATTACTGGGAAAAATTATAAAAGTAAAATCACAATAAAAAAGCAAATCAATTATCTGCATGGCCAGGCGTGGTGGCTCACACCTGTAATCCCAACACTTTGGGAAGCCAAGGCAAGTGAATCGTTTGAGTCCAGGAGTTCGAGACCGGCCTGGGCAACATTGCAAAACCTCATCTCTACTAAAAATACAAAAAATTAACCCGGCATTGTGGCACACCCTGTAGTCCCAGCTTCCTAGGAGGCTGAGGTGGGAGCATCACTCAAGCCTAGGAGATCAAGGCTGCAGGGAATTATGACTGTACCACTGCACTCCAGGCTGGGTGACAGAGTGAGACCCTGTCTCAAAACATAAAATATAAAAAAATTACCTATCTGCTTAATGGAAAAATCTGTTTTATTTTCCTTGTTGCTTTCAGTCTTCATTGTTCTTACTAAATTCCATTTTCTAATCCATCAATAGGAACAATTTGAAGCTTACTAAGTAAGTGTAGATCTAACTAATTGAAGTGTTAGCATTACCAACAAATTATTTGTCATTGCACATCCCGGAAACAAAGAGCTAACATTTGGGAAGGGGGGTGGTGTCTCAGTAATATACATAATCCACTCTATCCTCACAAATATATAAATGTAAAGGGAAGCAGAAATGTTTTCATCCATGAGGAATAAGACTCTTCTTAAGCTGTAAATATATAGGGCTCAGATTCCATTCCTTTTTCTGGCTCAGCAACTTCTTCCACACATCCCCAGGGTGAGTTACTTGGTCTCATGGAATCTTAGTCTCCCTGCCTGTTCAAAGGGGAGGAGGGGTAATAATGTGTTTACCACAGGGGTGTTGGTTAAATTAATTAGTATTTATTATGTGCTCCATTAAAGTCCTCAGATGATATAAAACTTGACATTTATATGGCACCTAATCATTGCTTTAAGTTTTGAAAACAGTCCTTGGTTTTTAAAACCATGCAAGAAATATAACAAATCTTTATGCTTCCAACAGTAGGATTAAGCATAGGAATATTTTAGCTTTTCTTTCTTTTTATTTTTGAGATGGAATTTCCCTCTTGTTGCCCAGGCTGGAGTGCAATGGCATGATCTCAGCTCACTGCAACCTCTGCCTCCTGGGTCCAAGCGATGCTCCTGACTCAGCCTCCCAAGTGGCTGGGATTACACACACCCACCACCATTCCTGGTTAGTTTTTGTATTTTTAGTAGAGATGGGGTTTCACCATCATGGCCAGGCTGGTCTCAAACTCCTGACCTCAGGTGATCCACCTGCCTCTGCCTCCCAAAGTGCTAGGATTACAGGTGAGAGCCATGGTGCCCGGCCCATTTTAGCTTTTCTAAGAACAATTATTTTCCCGGGGTGAAAATATTAGCAAGTTACAAAAGCTTATTTCCTCAGCTTTAGACTATGAATAGAATAGCTTTAATTTATAGTTGATAAAAACAGAAGGAAGAAAGTTTTATAAAAGCCATTTTAATGGCTCATTCTGCCATCTTCGGTGGCATTTTAAACTACTCACGATTGAAGGGAAATCGGTTCATCTGTTTTACTACTATTTAATTCTGGCATTTAAAAGAAACCCAAGAAGTCATTTAGTTGAACTCCTTTGCCTACAATAATAGTACTAAGCACCTGCTCTTCAAGACAACATTCTCATTTTATAGATGAGGAAACCAAGGTTCAGTGAACTTAAATCACAGTGCAGATAATCAAACCCCAGACACCATTCTTTCTCTGCCACCTCAGATACCGCCAAGAAGTTACACTTAAAGCTGCCCTGTACAGAAAGGAATTTCTTCTCTTTTTATCCCTATTCTCTCTCTCTTTGAACTTAAAAATTAAACCAAGATTTTTTTTTTTTTTTTTTTTAAGAGAAGAAATCGCACCATGTTTCCCAGACTGGTCTCGAACTTCTGGCCTCAAGCGATCCTCCTGCCTCGGCCTCCCAAAGTGCTGCGATTACAGGCAAGAGCCACTGTCCCCGACCTAAATCAAGATATTCTAATGGAATCTTAGTTTTATCCCCAGAGAGCTTATGAGTGCCCCCAAATCATCAGTTAAAAGTTATGTTAAAAGACAAGTAGTTTAAAATCACTCTTAAAAGATACTTCCATACATTTTTATTGAAGAAACAAAAGCTACACATATCCTTTTTTGAGAATTAGTTCACTCAGGTTTAGTGATTTTTTAAATACCAAATTAACATGAATACTATATGGTCAGAGCCTTTTCAACTTTGTATTGAAGTATGTGGTTCCCCCTTACTCATGGGGGATAGACCCCCACTAGGTGCCTGAAATGGCAAATAGTACAGAACCCTATACATACTGTTTTCTCTTTTACATGCATAACTTTTTGATGAAGTTTAATTTATAAAATAGGCATAGTAAGAAGTTAACAATAAAAATAACAAAATAGAACAATTATAACCATATACTGTAATAAAGGTTAATGTGGTCTCTCTCTCAAAATATCTTATTGCATTATATGTTGGGCAACTGAAACCGTGAAAAGTGAAACCATGGATAAGGGGGTACTACTGTACAAACAGAAAAAAAGTACTTATTTTTTGAAATATCTAAAATCTATCCCATCTTCGCTTTGTAATAAGACGAGTACATATCATTGCCATTTCATATCTCAGAGGAATGGACTATGTGTGCTAAAGAACTCTAATCATGAATAAATTAGCCTACATAGCTAAGAGTGCTTTGAAAGTTTAAGCTCCGTATTGAAATTAAAATATTATTAGTAAAGTATTATTACAACTATGATTTCATTTTAAATAATAATGATACATTTTCTTTTTTTTTTTTTTTCTGAGACGGAGTCTCGCTCTGTCGCCCAGGCTGGAGTGCAGTGGCCAGATCTCAGCTCACTGCAAGCTCCGCCTCCCGGGTTCACGCCATTCTCCTGCCTCAGCCTCCCGAGTAGCTGGGACTACAGGCGCCCGCCACCTCACCCGGCTAATTTTTTGTATTTTTTAGTAGAGACGGGGTTTCACCGTGTTAGCCAGGATGGTCTCGATCTCCTCCTGACCTCGTGATCCGCCCGCCTCGGCCTCCCAAAGTGCTGGGATTACAGGCTTGAGCCACCGCGCCCGGCCTAATGATACATTTTCTTATGACTTTGGGAAGCAGGCAAAAAAGACAAAGATAATGTTTAAAATTTAACCTGGGAAACACAGTGAGACCCTATCTTGAAAAAAACAAAAAACAATGTATTGGTCATGTTGGCATGTGTATGTAGTCCCAGCTACTTGGGAGGCTGAGGAGGGAGAATTGATTGAGCCCAGGAGTTCAAGGTTGCTGTGAGCCAGGATCACGTCACTGCACTCTGGCCTGTGTGACAGAGACCCTGACTCTTTAAATAAAAACTTTGTAGGCACCTCTGTATGCTATCATTGTTTCTTAAAACAATGATTATAACCCATATATTGTATGGATGTGTATAACATTTTTTCCATAAAGTTTACTTCTAAATAAACTGCATAAATCATCTTTCTTGCCTATTATAGAAAAAATGTGGTCTTAAAGTCCAGAAGGACTCAAGAATTTGAATAGTAATTCAGAGAAGTTCATGCTAAGTTGATATCCATCTTTTGCTTTAATTTTGACTCATTTGTTTCTATTTAGCATTCACCGACAACTAAATAAATGGAGAGACCTTGGCTAATTCATACCACTGTTCTAAGATAGTAAATATCAGATGCCCAACTGCAGAGGCTTTATGATGCTGCTGGCCTGGGAACATACAAGTTATTGAAACATTCTCCTTGAGCAAAGGTTTTTATTATTATTATTGTTTGATTGTAGTTCATTGCACTACTAATCTCTAGACAGTGAATCAGCTCAGCCCTACCTTTAAATTGGACAGGACATAGGCGACTAAATGTCCTGCTCTATACCAAGACCCTAATTAAACAAAAACAAAATAGCCATTCCCCACATACCTCAAAAGACTAATGAGGCTTTAATCCCTATTCTCAGTGTCTATTGTAGCAGGAACAAGAGCTGAGCAGCCTTCTGGGTATTGAGTCTCAGTGGCGCAGTTCCCTCCTGGAACTGATAGAGTTCTGGCACCATAGGGCCATAGGGCTCTGGCACCACTAGCAGAAAACACCCTGAGAAGATTCCTGAGGGACCGAATTCAGAGTTTTTTTCTGCCTGGTGAAAAACATAATTCTTCTCCATTAATCCCCTTAGGATTTTTCCTTCTCCATCAACCCCTTTGGGATTTTTCCCTATGGAGTAACATATGACACCAAACTGACCCCACTGAAGAATGAGTTAGCTGAATGAGAAAAACAATGTCTCATAAAGTTACTGACTTCACAACCTCAATAGTTTTAGTTTAATTTGCTATCAGAAGTTGATTAATTACAATCTTTCAGAGTCGATTCCCGTTTTACTAATATAGCACTGAAATGTGGCTATAAGTTTTCAGGAAAAAAATCACATTTTTAAAGTGTATTAAATATAAATGTAGATATCAACTAAAGAGATCATAAAAACTTTCTTATCTGTTTGTTGAGAATAACTTATTTATGAAATTTATTATAACCCAATATGATGATTTATTTAAATCATTTGATTTTCTAATTTTTTTCTTTAGAGTTGAAATTTTTACACTGTCTCAGATCTAAAAAAAAAATGTATTTACACGGAAATACATTTTATATTTTTAAAGATGAGGTCTTGCTATGTTGCCCAGGCTGGTCTTAAATTCCTGGCCTCAAGCAATCCTCCTGCCTCAGCCTCCCAAATTGTTGGGATTACAAGGGCGAGCAACTGTTCCTGGCTTACATGGAAATATTTTTAAAGGTCTGCATCTTATAAACACTTTATGGTCCCAGAACTTAAACAAACAAACAAACAAAAAACCATCAATTAAAATAAGAAGATCACCTCCTTTGAGAACAAAAGTAAAAAGAATATTTGTTTTAAAGAAGTAATGGGGTGAAGGGTGGACAGAATCTAGAATTGATCTATTGGTTATGTAATACATTTTTCCTGCTAAAGCAGACAGGAGTTCTATTAGGTTGGTACAAAAGTAATTGTGGTTTTGCTCTTACTTTCAATGGCAAAAACTGCAATTACTTTTTTACCAACATAATACATCAGAAGATAAAAAGCTATTCCAATTTCCCTTAAAAATGCATGCTGATACTTTAGCAACTCCTATGGTAAGAAAGTGTTTTAATGTATCTAATAAAAATAATAAAGAATAAGGGGTCATTATCTACATGGAAAACTCAAAAACTAAATTTATAGAGCAACTGAAAATAAGAAAACAACATCTGCATGAATCTATTTCAGAGATGAAGTCTCTTGACTGTTTCAAAAGAATCGGTCTATCACACAATCACCAGGTTTCTTTAACTTCCCTAGTTACGTAACCGATTCTGTGACTTGTAAACAAACAGCCCCATTGCTTGACAATTCTGGATCTGTGGGTTTGTACTGCTGTTTCCCTGTGGGGGCTGAGAGCTGCATAATGATTTATTCTTTCTCCACTCCCTGCCTTCTTTTCCTATTTTGCACTCTCTTTTTCTTTTTTTCCTTTTTGTCAAAGTCAGTTTAAAAAAATCCTAGGGAACTAAATGTGAAAACAAACCCTGGTGTTATAAAATTGAGGCCACCAATTTAAACACCATAGGCATAAGAAATGCAAAACTTGAGGGTCTCACAGTCAGATGAGCTCCCCATAGGGAGACTGTTAAGTATGTATGCAGTGTTTTTCAGCATCCCCTGCCCTCCTAACCATATGCTTTTGTATAAGGTAGCTTTGATTCCCCTGATTTCCCACGCATGAAACACTTTCTGGCTTCAAAGAGAGCTCTGTATGCAAAAGACACATGGGGGTGTAGTTCAGGAGGAGAAGGGATAGTAGGCAGAATGTGGGTGAACTAACATTTGAGTCTGTGTGTTAATTCCAGTGCTACCTTTTGCTGGTATGCCCTAGTTATAACTTTGACTGCTGGCAAACTGGAAGCTTTATAAATTCATTATTAAACCTAATCAATTACCTATAATTAAAATACATCTCATTCCTCCAATGAGAAGTTAGATTTCAGAATGGTTGTTAGGTTGTGAATTTATTTTTGATACCATACATTAAGTATGA
Source organism: Colobus angolensis palliatus (assembly GCF_000951035.1). NCBI lineage: Eukaryota > Metazoa > Chordata > Mammalia > Primates > Cercopithecidae > Colobus > Colobus angolensis. The sequence continues at coordinate 5,681,749 of NW_012115599.1, forward strand.
TTTATAATATGAGGTCTTGTACCATGCATTTACTGTTACTGTGTTGCTGATTGAATCTTCAATAAAATTATTATTACATAATAATTTAATGCATGTAAAGGATATATAGGATAAATTAAGTATTTTGAGTTTTAACAATTTAGAAAATAATTTGGTCATAAGTGAAGAAAGACAACAAAGCCTTCAAACATCTTCAACAATTACATAAAAATTACCACTAGTTCTCCTTTTGTGTTTGCTATTTTAGAAGATCTTTATTTCTAAATATATCCAAACCATTTTCCCTCCCATTTATCTTCTATTCCTCCATCATTCTGGGCATTGAAAACAATTTCTATGTCAAGGAATCTCTTGAAACATTAAAGTCTAATCTACTAGTGACCTTTCTCCTTCAAAGAAAAAGAAAGAAAGAAAGAGCCCCTGTACATATTCTATTAGCTGCATCATGGCAGAAATAAGGATCTTTTGAAACTGCAAAAGGCATCTTTGAATGCTGTCTTTGGACGTTTGGAGGTTTGGTGGTTTTGTCTTATTCCTAGGAATAAAAGCAATTTGTGATTCAGAGATATCTGATGATCACTTTTACAAAATTTTATTTTTTAACTTTTTTTAGAGACCAGGTCTTGCTTTGTCACCCAGGCTGCAGTGCAATCGCACAATCATAGCTCACTGCAGCCTTGAACTCCTGGGCTCAAATGATTCTCCTGTCTCAGCCTTCCAGGTAAATGGTGATTACAGGCACACATGATGATCCATTTACCTGTCTTCCCTTTTAAAAATCACTTTGTGGCTGGGCACGGTGGCTCACGCCTGTAATCCCAGCACTTTGGGAGGCCAAGGTGGGTGGATCACAAAGTTAAGAGATCGAGACCATCCTGGCCAACATGGTGAAACCCCATCTCTACTAAAAAATACAAAAATTAGCAGGGCATGGAGGCATGTGCCTGTAGTCCCAGCTACTCGGGAAGCTGAGGCAGGAGAATCACTTGAACCTGGGAGGTGGAGGTTGTAGTGAGCCGAGATTGTGCCACTACACTCTAGCCTGGTGACAGAGCGAGACTCCATCTCAAAAAAAAAAAAAAAAAAAAAAAAAATTGTTTTGGGAACTTTTTAATATTGGTATATTATTTAGATTTATTTTTAAAATATATGTTCACATGTACCTTTTGAATAAGAATGCCTAATTCACTCTGACATTGATCCATGTGATTCACATTGGAAATTCAGTTCTGTAGCCAGAAGACTAAAATAATATCCTGAAGTAAAATGGTTGCGGTTGCTGAGCCCAAGAAATTAAGAGGCTCTTCTGTGTTCCTCTTAGAGGCTGCAATTGGACCTTGCTTGGTTTTGCCCTGCTAAGTTTCAAAAGGTCTGTTGGAAAAAACAGAAGCATAGACCTTTAGAAGTGGAAGGGATGAAGCTTAGCCTTCATCTCTTCCAAGTTTCTCAGTTTAGAGATGAGAAAAATGCATCCCAGAGAAGAACTGTGATTTTTAGAAAATTTTTTTTGGGCTGGGCATGGTGGCTCACACCTGTAATCCCAGGACTTTGGGAGGCTGAGGTGGGCCGATCGCCTGAGGTCAGGAGTTCGAGACCAGTCTGGGCAACATGGTGAAACACATGGTGAAATCCTGTCTGTACAAAAATTACAAAAATTAGCTGGGCATGGTGACACGCACTGTAATCCCAACTACTTGGGAGGTTGAGGCATGAGAATCACTTGAGCCCGGGAAGCGGAGGTTGCAGTGAGCCAAGATCATGCCACTGCACTCTAGCCTGGGCAACAGAGAGAGACTCTGTCTCAAAAACAAAAGAAAAATTTTTTATTAGAGTGGAGGTCTGGCTCTGTTGCCCAGACTAAAGTGCAGTGGCACGATCGTGGCTCACTGCAGCCTCAAACTTCTGGGCTCAAGAGATCCTCCAAGCCTCAGCCTCTAGAGTCACTGGGATTATAGGCATGAGCCACTGCACTGGACTTTTTGCTCATTTTAAAAAGCCATTTTTAATTCAAGTTCACATTAACAATATTTATATTCGGCCGGCTCACGCCTGTAATCCCAGCACTTTGGGAGGTCAAGGTGGGCAGATCATGAGGTCAGGAGATTGAGACCATCCTGGCTAACACAGTGAAACGCCGTCTCTACTAAAAACAAAAAAAAATTAGCCTAGCGTGGTGGTGGGCGCCTGTGGTCCCAGCTACTCGGGAGGCTCAGGCGGGAGAATGGCGTGAACCCGGGAGGCGGAGCTTGCAGTGAGCCGAGATCACGCCACTGTACTCCAGCCTGGGCAATAGAGCAAGACTCCGTTTCAAAAAAAAAAAAAAAAATTACATCCTACCAACGGACTGGGACCCCAAAATGTGCTGTGATTGCTCTATCCACATGCTGGAGAAATTGGGGCAAAGTTTTAGTTTGTTCCCCTGAAAGGACTAAGAAAATGCAGAGCAAAATACAGAAAACTTAAAGACCTGAATTTGATTCACCAACCTCTGTATTAATAAAACACATTATCTGATTTTAAGAATGCATTGATTACTTCCTTTCATAAGAACTCTCTTATTTTTAAGAGACCAGATCTCATTCTGCTGCCCATGTTCAAGTGCAGTGGCTATTCACATGTACCATCATGGCGCACTGCAGCCTTGAACTCCTGGGCTCAAGTATTCTTCCTGCCTTAGCCTCCCAGTTAACTGAGACTACACATCTGCACCACTGCACCCACCTCGGGACCCCCTTTCTCGTTTTACAAGTCTGATAAACCAATGAGTGATCTTAATTCAAACACATTTGAAAAAGCCGAAGAGGAGAAATCAGATTCAAAGAATGATTGTTAAAATACCAAAACAGGATTTAATGATGTTTAGGACTGATCTTCATCCAGCCTCTGTGAGTATTTCTGAGGGATTTGTCCTTCAAGTAAACATCCTATATTAACTGATGTTCGATACATTTTAGGATGATGACAAAAGCTAACTGCATTGAATTCAGTTTTATACATCACTCCTCCTTAATTACAGGCCTGCCATCCTCCAACTGTGTTACTGTGAGAAGGACATCTATATGATGTTCTACTCAATCCATATATAGAAGCCACAACACCACAAGCACAAAGTGTTTCTTTTGAAAACTGTAAGCGACTTAAAATATATACACTTGATAATTTTGAACTACACAAATCAAAATAGAGATATATTCTTAGGATATCAAAGTCTGGTGTTCCAAATTCAGAGGCCCATTTTTTTATTCGTATAAATTTGGGGATATAAGTGTAGTTTTGATACATAGATAAATTACATAGTAATGAAGTCTGGGATTTTAGTGTAACCATCATCCAAATAGTGTACGTTGTACCCATTAAGTAATTTCTCATCCCTCACTTTCTTCCCAACCCTCCTGTCCTCCCAAGTCTCCAGTGTCTGTTCTTCTAAACTTTATGTCAATGTGTACATAGTTTTTAGCTCTCACAAATGAGAACATGTAGTATTTGACTTTCAGAGTTATTTCATTCAAGATAATGGCCTCCAGTTCCAACCATGTTGCTGCAAAAGACATGATTTCATTCTTTTTTATGGCTACGTATATATGGTATAGATATACACCACGTTTTCTTTATCCAATCATCCATTGATGGAAACTTAGGCTGATTCTATATCTTTGCAATTGTGAATAGTGCCATAGATACCTACAAGTGCAGGTATCTTTTTGATATAATGATTTCCTTTCATTTGGGTATATACCCAGTAGTGGGATTGCTGGATCAAATGATAGTTTTATTTTTAGTTTTCTGAGAAATCTCCACACTGTTTTTCATAGAGGTTGTACTAATTTACTTTCCCACCAACAGTGTATAAGTGTTCCCTTTTCTTGCCAACATCTGTTTTTTTTAAATAATAGCCATTCTGACTGATATAAGATAATATCTCATTGTGATTTTAATTTGCATTTCTCTGATGATTAGTGATGCTGACCATTTATATGTCTCTTTTTGAAAAATGTCTGCTTATGTCTTTTGCCCACTTTTTAATGAGGTTACTTGGTTTCTGTTGTTGTTGAGTTGTCTGAGTTCCTTGTAGATTCTGGATATTAGTCCCTTGTCTGGTGCATGGTTTGCAAATATTTTCTACCATTGTTCAGGATGCCTGTTCACTCTGTTACTTATTTTGCAGTGCAAAAGTTTTTAGTTTAATCAAGTCCCGTTTGTCTATTTTTGGTTTTGTAGCAATTGCTTTTGAGGTCTTAGTCATGAATTCTTTGCCAAGGCCAATGTTGGGAAAAGTTTTTGGTTAGGTTTACTTCTAGTATTTTTATATTTTCAGGTCTTATATTTAAATATTTAATCCATCTTAATTTTTGTATATGGTGAGAGATAGGGTACCACTTTCATTCTTCTATATATGGCAGTCCACATTTTCCCAGCACCATTTATTGAATAGCATGTCCCTTCCCCAATGTATGCTTTTGTTGATCCTGTCAAAGACCAGTTGGCTGTAGGTAAGTGGCTTTATTTCCAAATTCTCTATACTGTTGCATTGATTTATGTGTCTATTTTCAAACTAGTACCATCCTGTTTTGGTTACTCTTGCCTTGTAATATAATTTGAAGTCCATTAATGTGATGGCTCCAGCTTTGTTCTTTGTGCTCAGGATTACTTTGGCTATTTGGGATTTTTTTGGTTAATATTAATATTAGAATTGTTTTTTTCTAATTTTGTGAAACAATGAAGTTGGTATTTTGATAGGAATTGCATTGAATCTGTAGATTGCCCGGCTTTAGAAAGTATGGCCATTTTAACAATATTGATTCTTCTAATCCATAAGCACGGGATGTTTCCATTTATTTGTGTCATTTACAATTTCTTTCATCAATGTTTTATAATTTTCCTTGTGGAGATCTTTCACCTTCTTGGTTAAATACATTCCTAGGAATCTTGTGTGGGGTTTTTTGTTTTGTTTTGTTTTTTGTAGCTATCCTATATGGAATTGACTTCTTGATTTGGTTCTTAGCTTGGTTGTTATGGTTGTATAAAAATGCAACTGGGCTGGGCGCGGTGGCTCACGCCTGTAATCCCAGCACTTTGGGAGGCCCAGACGGGCGGATCATGAGGTCAGGAGATGGAGACCATCTTGGCTAACATGGTGAAACCCCATCTCTACTGAAAATACAAAACATTAGCTGGGCGTGGTAGCAGGTGCCTGTAGTCCCAGCTGAGGCAGGAGAATGGCGTGAACCCGGGAGGCGGAGCTTGCAGTGAGCCGAGATCTCGCCACTGCACTCCAGCAGGGGTGACAGAGCGAGACTTGGTCTCAAAAAAAAAAAAAAAAAAAAGCAACTGATTTGTAAACACTGATCTTGTATCTGGAAATGTTACTAAATCACTTATTAAATCTAGGAGTCTTTGGAGGAGTCTTTAAAGTTTTCTAGGTATAAGATCATATTGCTAGCAAATAATTTGACTTCCTCTTTTAAAATTTGGATGCCTTTTATTTTTCCTCTTGTCTGATTGATCTGGCTAGGATGTCATATGTATGTTGTTTTTTAAAAAAATTATGTCACATTTAAGGATAATTATTTATATTGTCATTGTAAATAAATGAAAGCTTGCCATACTAAGATTTTGATAATCAAGTTTAGTCTGTTTTTATTTAGGAACAAATTGTTTACCTCGATTTAAAAAGTTTCCCTACCATTATAAATTAAGAACAACTTCAACATGTGGATAGCACCTCAAGTACAGAACCAACCTGATAAAAAGTTCCAAATATGAAATCTAAGTTTTAAATGAAATTTGTGTCTAAAACCAATGTATCACCATAGTACAACTTGTTGTCATCTAGCCTTTAAAGAAAGACTTTCAAAAAAATTAAAATGGACTTTTTGAATAGTTACCAGTTAAGGATAATGTAGTTTTGAGGAATAAGGTATTTCTTTTAGCTTTCTGTATTGGAAAGTGTGAAATACAAATGATAATGTTAAATAGAAAGTAATGAAATGTTTTCACATTTCAAAAATCACTGAGATCTCTGGCTTTATTCAATAATGACTTTATTAATAACAAATAGTAAGTAAATCATTCCTTTAAAAATAAAGGCTTTAACCTATAACACGACCTCACCCACATTCCAAATGCTCTAGTAGCCTTTCCAGATAAGAGAAGTCTGTACAAAGGCCATAAAACAAAACAAAACAAAACAAAACCTCTCCCTATTCTATGTTTTCTTATAATATGTTTCCTTTTTTAGGCTGTTTCATTTATGAGCTGCTTATTGCCTCTTTTGATCTCTATAATGGGCTTTATGGATTTTATTAAAAGAGTAACAGTTAAACTTGTGAAATTGGAGACATGAGTAATAAAAATGGATTTTTAAAACCTTTTTCTTCTCTTACATTTCACTATCTTATTCTCAGATTTTCATTTTAATTACTTCTCAGATTTTTTTTCAATGTCATATTTTATATATACAACCAACAACTTTGAAATAACAAAACAGTATTCGGCAGGATTACATGTTCAAGCAATGGAACCAAAGCAAGACTGTGGTTTAAACAAAAAACGACTGTTTAAAAGATCATTTTCTGGGCCGGGCGCGGTGGCTCAAGCCTGTAATCCCAGCACTTTGGGAGGCCGAGACGGGCGGATCACGAGGTCAGGAGATCGAGACCATCCTGGCTAACACGGTGAAACCCCGTCTCTACTAAAAAATACAAAAACTAGCTGGGCGTGGTGGCCGGTGCCTGTAGTCCCAGCTACTCGGGAGGCTGAGGCAGGAGAATGGCGTGAACCCAGGAGGCGGAGCTTGCAGTGAGCTGAGATCCCGCCACTGTACTCCAGCCTGGGTGACAGCGAGACTCTGTCTCCGAAAAAAAAAAAGATCATTTTCTTACTCCACATATCTGCTTCCCATATATCTTGGAAATACACTTATTTATTTATTGTATAAGCAATATTGTAATTCTTTAAAAATTTACTATTGCATATTATCATCTAATGAGTAGAAACTTGTTTGGAAACAATAGAGAAGATTGTATTTCTGCCATTTCTACATAATAGCCCAAAATGTTCTAAATGAGAAAACGTTGGTGAATTTGTGGTCATGAATGTCTTAAAATGTCTCCATGATTTGACTGTTTTGACAAAGTCAAAGAAATTGGACCATTATTTCTTTTCTCACGGCAACTTCAGGGCTTACTGGATGACAGACAAAGTGCCCAAGTCATTGGTAGCTTTAGTATGACCTTCTGGGACTGTTCTTTATGGAGGGAATTGGCTTTTATTTACACATGGTTCTTAGGCTTAGGTTCAGGTACCTTGAACCACTGTTACCAGAGCTCTCCAAAACTTAATGCGTTATGTGAACACAAGATTTGATGAGAGAAACAGTTACAAAACAGCATGCTCCTATTTTATTTTAAAAAGAAAATGAAATATATAATGAAATGTATAATGCTATATTTATATTATATTCATGTCAAAATGTTTTT
>NW_012115599.1:5689313-5696105 GCF_000951035.1 Colobus angolensis palliatus
CCCCATAGTTATGCACCAAATGGCAGTATAACATAGTGGTGAAAAGGTTGGGTTTTGGAGTCACACAGATCTAGGTTAAACTTCCAGCCCCAGCACTTAATCTCCACTCTTCCTAGACTCAGTCAACTGAGAAGACTTAAAAATAGTACATGGTAGAGGCTTCAAAGTGCTTAAAATTGTGTCTTTATAAACTATGAATACTCATTCCCACGCTCTTCCAGCCATACCTGTGATTCTTCATTCCACGCTAACCAGCCACGCTCAGATCTCTCAATGCTTTTCCACCAATGTTGGGTCCTGGAGTACGCTGTTGTGGTTCAAAGTTCTTAAACTCAGTGTTCATAGTGTCTAACCTGCCTACCCATCACTGTCTAAACATCCTGTAGATCTTTTTTAGCCAACGCCTAAGTTACTCTAAGAACATGCCCATCTCTACCACTCCTTGATTTGAGTCTTCTGAGACTCCTCTCATGACTTCAACTTCATAAATCCTTAGTCTTTGTTTTTTTTTTTTTTTTGAGACAGAGTCTCGCTCTGTCCCCCAGGCTGGAGTGCAGTGGCCAGATCTCAGCTCACTGCAAGCTCCGCCTCCCGGGTTCACGCCATTCTCCTGTCTCAGCCTCCCGAGTAGCTGGGACTACAGGAGCCCGCCACCTCGCCCGGCTAGTTTTTCATATTTTTTAGTAGAGACGGGGTTTCACTATGTAGGTCAAGCTGGTCTTGAACTCCTGACCTCAAGTGATCCGCCCGTCTCAGCCTCCCAAAGTGCTGGGATTACAGGCTTGAGCCACCGCGCCCGGCCTCATAAATCCTTATTCTTAAACACATCCTTTGAACACCAGGATCTTTTTGTTTAGGTCTCCAAAGACCAATCTTTTTCTCAAAGCATCTGCTAAAGGCAAATGATTCAACATTTTAATCTGTCCAGATTAATGCAGTTTTATTGTACACTAAGAATATCCATTACTAATTAGACCTTGGATATTTACATATTTAGGTTTAATTTAAAATGAATACCATTATGCAATGTTTCATTTTATGCAATCTCTCTTTATGATATACCATTAAGAAGAGTTTCTTGTGTTGCTGTGTAACTTAGATAAAAATAAGCTGGGTGTGGTGGGTCATGCCTGTAATCCCAGCACTTTGGGAGGCTGAGGCAAGCAGATCACTTGAGATCAGAAGTTCAAGACCAGTCTGGCCAACATGGTGAAACCATGTCTCTACTAAAATTACATAAATTAGCCGGGTATGGTGGCACGCACCTGTAATCTCACCTACTGGGGAGGCTGAGGCACGAGAATCACTTGAACCTGGGAGGTGGAAGTTGCAGTGAGCCGAGATTGCGCCATTGCACTCCAGCCGGGGTGACAGAGAGAGACCCTGTCTCAAAAAAAAGAAAAAGATTAAAAATAGGAAATGTAGTCACATTTAAAGGACCATAAGGTCTAATGCTTCTAAGTTAGAAGAAAGGTCTTTTTTCTATAACATTTTTTTTTTTTTTTTTTTTTTTGAGACGGAGTCTCGCTCTGTCGCCCAGGCTGGAGTGCAGTGGCCAGATCTCAGCTCACTGCAAGCTCCGCCTCCCGGGTTCACGCCATTCTCCTGTCTCAGCCTCCCGAGTAGCTGGGACTACAGGAGCCCGCCACCTCGCCCGGCTAGTTTTTCATATTTTTTAGTAGAGACGGGGTTTCACCGTGTTAGCCAGGATGGTTTCGATCTCCTGACCTTGTGATCTGCCCATCTCGGCCTCCCAAAGTGCTGGGAATACACGCTTGAGCCACTGCGCCCGGCCTAATATCAGTTTTTTAAATGAAAAGCAGATTACAAAATATCACAGTGGGCGGTACTCTTACTTTGTAATTTATCCAATTACCTGACAGGGGAGGTTCTGTTCAGTCACACCAAATGTTTACACAACATTGTAGACAGCACAATTAATTTTAAAGTGCTTTCTGTTACCTGCTTTCCGCAAATAAAACCATCCTCTGGCTCTTGGGTAGATCCACTATAATTGCTAATTTCAGTGCTTTATAGGATCTCATAAAAAGAAGCAAGGATAGAAGACTGGGTTGGAAACAGGTGTAGGGTGGAGATTTCAAAGCTCAGAATTTGAGGTTAGTGTAGGCAACAAAGGAGGGATGACGGCCAGAAAGCATACAGCTCGAGTATGAGTTTCTGGAAGGACCTGATTGCAATTGTTACGCTGGAGGCTCTATTGCTTCTTCATTCTTCACACTTCACTATTCCCCATTGTTTTTTGAAAAGTCTGTTTTTTCTTGGCAAACCATGCTTATACAGATGCTGACAATGGGAAAAGACACAGGTCCCTGCTAATCGTAAATACATGATTTATAGTAAAGTAAGAATCTTTTCTTCTTAGGCAGGGTAACTAATGACTATAGTGATGTCTTGGAACTAAAATGAGCAGCAATTTTAATATATAATGGGAAAAACAAATTGAAACTAAGCAAAATCACCATTGACAAAATTTGTGCCTAAAGTGGAATGGGCCCTGAAACTCTACTACTTTTGAATATAGGTAATTTGTTTACATGTTAATGCCTCTCTTCCTTCAGATCTGTCACTTGAGTGGTTAACAGAACTTTTGATTTTGTGAGGAAATGAACATGCTCTTTAAAAATCAAAGAACATGTGGAATTCACTGAAAAAAAAACTTATTTACCAAAAAACACTTTTAAATATTTTCTTAGAAATGCAACCAACTTCCTCATTCTGATAAAATGCACAAAATGTATTTACAGTGCAATTTCCAGCTCTGACCTTGAGAATTTTAGCACTAGTGCAATTTGCCATTTATACAAAAATAAGTTCTACTTACATTATAAATTGTATGTATCTTATACAAAGTTATAAATTCTTTTCAAAAGAGTAGACTATTTTTTAAAGCACACTGATTAATTTTCGTGATATAATTTTCAACAAGGAGGCATGGCTCATTTACTATACCTTAACAATTTACAACATCATATATACATAAATTATATCATATGTATTTATTTCTACAACTACATTTCTTCAAAATATACCTTTTTGATTACTCTTATTTTCCTGGAAGAACAGCATTGTAGATAATGTGCTAGTGAATATTTTGAGTTTGGTTCCAACAAGTTTGCCCTAAAATAAAAAACAAATGTATATGACAAGTTTAATTATTACAAAGAGAACTGATATAAGCAGTCAATTCTTTCTTATAAAAGGTATTTCTAATTTAGAATATTGCACAAGGAAGAATCTGTTCTACCAGGAAAACAGAAGGAATTAACTACTTAGAATTTAAATCAGACTTGTAACTGTATCTAGTTATGATATTATTTTTGTTGAAGCAAATCCTTCTATTACATTCATAGAACATAGATATAGAGGAACAACATTGCAGTTAACTTTAGGTACAAATCAGTGGCTGGTTTTATTTTCTGTCAATTGCTTTACTTAGGGTACCATGGAGAGAAAGAACAACATGATATAAAATTTTGCATAATTTTTTCTTTATTTTCAGACGGAGTTTCGCTCTGTAACCCAGGCTGGAGTGCAGTGGCGCGATCTTGGCTCACTGCAAGCTCCACCTCCCGGGTTCATGCCATTTTCCTGCCTCAGTCTCCTGAGTAGCTGGGGCTACAGGTGCCTGCCACCATGCCTGGCTAATTTTTTGTATTTTTAGTAGAGATGAGTTTTCACCATGTTAGGCAGGATGGTCTTGATCTCCTGACCTCATGATCCACTTGCCTCAGCCTCCCCAAAAAATTTTGCATAATTTTTAGAATGGTGTATGTGCTTGGATAGAAAAACGCTGTAAAGCAATGTATATGACATATAAACATTTTATAACCAATGCATTTGCGGTTTATGTGTGTAATTGATACAAATTATAACAAAATAATACATGCAGTTGACCCTATATCATATGACATTTTCAGACCATATTATCTTCAATTGTTTTTTAAAAAAAATCTAGGCCGGGCGCGGTGGCTCAAGCCTGTAATCCCAGCACTTTGGGAGGCCGAGACGGGTGGATCACGAGGTCAGGAGATCGAGACCATCCTGAGCTACACGGTGAAACCCCGTCTCTACTAAAAAATACAAAAAACTAGCCGGGCGAGATGGCGGGCGCCTGTAGTCCCAGCTACTGGGGTGGCTGAGGCAGGAGAATGGCGTAAAACCCGGGAGGCGGAGCTTGCAGTGAGCCGAGATCGCGCCACTGCACTCCAGCCTGGGCGACAGAGCTAGACTCCGTCTCCAAAAAAAAAAAAAAAAAAATCTCTGAAGACGTCATTTGTCAGTTGTACGGGTAGCTCATTATGTGGCCTTAATGTAGTATTTGCATACTTTATTTGACCCTTCATTGAAAAAATGATTGATAAATTAGTTTTGCTTATTTTTAAGGTAAAAATGAAGTTTTTGATGAATCAGATTAATTATTCAATAGTAGATAAAGTAGGCAATGTCAAGTAAGAATTAATCCATGTTCTATAAGTAAAAGTTTTCATTAATTTACTATTTTTTCCTTCAAGTCTAGTCATTGGATATATATATACACATGCAATTTTCAGCATAGAAGTCATAGATTAATAATAATAAAAGATAGTTCTTAACTAGGATACCTATATATTAAGGATATGAACTTTTTAGTTGTCATCCATATGTTGTATTTTCTGCCACACACAGGATGAAAAATAAACCTCAAAAATGCCACAAACGGAAACAAAAGTCAAACTATAAACTTGGCAGAATCATCCTAACAAATGTATGGGGATCATATCCTTCACATACAAAATGTATAGACAAATTTCCCCAAGAAAAGTGGGCACTGAACAGGTAAGTCACAGGGATATATTCTTAGTGGTTGATGTAAAAGGTCAAAACTTTGGAAAAATATTCAATATTACCATAAAACCAAGAAATGCAAATTAAGACGAGATGCCACTTGTTTAAAAGCCTACATTTAAAGGAAATATCCATATATAGTTTGTATAGTTGTGGGAAAATGGGTGCTTCTTGTTTTTTGTAAATTCTTGGATAATTCATTTAGGCAAGAATCCTGTTAATGGGGGTAAGCCCCCTAGGGATAATAAAATTGATAAAATTATGGATATTAGTCATGTCAGTTTGTTTCAGGCACGGGATAGTAATAGGGTTGTGGTGCCTGAATTCAGGTTGAGTGCTAGGAATGCAGTAGTTGTAAGAATAAAATAAATAATTAGGTTAAAGATGGTAATGTTTGGGTTATATATTAGTACCACTATTATTCAGCCTATATGGGTGTACAAATTTACGGGGGCACAAACTTTAAAAAAAGTTTATGCCCGGCCGGGTGCAGTGGCCCACACCTATAGCCCCGGCACTTTGGGAGGCTGAGGAAGGCTGATTTCTTGAGCTCAGGAGTTTGGGACCAGCCTGGGCAACATGGCAAAACCCCCTCTCTACAAAAAAAAATACAAAAGTTAGCCAGGTATGGTGGCATGCACCTGCGGTCCCAGCTACTTGTGAGGCTAAGGAGGGAACACTGCTTGAGCTCAGGAAGTCGAGGCTGCAGTGAGTTGCAATTGTGTCACTGCACTCCAGCCTGGCCACAAAGTGGGACCTTATCAAAGATAAACATATCATTATCTATAACAGAAAAAAACTGAAAACAACCAAAATCAAAATTTATAAGGGATTTGTTAAATAAATTAAGGCATATACTAACATAATTAGATATATAAAATCCAAAATATTCATAAAGAATATTGAAAGATGTAAGGAACATTCCCCAAATATTAAGTGGAAAAGCATTTAATAAAACAGTACATCACCAATAAATACATCACTATACATTATATATATATATGATTGACTATACATCCAAATATAAATAATGATTATGGTGCTACGATTACAGACGGTTTTCCTTTCTTTACCCTTTTCCATATTTAAAATATCTTCTATAATAACCATGTTAATGATCCAATACTGTTTCCCCTAAGGATATTTCAGAATTAAGCTATTCCATTTATGCCACTAAACAATTACGTAGTGTCCACAGTCAGGCAAAAGAGAGAACAGGCTTACTCAAAAACAATAGCACAATGTTCAGAGCACTTTCTTCTAGTGGAAACAACAGAAGTAAAGGACATGCAAAGACAGGTTACTAATGCCTAATATATGGCCTCAGTGTCCCCTGCTCTGTATACATCCCCACCTAGAAAATGCTACCCTAAGTTATGTTCTCTTCATTGTTTACTCACAACTGAATGGCACTGCAGTGGCATTGGCTCCTTATTCCCAAGAGGAGTCAGTGGGGACTTTTCAGGTCTGCCATCCAAAACCAATTAATCCCTAGTACATGTGAGTTATAGTTTGAAAATAATGTTCCCTTTTCTAGTGGTCAGCCTGATCCTGGAGTACATACCTTTTCAAGTATCAGATGAGTTAAGTTAATCAATGAATATTCTACACCAAACCAATCTTCTTTGACTAGTTTACTCATTTTCTTTCCTTCCAAAAATAGCTTGTACTCTTATTTTTTCTTTGGAAGCGACAGTCTACCATCAAAGTTCCCTGAGAAAAATTTTGACAATTGAAAGAACTGGATTCAGTATGTTCATGCACAAAGTCCTGATTCAGTACTAAGAAATGCTATTTTTATATTTTTAGATAGAATAAACAACTGAAATCCTAATCCTTTATTAAAGATCTCTTAAGAATTGTTGTGAGATGACCCAAATATCCCTTACCACATGCCCTCTGCATTTAAAAATTTTTCTTTTTTCTTTTTCTTTTTTTTTTTTTGAG
>NW_012115599.1:5696920-5702498 GCF_000951035.1 Colobus angolensis palliatus
GCACCACCATGCCTGGCTAATTTTTGTATTTTTAGTAGAGACGGGGTTTCACCATGTTGGTCAGGCTGGTCTGGAACTCCTGACCTCGTGATCTGCCCACCTTGGCCTCCCAAAGTGCTGGGATTACAGGTGTGAGCCACCATGCCCGGCTCTCTCTCTTTTTTTTTTCCCAAAGGGGTTTTAATTGCATGTTTGTTCAAATTGTTAAGAGTACTTAAGGTAGTTTAAATTAACTCATTATATTGGAAACATTCCTACCTTTGTAATAAACAAGCATTACATTAGTGGTTGGTGGTGAACACTTTGAGGCAAAGAACTTACATGAGTACTGTCCAATAGAACTTTCTGCAGTGTCCAATACCATAGCCACTAGGTATGCAGCTATTGAGCACTTGAAATGTAGTTAACAAGACAGAACTGAATTTTTATTCATTTAAATTAATGTAAACCTAAATAGCTAAAAGTGGCTATTGACTATCACATTAGGCAACTTAGGCTAGATGACTATCCAAAATTCACACAGGAATGGCCTGGAACCAGAAGTGAGATTAGAACTAGGATCTTACTCCAGTCACTGATTCATGTGTGGAGCTAAGCATGCAGATAGTTTTGAGTGCATACATGCATTAGTGGGTCAACAAGTATGACAGATAGGTATTCTCCAGTGCCATAATAGTTTTGTTTTACATTTACATCATATTTTCTGTTATGTTTAAGAAGATGGTATAAAGTACTCTTACTAAACTAGTAAAATGGAAATACTATCAAAGTCCAAATAACCAGGCTTTTTCTTGGTATTCACTTTTATGTGATAAAGACCAAATAAATGAGACAGACTTTTAATTCAGACAAACATCATCATGACATAATCTAGTACACCACAATGGACACCTCCATCTGTCTTGGTCCTCTCTGACCACACTGCTGGACCCCGCTAGCCACTAGATGATGTTGATCAACCTTTGATCTTGAATTCCTCCCTTTCAGCTTCCAGTGTATCCTTACTGGGTCTTCTGCCTTCCTGGTGTGTTCCTCATCTTTCCTATCACTCCTTTTTCCTTCTGCCACTCAAATGTAGATGCTCCCTTTAGTTCTGCCTTGACCCAGGTCTATACTGTTTAAACTCTCTGATTTCTGTCCTCTCTTTCTTGATTTCAAGTCATTTTTATGTAGATAATTACCCAACTGTAATGTACTTATATATGAAAAAGTAATTAGCATAGAAAAAGAATAAAGCTCATTATGTAAAGAGTGTTAACAAAACGTGTTTAAAAACACCGTGGACTTTTCTTCTAACACACAAAATTAGATGTGAATGCAAGAGGTTTAGGAATAAATCTTATGAAGTATTTTTCTTTCCTTTTCTTTGTGTTCCAGTGCATAGTATAGAAACAACTTATGTAACTAATTTACCATATAATTTTTTTATTAGGAAACTAATTTAAAAACTGTCCTAATTTGTATTTCACCTAAAAAGTAAGTGATAGAAGGCTTAATTTTGAACAAATTCAATATTCTGAATTCTCTTGTGGGAATTGGAAAAGTTGCATACAGTCCATAATTTTAAAAGTAG
This sequence comes from Colobus angolensis palliatus, assembly GCF_000951035.1. NCBI lineage: Eukaryota > Metazoa > Chordata > Mammalia > Primates > Cercopithecidae > Colobus > Colobus angolensis. The sequence continues at coordinate 5,698,494 of NW_012115599.1, forward strand.
TTATATTTACAATTAAAGAAAAAAAACCCATCTAGTACTTGGAACATTTTTTTCCCAAATGCATTGATTCAAAAAGATACATATATTTAAGAGTATTATTTTCTATTATTGAACTTTTAGTAGCAAATATACAGAATTTCAGCTACATTATAATTTAAGTAGGCTTTCTGCAGGAAGGCCATTGTTTATAGAACTCTTTGTGAAATGGTTTCTATGGAGAAATGAGTTTCCAACATGGAATTTAGATCCTTGGCAAAAACCTCTGCTGCTTAACAGGAAGGGAATGACCCACTTCTCTTGGCATCTCAGGTGCCTGGGAACCCTTTCTCAACCACACCCTGGAGCAGAGGGCTAGCTTGCATCCCCGTGTTCTCCTCACTACAAAAAAGAATTCTGGAAGGAAGGTGATCTATTCCCTATGCAATCTCAGTGTCCACTGAGAAGGAAATCTTGTGGTATGGAACTATGTGGCAAAAAGGTACAAAGTATTCTTATACCTGGAATTCTTAACCTGGGACATGCATTTTATCTAAGAGGAGAAGCTGAAGTTTCCTCCAACTTTCCATTCTAAAAAGGAACAGACATTGCTTTCAAGTGGTTTTTTTTTTTTGAGACGGAGTCTCGCTCTGTCGCCCAGGCTGGAGTACAGTGGCGTGATATCGGCTCACTGCAAGCTCCGCCTCCTGGGTTCACGCCATTCTCCTGCATCAGCCTCCCTAGTAGCTGGGACTACAGGCGCCCGCCACCACGCCCGGCTAATTTTTGTATTTTTAGTAGAGATGGGGTTTCACCGTGTTAGCCAGGATGGTCTCCATTTCCTGACCTTGTGATTCGCCCGCCTTGGCCTCCCAAAGTGCTGGGATTACAGGTGTGAGCCACTGCGCCTGGCTTCAAGTGGTTTTAACTGACTTTCATTTTTAATTGGCATTTTCTTCCTATGTACAAGAGTAGAAAAATCAAACAGTTTCTAGTTGATGGTAGTAAGTATAATCATTACTAAAAGTGTCCATTTGGGGAGTAATGCTGTAAAGAATACCTTAAACAACTACAGAAAAGGTAATTTGTTTCTCCTGCAACCCTTAAATATTATATATGAATTAATCGCAGTGATCAGTCCTTTAAGAGTAAGGCAACTTTCTGGATGTCACTATTATCTTAAAGGTCTACGGAGGAAGTAATATCCTGTGACATTTCTAACTTCTTAATGGTAACTGTGGAGACACAGAAGCCTGAGGCTGGTTGTCTACGGTCAAACATGACTGTAAACATTACCTTTTTTTTTTTTTTTGAGACAGAGTCTTGCTCTGTTGCCCAGGCTGCAATGGTGGTGCGATCTTGGCTCACTGCAACCTTCATCTCCCAGGTTCAAGCGATTCTCCTGCCTCAGCCTCCCAAGTAGCTGGGATTACAGGTACATGCTAAAACACCCAGCTAATTTTTGCATTTTTAGTACAGACAGTGTTTAACCAGTTTGGCCAGGCTGATCTCAAACTCCTGACCTCAGGTGATCCATTCACCTTGGCCTCCCAAAGTGCTGGGATTACAGGCGTGATCCACTTTACCTGGTCTACCCTGTTTCTTAAAACTTTCTTTTCCTTTAATTTTTTCTCTACCTAGCAGCTTTATTATTATCTCTGGGTCTCTTCTTTCTCCTATCACTAATTAAATAAGGAAAACTTTGAAGATTTCATTTTAATCTGTTTTACAGTTGATTCCCATATCTGTATTCCTTTCTAACCTGCACTTTCAGCTTCTATTTGGGTGCTTCCACTGGGATAGCTCATCAGCAACTAAAACTTTGCATCTTTAAATCTAAACTCATCTCTTTTCACTCAATAGCTAAACTTCGGACTTCTCCATTTCTCTTAACGGTAACACTATTTCCTATCATCAAAATGAAAACTGGTCACCTTTTATTTCTCCCTCTCTGTTCCACACATCTACTATGTTGCATAGCCAGTCCATTTTTGCTTCAAGTTGTTCATATTCGCCTTTCCTTTCCTCTGCCATTGGTATCCTTTATCACCTCATGCCTACCTGTTACTAATTCTTGTAACTGGCATCCCTGTCTTAAGTGTTTCTCCCTTCAATTTATATGATGTAATTCTTTCTGATAATCATCTAAAAGCTTGTTAAATTTTCTAGGAAAAACAAGCCACAAAGATATGTCCATTACCTATTCATTTATCTAGTTATTTAAAAACATGTATGCTTTTAGCAGGGCTATTTGATACAGACATATTTAAAAATACGTATGCTTCTGCAGGACTATTTGGTACCTGTTCCCATTCATACCAAGCTTTACACCAAAATTTAATGGAAAGAGACAAAAAGGAGAATGACTGCTTATCATACTTTTTCCCCCCAGCATTTTGAGGAAAAACCTATTAAAGGTGCCTTTTGGATTTACTTATCTTACTGGATTCGGACTAGTATAAATTGCCTCCAACACAACGAAATTATGGGTTGTTTTAAACCCACTGTATTCCAAATAGCTCGAATTCCTTCTTAATACATACCCCTTAGTTAAAATAATTTGATTTTCACTGAAAATGTCCAAGGGACACAAACAAATGCAGTTGAGAGAGGAAGTATTTTGCATATAGTACTTTTTCTTAAAAAGCACGTCTTTTTATGATAAAAAAACTAATTTTAAATAGTACACCTAGAAAACGTTACACATATAGCATAGGGACTTTTTCTTGTTCTGTAATATATTGGTACCAAATAGCAACATATTTAAATCAAATATGTTGAAGAAAGCGGAAGAAAGTGTCCCTTCTTGGCCTTTCCTTGATACATTCACTGTGTGACATAGCTTGTTTAAGTTCTTTTCCTTATTCATCCTGACAAAGAAGCAAAGTAGCTCCTGAAGGGGGGAGGGGAGGCATGGAGGGGCGGGTGGGGGCTGGGGAGAGAGAGAGGCACCCTTTACTCCTAGGGCACATCGCTGAGCGTTTATTAGAAAAAATGCATGCTCATCATATGGAAAAATAATGAGCACAGAAAAAGAATAAAGTTCTCACATAAGGAGCATTAAAACTTTTTTTTTTAAACACAATGGCTTTTTATAAAACGACTCAAAGGCTTTATCAATAAGGAGTTTCTGATCACTCAGAAAACATCCTCTCTCACACACACACACACAAACACACACACACAGAAACACACAAGAGCGCGCGCGATTATCAAGGCTTTAAAAGGAATAACTGGTTAAAATAGTTGCAAAATGTTTTCTTGGTTATCCTCATCACACCTCTCCTGGCAGCTTTATTTCTTCTCTCGAACATAAATTTCCTCCTTATGTTTTTCTGGATGTAATTTCCTATTGTAATCTGAATTTTCTGGGAAGATAATTGCCACAAGAGTGGATACAGCTCTACTAAAAGGATAAGCGGTCAATCTACATTCTTTTTTTTTTTTTTTTTTTTAAAAAACAAAGACCGATGGACTCCGCCAAAGGGGAGTCTGGACGGTTTATGGGAATGCAGAGCTGGGTGGAAGGTCTTTCTGCGAGTGGGAAGTATCTCTTCTCCTCGTTTGTCCAGGTCCTCCCCATGCCTCGAGCTGCGGCCAGCTTTGGCTCGCTTCCCTGTCTTTGCAACCTGGTTCCTGACTCTGCCAAATCATATTACAGATGGGCCTGCGGGTGCTGCACTGGGGTGACAGCAGTCCTGAGGGGCCGTGCAATTCTGTAGTGGATCCACGTCGGTACACGGATACACAGATACCTTTGACTGCCTCTCGCAGGACTTGGATTTTTCCTGTTTTTTTTTTTTTTTTGGTGCGGCATCCGGGTGGTTCTGACACACTAAGACTGTTCCTCTGCTCCTCCTCTCCAGCAAGGCTTCCAATCCAGGGCCCAAGTCCCCCTTTCGCTAGCACTCGCGCACCCCTGGCGCTTCCTCCCTCCCGGGAACCCTCACATTTCCTCCTTCCCCTCCCTGTCTTGCCTTCTTCCCCGCCCGCCTCCAGCCACATGACAGGAAGGGCTCCGCCACGCGA
>NW_012115599.1:5703363-5707391 GCF_000951035.1 Colobus angolensis palliatus
TTCGAGGGTATTCTGAAATCCTATGAGAATAACAATATGTGACAAATGGCGCTTTACATAAGACCCACTTTGTCTCCAGAGCTGCTGCTTCTCCCGCCGGGCATTGACCCCCGCCGGCACCCCCGACCATCAGCGCGGCGCGCTCCCCTTCCCTCGACCCTCCTCCACGTGGAGCCCCCCCTACCCCTCCACGCTCACTCTGTTTTTCAAGTTCGAGGGTATTCTGAAATCCTATGAGAATAACAATATGTGACAAATGGCGCTTTACATAAGACCCACTTTGTCTCCAGAGCTGCTGCTTCTCCCACTCACTCCCTATTTCCCAGCAGAGAGTCTTGGCAGGGAACCCTGCCACTCACTTCTCCTCTCCTGCGAGCGTCGGTTTAGCTGCCGTGCGCAGCCTTGCGGGGTTTCCTTTCGCTGCTGCTTTCCTCGCTGCCTTGGCGAACCGGAAAGATCCAAGGTGTTCACGAAAACATAGGCGAACTTGGTCTGGGAGAAGTGGGGACGCTTACTTTTTCATGCTTTCCTTACTACCAAGGGTTTTCTCATTTTCTTTGCTACCTTCGTGTGTCTCTCTCTTGGAGTGGTTGTTTTTGAATCATGGCGATTTAATTTGTCTTTCCTTACCCTCACATTAATCCCTAGGTAGAATTTGCTGCTGTAGTGTTTCAGACCGACGCTAGGGGTGTGTCTCCCGTCTCTGTCGCTGTAGCCAAGAAATCAACGACGCCCTTTTAGCCTGTTACCTTACCGGTTCTCTCGCTCGGGGAAGCCCTTGTCGTTAGCTTCCTCTTTGTAATCAAGAGTTGTATACACAGTACAGAAAGTTCAGAGTGCTATTCCGTGTATATCAGATACTCCATCATGTGATTCAGTTGTTAGGCTTTCTCTAAAAGTCTTTGAACAGTTGTCAGAAGACTTAAACTGGTTGACGGTGGGTAATTTCTTGCATCTTTTCACTGTATGGTATCCCACCCTGTATGTAGAATTTAAGTGCTTCAGTGTATGTGGTGAATTACTGAAGGGAGAAATGCTGTTGCTTACAACTTAAAATCGATTTGGTGGTGATAGGGAAGAAAGTGAAAGTAGAATGTTCAGGTAAGTCAGCTTTTATTTAAAATATAGGGCAAATGAGTAAGTGCTTACTGGTGCACTTAAAACCCAGATTAGAAGCAGACTTAAATGATTGCCGATTTTGATGTGTAGAGAAAGTTTTCCCCTGCCAACTTGCGAGGCAGGTCTGAGAGGCAACTTTGGCACCCGAAAGTCACAAAACATTTTAGGAAGATCATAGCCATTCATCGTATAATCTTTTCGTTGGCATAGTCTTTTGAAGTGAAAAATTACATTTCAGTGCTTTAATAGAATTTCCTTATGCACATACTTTACTTGAAGGTCAGGATCTTGAAGATCTTTGTTCATTGCAGGGAATGTTTTTACTTAGGTTTATAAACAACACATTTGAGGAACAATGAATCTAGCCTTTTGTTGTTTATGTATTATGTAGCGAAGTGATATGGTTTCCAAATAGTAACTCTCTTGCGGTGCACCCCCTCCTCTGTTTTTTGAACAACAGACTGAATTTGGGAAATTCTCCTTTAGCTCTTAAATTTCTTATTTTCCTGTTACTCTGTTTTCTTGTCTTTTAAAATATTTTACGATGTATCAAACGATATTGTTTCCTGCCAGGTCAATATGTTCCTTTTCTTTCCAGCTCCCTTTTCAGTGTTTATTTCCTACTTCAACTGTTGGTTTTTTCTTTTTTTTTTTTCCCCTCTTTCATCCTCCCAATACCATTCCAGAACCTACGTAATGTTGGCAGTGGCTTTCCAACTTTAGGGTTATTTTGGTCTGTTGAATACAGTACTGGTTTGAAAGTATCAAGACCATACTCGTAACTCAACTTTGCCATATGGGATGTCGATTAACCCGAATAAATCAGGCTTTGGAATGATCTGGTTAATTTTTCTGGTTAATTGAACATGCAATTCTGAAAACTTCACACCTTTGGAAAAAATCTCTGTTAGAACTCTTATTATTATTTACATTTTGTCAACAGCATTTACAGTATTTATGAAGTATCACTAGTTAATTCAAGTATGGAGAAAGCAAAAAGGCTTATAAGATTTAATTGAACTCTCAAAGATCTTTTCTGACAGGTATTTAGTTGGTGCCTTAAAAGCAGTTTATTTCTTTTGTTTTCTGAAAGTTAAAGTCTTTCCCTCCCTTCACCCTTATTTGAGTTTTAAATTGTTAAGTGTCCAGGGAGAATGAAGGTTATATGTTAAAAAAAAATTCTGTAAATACTGAGCTCCTAGGAATTTCTCCTGAACCAGGTGTATTATATCCGTTTTTGTTGAAATAGATAATACGGATTTTGTTCTGGATACTTATATGAACATAATATAAAGGTAGTTGTTTTACGTTTTGTTTCTTAAGGGAGCTTTAAATTTTATAAAGACCTTTTCATGTCTTTGTGCTTTTAAACTTTTAAGTTTTTTTCATCTCCATGATCTGCACCTAGAACTTAAAACAAATTTTTTGCCATCTATAACTGTATGTAGAGTTTTACACAACATATTCTAGTTCAGATTCTGTGGCAAAGGCCACTTTTTAGAAAAAAACAACCTGTCTTATGACCAGCGGAATTAAAATTCACATCTGTCCTGAGAAAATTTGTCCACTCATTTTGTCCCATAGTGAATGAGAAAATTAAAATGGCTCAAGGTATAAGGTAAAAAAACTGACTAAGGGTCAGTCAGCAATGAGACGGACAGACAAGTATGGAAGTAAGGCAGTATAAGGAAGTCACCTTGGGCCAGGAGGATTAAGTCAGACCATGGTCCCGGACTCTGGGGCAAGCTACAGGGATTCATTTCTATCAACAAATACTTGTAGATTTTGTCTGCTGTTTACTGGTTATTGTGCTCTCTGTTGTGGAGGATATTGCAGTGATTAAGGCAGGTTTCCTACCTTCATTTAAGTAGAGAATGTAAGACAATGCCAGTAACTGTGAAGTAAGTTAGCGTATGATGAGTGTCATATGAATAGTACACACAAAGCATGATAGAAATTTAGGAAGGAGCAAGATCATTTTCACCTGGGATTAGGACAAGTTTTATGAAGGAGGTGACAATTGAGCTAGCTGGGTCTAAAAAGATCAGGGTTGCAGTGGGCAGAGTTGGAGGCATCTAGAAGAAGGCACTTTGAATCCTAAAGGTAGGAAGAGACAATGTACATTTGGAGCACTGATTCTTAAAAAATGGTTCCCAAACCAACAACAACAGCATCATCTGGAAACTTGTCAGGCCCCACCCTGGAACAACTGAATCCAAAATTCTGGAGATGAGCCAACAGTCTTAAGTTTTATAGGTCTTCCAGATGATTGTGATGTGGGCTGAACTTTGAGAACCACTGTTTAGAGAATAGGAAGGAATGTGTTTATTTAAAGTTTAGTCAAATATCTCTTAATATACCTAGCACTAACTATATGTACATAAGACATGATTGTTATCTCCAAGGAAATTAATCAAGTAGGGTAAATAAGACAGTGATTATGCAGTGTGCTGTGTGCTATTAACAAACTAAACATGGGATGCTGTAAGAGCACATGGGAAGAGGCTTAATCCACACTGGGGATGAATGTCACTTAAAGCTTCCTGGAAGAGACGGTGTCTGAACTGAGTCTTTGAGTATTTAGCCAATGAGGAAGGGCACACCACATAGAGAGCTTCTGTTAGAAGTCATGGAAGCATGAGCTATACAAGCTATCCAGAGAACTGAAGTATTAGTTTAGCGTGGCTGCAGAGGAAGAGGGTAGTGTCTGGTGGTTTGACACTAGATCATAGAGGGATTTGCGTATCATGAAGGAGTTAACCTTTTCTTTCCTGAAAGCAATGGGGAGTTATTTTCAAGCAGGAGAATGACATTGTGTCATTTACTTTTTTTTTTTTTTTTGAGACGGAGTCTTGCTCTGTGGCCCAGGCTGGAGTGCAGTGGCCAGATCTCAGCTCACTGCAAGCTCC
>NW_012115599.1:5707441-5713139 GCF_000951035.1 Colobus angolensis palliatus
CTCCCGAGTAGCTGGGACTACAGGCGCCCGCCACCTCGCCCGGCTAGTTTTTTGTATTTTTTTAGTAGAGACGGGGTTTCGTCGTGTTAGCCAGGGTGATCTCGATCTCCTCGTGATCCGCCTGTCTCAGCCTCTCAAAGTGCTGGGATTACAGGCTTGAGCCACTGTGCCCGGCTCATTTACTTTTTTAAAGAGACCATTCTGATGGCCCTATGGATAATAGGATAGATGAATCTAGACATGGGGATTAAGAAATAATTGCAGTAATTTATGTGACACAGAAGAACGTGAAAGAATACAGTAACAATGCAGATGGGGAGAATACAGTAACAATGCAGATGGGAATAGTAGGGACCCTACAGGAGATACATTTAGGTGGTAGAAGAAAGAACTTGGTAACTATTGGATTATGGGGAAGAAAAGAGGTGGTGAATTCTGCTTTGGTTTCTGGCTTTGGATAATGCTATCCACCCAGCAAATATTTATTGAGCACCTACTTGGTTAAGGTTAGGTTTTAGGGATACATGGGGAATACTGTTCCTGTCCTGGAGAAACTTCCAGTTTGCTGGGATGACTATTGTTTCATCTCTAGTCTTCTATTATTTGGTAATTAGTGCTTGGGATGCTATGTTGCAAGATTCCAAGTTCAATAGGATAGAGTGCTGTGAAATATTAACAATGCCTGCTAGGTACATATGGCCTAGGAGCTAGCAGAAAGAACTTGATAGCCTGGAGGTAGAAGGAGGCACATGTGTTTGAACAGTGATTCTCAAGAAGTGGATCCTGGACTAGCAGCATCAGTATCATCTGGGAGCTTGTTAGAAATGCATATTCTCCTAGGAGATGTAGGAGAAAGTTTTGGGGCAGTGATGAGGATTTTTATTTTTGTACATGTTGAATTTAAAGGAATCATGGGTTGGCTAGGCACAGTGGCTCATCCCTGCAGTCCAAGCACTTTGGGAGTCCGAGGCAGGTGGATCTTGGGCTCAGGAGTTCCAGACCAGCCTGGGCAACATGATGAAAGCCCATCTGGACAAAAATACAAAAATTAGGCGGGCAAAGTAGCACACGCCTGTAGTTCCAGCTACCCAGGCGGCAGAGGTGGGAGGATAGCTTGAGCTCGGGAGGGAGAGGTTGTGGTGAGCCAAGATTGCGTGACTGCGCTGCAGCCTGGATGACAGAGCAAGACTGTCTTGGGGGGCAGGGGGTGGGGAGGGAATATTAATCTTGGGTTATCTAGGTGATTATGGCCAACAGGTAATTGGCTGTCTGTATCTGGAGCTCGGAAGAGACATCTGGGGCTTGCAATAAAGATTTGAGCATTGTCTGTGCATTTATATTAGGCAGTACTTGAAGCCATGAAACTGGATGAAATCCTGTATAGAGAGAATATAAAATGAGAAGTGAAGAGAGTAAACTCTAAAGATGGTACACGTAAAAATGCAGGTAGAGGACGAGGAGCCTGTGAAGTTTGTCATTGAATAGCGTGTGAGAGAATTGGGAAATGAGCAGCATGATACCAGATTGAAGGGAGTTTTAAGGAGGAAGGAGTCAGCAGTGAATAAATACTGCAGAAATCAAGAAAGATAACTTAAAGATGTCTTTTGGAGATAACAGGAGAGCTTTGATGACTTTGGCAACAGTAGTTTGTTGTAATGGTGGCAAGGGAAGCCAGGATGTAGTGAGACATTGAATTTAGATTGCTCTTTAAAACTTGGAGTAGCAGAGAGGATGAAAGCTAGAGAATTTAGTGTTGAGGAAGGATTTATCTTGGGATTGAAAGAAAAAGAGCCGGGCACGGTGACTCACTCCTGTAATCCCAGCACTTTGGGAGGCCGAGGTGGGCGGATCACGAGGTCGGGAGTTAGAGACCAGCCTGACCAACATGGTGAAACTCCTCTCTACTAAAAATACAAAAATTAGCCGGGTTTGGTGGCGCTCTCCTGTAATCCCAGCTACTTAGGAGGCTGAGGCAGAAGAACCACTTGAACCCGGGAGGCGGAGGTTACAGTGAGCTGAGATCGTGCCAGTGCACTCCAGCCTGGACGAAGAGCGAGACTCCGTCTCAAAAAAAAAAAAAAAAAAAACAAAAAAAGAAAGAAAATGTCAGTAAAACAGGAGAGATTATCTTTTGCATCTTTTCCAAGAGAAAAGACAGGATTATTGACAATGTCTCCAAGGAGGTAGAAGGGACTATATGACTCTCCTTAGACAAGAAGGGGAATTTTTCTTATCCTTTTAATATGAAAGGGAAGGAGAAAAAGATGAAAACTATTATGTAGGTCATATAAGAGTTTAGGCTGGAAAGGAAATCATGTGTTAAGTTGTAAATGGTTTAACTGTGAGTTCAGTTTGGTCCCACTGGGGAACCATTGATTAATCTGGAAATAAGATGCTGGGTGACTTGGAAAGGGTGGAAACTAGATGAGGTGAGTTCCACAAAGGAATACTGCTTTGTAGTATTACAAGTATGAAGTTATGAGGATTTGAAAGCAAATAAAAATGGAGGCATTTTAAATACAGAGTTGAAAAGAGTTAGAAACTGATGATGAGAAAACAGTCATGAAGGATGACCTAACCTAGTGATTAGATACAAAGATAGCACACTACAAATAAAACCAGGAAAGTAGGAGTGAGTTGCTGGTTAGAAGTAGTGTTAGAAGAAGGTGAGCTTGGTTTTAGATAGATAGATAGATAGATAGGCTTGAGACATTATACTGTAATTATTTAACAAATGTGATAATGTACTTGGAAAATAAACAGAATAATTTTTTTTTTCTTTTTGGAGACAGGATCTTGCTATTTTGCCCAGGCTGGAGTGCAGTGGTGCGATCTCAGCTCATTGCAGCCTCCACCTCCCAGGCTTAAGCCATCCTCCCACCTCAGCCTCCCAGGTAGCTGAGACTACAGGTGCACACCACCACAGCCAGCTAATTTTTGTATTTTTTGTAGAGACAGGGTCTTGCCATGTTGCCCAGGCTGGTCTCAAACTCCTGAGCTCAAGCAATCTGACCACCTCAGCCTCCCAAAGTGCTGGGATTACAGGCGTGAACCAGCAGGCCTGGCCTGGAAGTAAAATATTTGAGTCAGGGTAATAGCTGCTTGGATAGTTGTAAAGATGAAGATTAAGAAAATACTGATGGACTTGGTCATTAGAGGAATATTGATAATTTTTAAGACTAACTTCAGTCATGTCCTAGGTGACAAACATAAGATCGCAGGGGAATGTAAACTCTGTGAATGCAGAAGCCTTGTCTTTGTCTTTTCATTCTTATATTCCAGATACTTGGTATATAGTAGATGTTAGTACTCTTTGAAGGAGGAGTATGTGAAGTGGACTGAGGAAGTAGGTGCTCATTGGACATTGAAGGCAATGAGTGTCAGTTCCTTTTTTTTTTTTTTTTTGAGACATTTATGAAAGACAAAGGATAATTAACTTCAGTGGTTTACAGTTGGAGTAAGTTCTTTTTTGGTAAGGGAAAGATGTGGATATTCTTGAGAATTAGAAAAGCCAGGAGAGGGAGCTGTAAGAGCGTGATTAATGGAATGAGCTCTAGAAAAGTTAGAAAGAAGAGGGTGAAAGGAAAGGATAGACATTAAAAGAGAGAAAAAATCAGAGTAAAGAGAAATAGGCCATGACAACAGATATGTTTTAATAATGGAGTTCATACCAGGTGGCCTAAATTGTCTTAGTATCTCAGGATAGTTTGAGGCAAGTTAATTTGCTGAGGTTGACATTGAGGCTGAGGGAACTGGGGTGGTTTTGAGGTCTGAGGGCTGTGGAAGAGGATTGTGTTATCCCAGTTTGGGGGATTGTTAGGCAGTTAACAAGGAGTAAATAAATGTAACTAAATAGTAGCTAGGACTTAGGAGAAGGCAACAGTGGGTCAGTGACCTAGGAAATAAATCTAGAAAACAGGGGTTTTAACCAAAAAAGAACTTAATACTTGGGCAGTCTTTGCTTTAGTAACTCAGATTTATTTGTTCTTCTGATCAATTTACATAGGTCTAAAAGGAATCATTTTTTGAGTTCAGCTTTTATGAAAGGGGGAACATGCAGTTTTAGATCCGTATTTTAATTTTTTCTAAAGTTCTAAAGACACTATGTTAATATAGTCACTTAAAAATTCAAATAATACTGAAAGATTTAAAATGGAAAGTAAGTCTTCCCTGGCCACTCCTCCCCCAATATTAAGTTTCTTGTTTATATATTCTTTGAAGAGTTTTTTGTGTGGGGTTTTTTCCTTTTTTTTTTTTGCCTGTGGCAACATATGGATTTTATTGTAATTTAGTTCTTATTTAAAAGATTGATTGTAAAAGAGTTTTAATGATACGCTACTTATTACAAACTATGAGTAAACTCATAGTTTACTCATTACAGTCAGTTTTATTCCGAAGTTTTTAATGGTATTTGAAATGTAAACAATGAGTCAGAAACAATTGGTAATTCTAATTAGGTAGCAATTTTATAATGATAGAGGTTGTTACTTTAACGAGGGTCTGAACTATGACCATGTTCTTAAGAAACTACTCTGGGGAAAATAACATTTTCCTAGAACCTTTTTTTGTACTTATTTCTACCTAATATCTTATTAAACATCACATGGATAACAAATTCTTAAAAGAGAAAATGACCTCTGAAGTATAATGGATAAAGCATCTTTTTTAACTTAAGCCTGATTAAAATTTATTCCTCATTTTTACCTTTCCAAATAATCCTTTTCTCCAGTAGCCCTCATCTATTCTTCCCTTTCTGAATTTTCTCCATAGACTCCCGTATGTCCTCAGTGTTTGTGAGTTGACAGTATAATTCTGGCTAATTTATAGGTCTGGCGCAGGAATAAAATTTTGATAAATGTGATCCTGGGTTTGTCTTTGGATTTTATAGTCTTGTACTGTGAAATATTTAAAATGTTTGAAGATTTCTGTAGGAAATCTTTTGAAGTTTAGCACTAATAATTTAAACAAGTCATAGATTCCTATACTTTTCTTCCTCATAGGGTTTTGTTTTGTTTTTTAAACATTTCTTGTAAGTAGTGAAAAGAGGGCCACATTGGTAGCCCAGTTGGTATCCCAAAAAAACATTCCGGTAGATGAGATGTCACACTGACTTGTTTTTCTGGTGTTAGTAAAATCACTGGTGCGTTGGCCAGCTCTTTAAACACAGATTATTCATTTTTATTTTTATGTTAGAATTAGGTATGCATTTTAAAACCTAGTTACAATAGAATGAAGCATAGCAGCCTGCAGAAAGGATGTTACCCTTGGCCCTTACTAGCACTATCCACTAGTACTTTATTTTTAATGTGTCTAGATTCAGGGATGCTTTTCTTTCATATCCTCCAGAGTGTAATGCCATAAGCAAGCCCCTATTTTAGGTGTGCAGTAGGTTGGCATTGTCTAGTATATCTTGTAAGGCAATCTTGAATAAAAATTGGAATCTCTGGAAAAACACGTGATAATGGGTAATAAGAGAAATCTGTACTTATATATTTGTTCATGGTGTACCTATGTTCCCTAACAAATAGAATTTCATGAATTATAAATTACTAACATACTCTTTCTCAAGTAAAGAGTGAGCTTATAAGCAGAGGAATACTTCAGCTCTGTCTCGCTCTCTGGCAGTCATGCTGCTTTTACCTTGCTTCTGGACTGTTAACATCTGTTCGTACATTTCTTGTTTTTCTTTTTCTTCTTG
>NW_012115599.1:5713304-5721446 GCF_000951035.1 Colobus angolensis palliatus
GCCCGGCACATTTCTTGTTTTTCAGTCCATCATAGTTCAGTGATGTTTAATTCAGAAGATCCTAGTTATATTGGTTGTTTAAATTTTAAAGTTAATTAAAGTTAAGTAAAAGTATAAATTCAGTTCTTCATTCACAATATCTACAAGTACACAATAGCTACATTTAGCTAGTGGCTACTGTGTTAGTGTAGATAAAGAACATATCCATTGTGGGAGAAATTTCCATTAGATACTGCTTGTCTACAATGATTTTGCACCTGCATGTCAATGAAACTTACTTCCATTAGTAGTAATCTTTTTTTTTTTTTTTTTGAGATGGAGTCTTACTCTGTGGGCCAGGCTGGAGTGCAGTGGCGCAGTCTCGGTTCACTGCAACCTCCGACTTCTGTGTTCACGTGATTCTTCTGCTTCAGCCTCCTGAGTAGCTGGGATTACAGGCATGTGCCACCGTGCCTGGCTAATTTTTGTATTTTTAGTAGAGATGGGGTTTCACCATGTTGGTCAGGTTAGTCTGGAGCTCCTGACCTGGTGATCTGCCTGCTTCAGCCTCCCAAAGTGCTGGGATTGTAGGCATGAGGCACTGTGCCCCGCCACATTGTCAGTAATCTTCTAATTACCAGCATGAGATTTGGAGTTGGGAAGATCTGAATTTAGATTCTGGCTCTGCCATTTATTAGCAGTGTGACCTTGAACAAATATCATAAGCTCTCTAGACCTTATTTAGTGGAGTACATATGTATCAAAAGTGGGAATAACAACACCTTAAATTGTGGTGGCAGTGTACTGTTGGCCTTCCATACCCATAAGTTCTGGATCCATGGATTGAAAATATTTGGAAAAAAATAAAAAATAATGAAAAATAATACAAATAAAAATTTAGTATAAATACTGTTTACATTGTATTAGATATTGCAAATAATCCAGAGGTGATTTAAAGTATACAGGAGGATGTGCATAGGTTACATTCAAATACTATGCCATTTTATATCAGGGACTTGAGCATCTGTGGAGTTTGGTTTCTAAGGGGTGTGGGTGGGGGTGGGGAAGTGGGACCAGTTCCCAGTGGATACTGAGGGACCACGGTAGAGTGTCTGGAGGTCCCATAGGAATTCATTAAATGCATTTGGTTTAACATTTTTCTGCTTTGTAATGTTGGACCTTGTTGGGAACTCTTGAAATTCTCGTCTTTTGGCTTCTGTGACCTTTTCTACTGTTGCTAGTTGCTATTTCTACCTCTCTGACCATTTTTAGTCTGTTGCCAGCTTTTGCTCTAGGTTTGGTCCAAGACTCTCTCATATATGTTTGTATTACTTTCCCGTTTAAAATTCTGGCATTATAAAGACTAAAATCTTTAACGTAGCCTGTAAGACTCCATAAATTCGACATCTTCTTACTTCTGTCTCTTCCACCATGTTCCTACTTGTTTTCTATGCTCTAGCCACTTGGCCTCGTGTCATTTGACCCAGTATTGTTTGCTATGTTTATTCCACCATCCGAACCTTTGCGTATGCTACAGGAATGCCTCAAAAGTCCCTCAGTTAAGTGGGAGCCACACACTCCGGAGCAGGTCGGGTCATGTTCTATGTTATACTCTTTTAGTACCTTTAATGTTTCCGTTGTAGCACATAATTGATTAGTTTTGAGGTATTTGGTCGCTTTCTGTCTCCGCATGATTTAATGTGAACTCTGTGAGAATGGGCAGCTTGTCTGTCTTGTTTTTCATCTGTTAAAAGGAAACAATCTTTATACAAGTTCAATTTAGCAGAGTTTGAGAAAGAAAAATCTGTGTATGGGATAGCTCTGAGAATCAGAACAGATCTAAGAACTCCAACCATCAACATGGTCAAGTAGTATTTAAAGATAGAAAATAGAAGTGAAGTACGAGACAGAAGTGAGGTACAGCGCTTAATTGGTTACAGGCCATTTACCTTATTTGAGTCATTGATTGCCTGCGATTGACTGAAGCTCGGCTGCTGTAATTGACTGAGACTCAGCTGTGTTGTAAAATTACAGCTGTTCCTTGACTTACGTTGGGGTTACATCCCAATAAACCCATTGTAAGCTGAAAATGCATTGAATACACCTAATGTACATCTTAGTCTAACCTACCTTAAATGTGCTTAGAACACTTACATTAGCCTACAGTTGGTAAAATAGATAACACAAAGCCTGTTTTTTAATACTTAATTTATTGAATACTGTACTGAAAGTGAAAAACAGAATGGTTGTATGGGTACCATCGTAAAGTTGAAAATCGTAAGTCAGACCGCTTTAAGTTAGGGACCATCTGTGTACTCTTAGGTTTTCAATTGGTTTACTGAGGCAGGCTGTGGTTATGTAAGGACTCAAGTGCAGAGGCATCCTGAGGCCAAATTTAAGCTAATTTAACAACTTTTATATGCCGCCGCTGCCAGCATAGGACCCTACGCATTATAGAAATTCAGTAAATACTTCTTGAGTGAATGCACAAATTCCTTTCTTTCCCTCAGAGTTTCATCTATTTCCTGTGTACTGATGATTCATTCATATTTTTCAGTCCACATTGTTCTCTTCTCCTGTTCATAGTTCTGCTTACTGGATACTACTTAAATAAGGATATTTCTAAGACATCTCAAACTCAGCTAAATATAACCAAAACCACATTCATTTATCTTCATATCGATGCTTCATTATTCTCTATTTTTTTCTTAATGGAGACAGTGTCTATCCATGCACTTTTACCTGGAAACCTTGTACAGTCATACTTTTTTCATCTCTTCACTACTAAGTCTTAAGGCATTTTTCAGTTGCACTTAATATATTGTTTATTTCTGTAACACAAATTGACTTATTCTCAGTAAACAGGGAAACATAATATTCGCAGCATATTAATGCTTTGTGCCACCAAGTGGTGGTAGATGAATTCAAAATATAGTAACACAGCTGAAAGCAGCAAGCTACAGAATATGGTACTGTATACAGTCCATTTAGTTCACATCCTTCCTCCGGACTCATACTGGCTATTTATCTGTGTTGGAACAGTGTATTGCACAACTCTTCTAGATCTTTATGCATTTTTTCCTTGTTTTGATAACTTTGCTTCAAATGATCATTATACCTTTTTCTGTTACTTTCGTCTGCACCTTTAAAAAGTCTTTTATTTTTATTCAGCACATCTTTATGTTAATATTTTTATTAGGATTTATATTGTTTTTGTTAGTACTGTGGTTACAAAGTTGCATAGCTTTTAAGTGTCTCTTCTGGACTAAATTTTCCTTAAGCCATGTTATTTTTAATGGGTGGTTTTAAGAACATGAAGTTTTTTTGAGGAACATAAATACCATGTTATATAGCAAACATGTCTTTTCATTTAGATCCCCCAAATGCCTCTTGAATCTGCTGCTACTTCATCCCCATTGCCACTGACATTGTCGTGCTTTCATTTATTTCTCAGGTGGGCTATTTTGATAGCCCACATAATACTTTTTTCTTTTTGCCTGTAGTTTCTTCCTTCATTCTGCCTTAGCTATTGCCATGAGAGTTTTTCTTTGGATGAGGAAATCTTATGTCAGTGCTTTGATTTGAAAGTCAAGGCTACATCTTCCAGAATTAAAAATCTAAACTGTTTTGCATGACGCTCAGGCTCTGACCCTTACTTCTAGCCATCCTTATGCTGTAACTAGTTCAAACTGCTGCTTTCTCAGATGCCTAATCCTCTTTCACTTATTGGTGCCTTTGTACTCTTTCTTCTGTCGGCAACGTCTCTCCCCTTTCTCTGTCTGGCAAACGTCAAGATCCACAGTGGCATTCTGTGAAAATGTTCCCAACTCTCCCAGGCAGTTAATGGCCATTTGTAAGTAACTTTCACTGGTACCTTCCATATTTCATTATGTTTAATTGCCTGCCCTCCTAAGCTGTTGGCTCCTCAAGGGCGGTGGATGCGTTTTTTTCATCTTTGTAAATCTAATGGCTGTTGTGGTATCTGTCACTTAATGCAGAAGTGCAGTGGAGCTAAGTTATATTTATCGTCTGGGACTAGGGAGACCTTTGCAAGTCCTGTGGACAAATGTTTAGAAAACCGCCAGTGTGTTAGGCACAAATGGGAGAGCTACCAGAAGGGAAAATGCTATTGATTGTAAAAGAGAGCCTCTTTTATGCTTCAAAATTCTTGTTACATATGTGAGTAGAGACTTATATGTCAGGGTGTTACTTTCATTTGTAAAGGGTAAATAAACATTTTCATAAATAAAGGAAACTCAAAATTTATGAACAGTGTTTACCTTTGTTTACCTAAGCTGATTTATCATGGCCTTTTTTTGTTGTTGTTCTGGAGATTCTAGAACAGCTAGTAAAGTGTTAGTACAAGTCTACATCTTTGATATCCTTCACTTAGCAAACATTTAATGTTCACTTACTGGATATATCAAACATAGTTTCAGGTATAAAGATGAATGAAAAAAAGATACAGCCCCAGAAACTGTGGAGGGAAATATTATAGTGAGTGCTTCAGTAGAGCTACTATAAAGTGCTAGATTTCTTCTGGCTACTCTGCTTGTGCAGGTTGAACTTAACATGTAGCAGCTGTTTTGGCATTTTATTATTCATTCTGGTCACATTACTCATGGAATTGTATAATGTCAAGTAATTGTTCAAGTGCTGAAAGAATACTGTAATTTTGTTGTTGATTACATCACTTATCAGTAAATTTAATTTGATATTATGAGAAGTAACATGATTTGGTAGAGCAAGATTGGGCTATGGAATTGGAAGGCCTGTTTTGGAGTACTCTAAAAAAAAACTTGTATTTGTAAAATAACCTCAAGATTGCCCGCCTCACAGTTCTTCTGAGTGTTGGTGTAGGTAATTAAGATGTTTGATAAATTGTAAAATGGTGTTTATATTTTTTAAAGAATCAGTTGAACTACTGGAAACTAGTATGTAGTATTCTTGGCAGGTCCAGGTTTCATAATCCTAATTTCTGTGCAGCCCACTATTCAGAAATGTAGTGATTAACAGTCAAGAATGTATCAGGGTATTTTTGGCTACAAGTAACAATAGCTAACTAAAAGTGACTTAAATAATAAGCAGTTTGTTATTTCACAGAATGAGAAGCTCAGAGCCAGAGAGTTACAGGGTTGGTTCAGCAGTTCAGTTTGGGAGGATAAATGAGATAATGTATGTAAAGTCTCTAATAGAGTGCTCAGCATGTAAATGTTATTTCTCTGTTTTTTTTGTGTTCAGTAAATGTTAACTTTGCTTTTTTCCATCCCTGTTTGTAGTCACAGAGTTAACTTTTAAGGATTACTTTCTAGATCCATTAGTTTCTACCTAAAAAAAATCTTTTGAAACTTGAGAAAGCAGTTCAGTTTCATCAAGAACATAAGCCCTGCTTACTTTAAAGCTCCTCTGCATGTCAGCAGAGGGCTGCCCCAAGTTTAGACAGCAACATCTGGCCGAAGAAGAGCAGGGAATGCTTCTTTATTTATTAAGGAGCAAAACTTTCTTAAAAGTCTCATAGAAGGTTTTTCCTTAGGTTTCATTGTATTCTCAATGGCTCTTGCATACTAGAAAAAGGCCACATTCCTTACTCTGGCATTTAAGTTTTTATAACCTGCCCCTAGATTATTTTCCATCACCGGAGTCTAGGCCATATGATAGTAAAAGCAACCTCATCACCATTTTATTAGGTACTCTGAATAAGGGTCCCAGATTACTGGAAAAAAAAACAAAAGCAAAAACACTATATCTGGCTTCTGATGTTATACTGACCTCTTCCCTCACCAGTACATAGCTATCCCCTCATGTTGACATTCTCCTCACCAAAATAATCTGTCTAGTTACTGTAACCAAAATTCTGCTTCCTCTCTGAAGGTTGTCAACTCCCCTGAAGCTCTTTCAGGTGGAGCATAGCTGTTCATTTTAGGTTAGGGGTAATTAGGAGTTGCTGGCATTGTTTTAGATCATGAGTTGGAAAACTGTTTCTGCAAAGGACCAGATAATAGATATTTTAGGCTTATGAGGCATACAGTCTGTTGCAGCATTTCAATTCTGCCATTGTAGTGTGAAGCAGCTATAGACAGTACATAAATGAATGAGCATGGCAGTATGCCAATAAAACTTTACAAATGCAGGTGACACATAGTTTCTTAATATATGATACCAAAACCATTTTCTTTCATTGAAAGAAATGAAAGAAAAAAAGATAAATTGTATGTCATCAAAATTAACAAACCTAAGCTTCAAAGGACAGGAAAATAAGACAATGCTCAGAAAGGGAGAGTTTCTTAAAATCATATCTGATAAGAAACTTCTATTCAGGATATATAAATAATTCTTGTAACTCAGCAATAAAAAGACAAATAACTCAGTTTAAAAATGGGCAAGGGTTCTGAGTAGATATTTCTCCAGAGAAGATATGCAGATGTCAGTAGTGCATTAGAAGATGCTTAACATCATTAGTCATTAGAGAATTGCAAATCAAAATGTCAACAAGATAACACTTCACACCCACTAGGATAGTTATAATCAAAAAAGACTGATAAGTATTGTCAAGGATGTAGAGAAATTGGAACCCTCAAACCTTGCAGGTGGGAATGTAAATGTTTATAACTGCGTTAGAAAATAATTCCTCAAAATGTCAAACATAGAGTTACCATATGACCTAGTAATTCCATTCCTAGTATATACCTAAAAGAAATGAAACATGTGAAATGAAGTGAAAAACTTGGACATGAATGTTCATAATAATGTTATTCATAATGGCCAAAAATGGAAACAGTCCAAATGTCTGTTAACTGATGAATAGATAAATATGGTATGTCCGTACGAACGAAATGTTCACCAGTAAAAAGAAGTGTGTTGATACTTGTTACAACACATTAAATTAATGTTGAAAATACTCCACTAAGTAGTCAGTCATAAAGGATCATGTATTGTATAATTTCATTTGTATTTAATATCCAGAATAGGCAAATATGTAGAGTCAGAAGGTAGATTTGTGATTACTTAGGGCTGACTTGAACTTAGCTTGAGTTCAAATTTGATCTCTACCACTACCAGCTGCGTGACCTTGTGGTTACTTAGGGCTGGCCCGCCGGGGAGTTGGGGAATGACTGCCAGTAGATACAGGCTTTTGGGGGAATAAATATGCTCTAAATTTGATTGTGGTGATGGTTGCATAATGGTATGAATGTACTAAAACTATTGAGTTGTATACTTTAGATGGATGGTTTGTATAGTATATAAATTATATCTCAATAGAGCTGTAATAAAAACAAAACAGGTGGTAGGCTTATTGACCTAGGGCCAAAGCTTGCTGACCCATAATAGATTATTCTTCATTTTCCTGCTAAGCCATTTATCTGTTCTCATTGCTAACTCAAATCTTTCTCGTTACTCAATTTTTCATTCAGAATTTAAGTAGCTGTCTCACATATCCCTCTGAGTTCCACCATCACTTTCACATATCCCTCTGAGTTCCACCATCACTTTACATCTTTATGGACATTCTAGCTTTAGTGTTTGTTGACCACCTCCATTTTACTAACCTTTAGTTTTCTCTCTACTTCAGCTATTTCCTGTGGCTGTAGTCAATATGGTATCTTACCATTATCCGAACTGTCCCATTGCCAGGACTTTATTTCTTGTTTTAAGATTACTTTCTCAGTTATAATTACTGAAAATGCCATACATATATAATTTTCTGGTTTTTGAGGGGGCTATTATATGTGTTTTTAAAATAGAAAGTAGTACCAAATTATTGTTGCTACCTGCAAGAAGTTGTTGGAAAGTTTCCATGTAATAGTATTTCACATTTTTCATCCATTTACTCCTCAGCTGTCTTCACCTATCTGACACCCTCTCACTGTCATGTTTCTGTGATTGTGACTACTGTTTTAGATATATGGAAGACATTTAAAATTGCTATGCCAGTGTGAGTTGGCAGTTTAACAGACCACTTGCATTTAAGTGTTCTAAGATGAGAAGAAAATGGCTGCAATAACTTCTTGCTCCTCTTGTATAATCCAGAAAGGCTGTGGCTTTATATGTTGGTAAGAATGTTATGGGATTTATATTAGCTTGAGTTCAAATTTGGTCTCTACCACCACTACCAGCTGCGTGACCTTGTGCAAGCTGCTTAAACTTCTTCTTTTTTTTTTTTTT
>NW_012115599.1:5721786-5723054 GCF_000951035.1 Colobus angolensis palliatus
CTTTTTTCCATCCCTGTTTGTAGTCACAGAGTTAACTTTTAAGGATTACTTTCTAGATCCATTAGTTTCTACCTAAAAAAAATCTTTTGAAACTTGAGAAAGCAACATTTATTCTGTGTTCAGTTTGAAAGAAGTCTTTGAAATGAAAATTAGTTTATCTGAGGTATCTGAAGGATTTTAGAACTTAAAGAATAGTAGAAAAGAAATTCCATGGTTAGAAGAAAACTAGAAGAAGCTATCAGATTTTAGGTGTTGATTTTGAATATTTGGCTTTATTAATTGATTGCTTACAGTGTACTAAGCAATTTGTAAAATATTATTTTTACCTTTTTGGACGTAATACTCAGTCTTTTGAGAATTTGCCTAAATGTTGGAGGTCTCATTCCTAGAAATAGAAAAATTGTGGTTGGCATGCAGAGGAAGATCCACTTGCAAGTGGACTATAAAACTAAAACTCCAGTTGTTTTGGAGTCAGTATATTTTCCCAAAGAAATAAAAGGGATTTACTTAATAAGTACTTATAAAAACATATTTAATGATAATTCAAAAATATTTATTATATTCTCTGTATCATGAGCTGAAGAGTAAATAAAACACACAAGTTCTTTGCTGTCATGGAGCTTGCAGTGTAGTGAGTTAATGAGAAACTGATGCGATGTGTGGAAACATCTCTTTGCATTTAATTTAGGTATTAGTTAAGATAGAATCTTGTCTCATCCATAGCCAAAGTAATTGTGTGGTTACTGAGAAAATATTTTTCTATAAGAGAGAGACTCAGAATAATGTGGTCTGCTTTTGTGTGAATAAGAAATAAGAAAGAAAGAAGTAAATAAGAAAGTATTTGTGATTGTGTATTATAGTAGATTATAGTAGATAGTAGCATTACCAGGATATCTTTTTGATATGTATTATAGGATAATATAGATTATTACAGAAATACAATAGAGACCAGGCGTGGTGGCTCAAGCCTGTAATCCCAGCATTTTGGGAGGCTGAGGCGGGTGGATCATCTGAGATCAGGTGTTGGAGACCAGCCTGGCCAACATGGCAAAACCCTGTCTCTATAGAAAATACAAAAATTAGCTGGGCATGGTGGTGCATGCCTGTAATCGCACCTACTCAAGAGGCTGAGGCAGGAGACTTGCTTGAACCTGTGAGGTGGAGACTGCAGTGAACTGAGATCATGCCACTGCACTCCAGCCTGGGTGCCACTGCACTCCAGCCTGGGTGACAGAGCAAGACTCTGTCTCAAAAAAAAAAAAGGGGGG
>NW_012115599.1:5723714-5752399 GCF_000951035.1 Colobus angolensis palliatus
TTTTTTTAGTAGTTATGGGGTATTGCTATGTTGTCCGGGCTGGTCTTGAACTCCTGACCTCAGGTGATCCACCTGCCTTGGCTTCCCAAAGTGCTGGGATTACAGGCATAAGCCACGGCGCCCGGCCTAACTAAATCTTAAGGTTAGATTGGCAGTTTTCAGAGTGGTTCATGGATACTTGGGGATCCCCAAGACACTTTCTAGGGAGCACATGAAGTCAGAATTGTTTTCATGATAACACTAAAACATGACTTGTCTTTACTGTGTTTCTATTTGTATTGATGGTGCAAAAGCAATCATTAGTAAAACTTGATGGTACCTTAGCATGAATTGAAACAGGAGCACCCTACTTTACTAGAAGTTGTATTCTTTATTACTGTGTACTTGCAGTTTTAAAAAACACCACTTTTGCTTTAGAATATCACTGATAAAGCACTATTTTGTTAAATCTCAACCAGTAACTACACGTATTTTAAATATTCTCTATGATAAAATAAAAATGTAAAGCACTACTTTTACATGTGAAATCGTAATTGTAGTTTTGAGGAAAAACAAGCACTTGTGTGATTTATAAGCTGAACTAGCTGCTTTTTTTCATAGAATACCAAAACTACTAGCGAGAACAACTAATAAAATCTATTATTCACACTTGAGTATTTGGCACACATTTCCTCAAAAATAAACCTGTGTCTCTCAAAGAAAAAACTGATATACATGAAACGGGGAAAAAAAAAGAAAACTTCAGCAAAAAAATAGAAGACATATAGAAAAACCAAATGGTAATTTTAGAACTGAAATATATAATAACCAATACAATAGCCCAGTGAGCAGGCTTAATAGCAAACAGACTGAGGAAAGGTCAGTGAACTAGCGGGCAGAAGTAGTTACCCAATCTGAACAACAGAAAACAGACTGAAAAAAAAAAATGTACAGAACCTCAGGGAACCATGAGACTATAAAAAGATTTAACACTTGTGTTGTCAGAGTCACAGAAGGAGAGGGAGAGGGCAGGATTGAAGAAGTACTTAAGGAAATAATGGCTGAAAATATTGCGAATTTGGCAAAAGACACTGAGTTTTAAAAAGCCAAGTGAGTGTTCAACAGGACAAACCCTGTAGACATCCAGACCAAGACATCTCAAAGTCAAACTTATAAAAACAAGAGAAGTCTTTAAATGAGCACGAGAGAAATTACACTTCATGTAGATGGGGAAAACAGTTCAAATGATAGCAGTTTTCTCATCAGAAACCATAGAGGCCAGAAGGAAATTTCACATTTTTCAAGTGCTGAAAGAAAAGGACTGTCAACTCAGAAACCTGTATCTAGAGAAAACATCCTTCTGGAATGAAAGGGAAATCAAGACATTCTCATATGAAGGAAAACTAAGAGAATATGTCACCAGCAGACTTACCCTAGAAAGGTAACAAAAGACATTCTGAAAACAGAAGGGGTGTGATAAAAGAATCTTGGAACATCAGAAAAGAGGAAGGAACAATTCAAAGTGTGAAAGTATGGGTAAATACAATAGATATTCTCCTTTTGAGTTTTTAAATTGTATTTGAGTGTTGAAGCAAAAATTACAACACTGATGTGGTTCTAAAGGTATGTAGAGGAAATATTTAAGATAGCTGTGAGCAGGAGGAGGGTAAAATGATGAACTAATAAGATAGTGAAAAGTTACCTGTATAATGTACATAGAGCAACCACTAAGAAAGCTCTAGAGATACATGCAGAAGCATTATGGATAAATCAAAATGGAATTTAAAAAAAGTTTAACCCACCAGGAGACAGGATAAAGAAAACAGAAATGAAGGCCAGGCATGGTGACTTACAACTGTAATCCCAGCACTTGGGAAGGTTGAGGCATGTGGATTGCCTGAGCTCAGGAGTTTGAGACCAGTCTGGGCAACATGGTGAAACCTGTCTCAACCAAAAATACAAAAAATTAGCTGGGCATAGTGGTGAGTGCCTGTGGTCCAAGCTACTCAGGAGACTGAGATGGGGGCATCGCTTAAGCCTGGGAGGTGGAGGATGCAGTGAGCCAAGATTGTGCCACTACACTCCAGAGTGAGAGCCTGTTTCCAAATGTATGTATGTATGCACACACACACACACACCCCAATTAAACATATTGGCAGAATGAATTAAAGACATTACCCAATCATAAGATTTCTGTAAGAAATGTACTTTAAATATAACAATATAGGCATGTTAAAAGTGAAAGAAAGGAGAAAGATTTATCATGCAAACATTAATCCAAAGAAAGCAGGTACGGTTATATTTAATATTAGATAAAGTAGACCTCATAACAAAGCAATTACCAGAGAAAGTGACTAGGCATTATATAATGATAAAAGGGTTAATCCACTAAGAAGACATAACAGTTTTAAAAATGTTAGCAGTGGAACTGCAAAATACATGAAGACTGATGGAACTGAAAAGGGAAATAGACAAGTCCAGAATTATAGTTGGAGACGTCAACACCTATTTCTCAGCAAATGATGGAATGACCAAGCAAGAAAATCAGCAAAGGGGATATAGAAAGATAATCAACAATGTAATCATCCAGTACTATCCAATTTATAGAATGCTTCATCTTTTCAAGTGACTAGAGAACGTATAGCAAGGAAAGTTCTGTCCTGGGCCATAAAAGTAAACCTCAGCTGGGCATGATGGTTCATGCCTATAATCCTAAATGTTTGGGGAGGCTAAGGTGGGAGGATTGCATGAGGAGTTTGAGACGAGCCTGGGCAATGTAAAAAGACTCAGTCTCCATGAAAAAAAAAATTAGCTGAGCACGATGGCATATGCCTGTAGTTGAGTGGCTGAGGTGGGAGAGGATCACTCAAGCCCAGGAGTTCAAGGCTGCAGTAAGCCATGTCATGCCACTACACTCAAGCCTGAGCGATAGGGAGACCCTGTCTCAGAAAACCCCCCAAAAAACATAAACATACATTTTAAGGAATTGAAATCAAATGTGTTCTACCAAAGTGGAATCAAACTAGAAATCAATAATAGATAACTGGAAAATCTCTAAACACTGCCAAATAATTTATGAGTGAAACAGGAGGTCTCAAGGGAAATTTAAAAAAATACATTGAACTTCACGAAAATAAGAATACAGCATACCAAAAGTTGTGGGATACAACTAAAGCAGTCCAGAGAGGGAAATTTATAGCACTAAATGCACACAGTTGAGAAAAAGAAAAGAAAAACCCCTCAAATAAATAATCTAAGCTCCCACTTCAAGAACCTAGAAAAAAAGATGAGAAAAATCTACCTGAAGCGAGCAGAAGGAAGGAAATAGTAAATGAAATAAAAAAACAAAAACAATAGAGAAAAACCTTTGAAATAAAAAGCTCATTCTGGTTGGGCACGGTGGCTCAAGCCTGTAATCGCAGCACTTTGGGAGGCCAAGG
The DNA here is from genome assembly GCF_000951035.1 of Colobus angolensis palliatus. Taxonomy (NCBI): domain Eukaryota; kingdom Metazoa; phylum Chordata; class Mammalia; order Primates; family Cercopithecidae; genus Colobus; species Colobus angolensis. The sequence continues at coordinate 5,727,134 of NW_012115599.1, forward strand.
CAGGCGGATCACGGGGTCAGGAGATCGAGACTATCCTGGCTAACACGGTGAAACCCCGTCTCTACTAAAAATACAAAAACTTTAGCCGGGCGTGGTGGCGGTTGCCTGTAGTCCCAGCTCCTCTGGAGGCTGAGGCAGGAGTATGGCATGAACCCATGAGGCGGAGCTTGCAGTGAGCCTAGATCCCGCCACTGCACTCTAGGCTGGGCGACAGAGCAAGACTCCATCTCAGAAAAAAAAGCTCATTCTTCAAAAACATAAATAAGACTGACAAGTAATAAGACAAATTACCATTATAAGGAATGAAATAGGGGACATCACTGTAGACCCTGCAGATGTGAAAAAAGATAAGGGGTTACTATAACTAATTCTATACACATAAATTTGACAACTTTGAAGTAATGAACCAGTTCCTTAAACACAAACTATCACACTTCTTCCAGTGTGAAATAGAATTTGAGTAGCCCTGTTTCCTTGATACCAAAATCCAAAAAAGATAACTATGGATCAACATCCTCACGGCAGTATAGATGCAGAAACCCTTAAAACATTAACAAATAGAGTTAATACTTTTAAAAGATTATACACCATAATCAGTTATGGTTGTTTTATGGGTGCAAAGCTGGTTCACTGTTTGAAACTTCGTCTGTATAATTATATTAACAGGCTAAAGAATAAAACCCAAGACAAAAGAAAAACTTAGAAAAATGTAGAGGGAAATGTTCTCAGTTGAATAAAGAACATCTGTGAAAACCTACGGCTGACATTATACTTAATGGCAAAAGACTGAGTACTTTCTCTGTAAGATCTGTAACAAAGCAAGGATTTTAGCTCTTTTCAGCATAGTGCTGAAAGTTCTAGCCAGTGTAGTAAGGCAGGAAAAGAATATAAAGGCATACAGATTGGAAAGAAGAAAAACAGATCCTATTTGCAGATGGTATGACTATCTACATAGAAAAATTTCAAGAAATCTACAAAAGATAACTTACAGTACTAATGAATAAGTTCAGCGAAATTGTGCACAATACAAGATAAACACAAAAATTGTGGTTAACATTAAATAGTAGAAGGAAAAACAGGAGTGGGGGTAATGTAGGTGTAGGTGTCATTTAATGGGAAATATGTTTTAACTGTCAAAGTGAGTAATAGGATCTTTAAATAGTTAACATATATTATGTGCCTTCATACATTTGCTGGATGGATTCAAACAAGTTATAGATTGTAATTATGGCAGCATTTATCAGACTAGAAATTTTTAGGGTTTTTTTCCCCCCTCCTAAAATCATTAAAGAAGCTTGGATCTGTCATTGGTATGACTGGTTTTTATCTCCTGTTTCTGTCTTTTGATCTTTTCACTCCCTGTCCCTGACGAGATTCATGCATCCATGGTTTTATGCCTTTTGCTTTATGTTTCTTAAGAAGAGGGAGAATCTGGCCGGGCGCGGTGGCTCAAGCCTGTAATCCCAGCACTTTGGGAGGCTGAGATGGGCGGATCACGAGGTCAGGAGATCGAGACCATCCTGGCTAACACGGTGAAACCCCGTCTCTACTAAAAAATACAAAAAACTAGCCGGGCGAGGTGGCGGGCGCCTGTAGTCCCAGCTACTCGGGAGGCTGAGGCAGGAGAATGGCGTAAACCCGGGAGGCAGAGCTTGCAGTGAGCTGAGATCCGGCCACTGCACTCCAGCCCGGGCGACAGAGCGAGACTCCGTCTCAAAAAAAAAAAAGGAGAATCTGTTCTAGAACAGTTACTAAGATGGTCGGTGACTTTACCGTAGAAAAAACTAATTTCATTATAATAATTACATTAATTGTGCAGTCATCAAGCTGTCTTTCAGCAGCTAAAGACATTTGGATTGATTCCTAAGGTAACTTTCTTCAAGTTCATGTTATTCAACATTAAAAAAAATTCTATTACGATTGTCAGTTTTGGGATCCGAAATCAGTAGGAATCAGGAAAATATTATCTAAAAAATTTTTCTGGCAAAAAAATGAAAAATCCTTGGTTCTCTTTGGTTTAGAGTTGCTTTGATCTTAAAGTGACAAGGTTTGAAAGAATAAAAATAAATTTTATGGATACATTCTGTAAAGCTTTGAATATTTCAGAGGATATGCAGTCAGAATATTTAGACATTTATCTTTATCCTAGTAGACTTTAAGAGATGACAACATTTCCTTATTTGGTTGTAGACTCTTTGTGAACTATAAATATTACTTCAGTATTAGAGTACTGTTTGCTTATTTAAAATGTATGCAGATCCAAATGCTTAATACTCATTATGAAAAGTGAGCATCAAAAGGAAAGAGAAAATCTAAAGTGCTTTAATAACTGGACTTTTAAGAATTTGGGTCTTCTAATGCCCTTAATCTAACCTTGTACTTCAGCGCATTGATGCTTAAATAGGACTTAAACTGTTCCAGACTTTTACCATGCACCTAATCAAATTCTTCCTTTAAAGTAAATTTAGGACAATGTTAAATCTGGCAAAGAATATCAAAAGGTAATAAGACAGTTGATGTCTTCATGGAATTTAAAATCAGGGAAGGAGAGACGAGGGGATGATTTATAAATGTCAAGATTACTGTAAATAATTTTTGGTTTCTCATGATTCTGTAAGATTAATCTGGAAAATGTTATTTGCTATGAATACATTACCTTGAAATGTGTGTCTTATAAAAATAAATGCATATAGTTTGAATTTTGAATAATATGACAGCAGTGAAACTTGATTATTTTAAAGAAAGTGATGAGATTGTTTCTTAACTGGAGACTTAAATTATGTATTAAGCAATTCCATTATATTTGGGACTGAGGTCCTTAATATATTGAGTTATAAAAATCAGCTTTATTGAGGTGCAACTTACCTATAATAAAAACTAGTTTTAAGTATATGATTAATGTGCCTTGATAAATGTATATAGTTTTGTAATCACCACAGACAAGATGTAGAATAGGTCTATCACCCTGAAATGTTACCTGGTACCTTTTTCATTCACTCCCTGCTCTCCCCCTCCCCAAAACCCCTGAACTTTCAGTTACTGCAGTTTGTTTTTTGTAGCATTTATAAATGGAACCATACAGCACATAGCTTTTTGTGTCTGGTTTCTTTCACTTAGCGTATTGCTTTGAGATTCATTATGTTATTGGGTGTATTACTAGTCTTTTCCTGTTCATTACTGAATAGTACTCTGTTGTCTGGATATAACAGTGTATCTGTTCACCAGTAGAAGACATTTAGGTTGTTTCCAGATTGGTCTATTGAGAATAAAGCTGAATAAAGCTGCTGTGGACATGTGAGTACAAATTTTTGTGTGGACATGTTTTCATTTCCGGTTACGCTAAGAGTCCAACACACAGTTTTCTGAAATGGCAGTACAGTTTTGAGTTCTCACTAGCAAGATATAAAATTTTCATTTGCTCTACATCTTCACCAACACTTTGGTATGTCAGTGTTTTTACTTTTAGCCACATACACTGTAAATTTGGTTATTAGTTTTCTGTTGCTGTGTAACAAATTCCCATAAACATAGTAGTTTAAAACAGCACTCATTTATTATTTCATAGTTCCGTAAATCAGAAGCTCACCACTGCGTGACTGGGTTCCCTTCAGAGCATCACAAGACTGAAATCAAGGTGCCAACTAGACCAAGTTCTCTTCCGGGGGTTCTGGGGAAGTCTGCTTTCCAAGCTGTTCACGTTATTGGCGGAATTCAGCTCTTTGCCCTTGTGAGATTGAGCACTCTGTTTCCTTGCTCCTGTTCACTAGAGGTCACTCTCATCCCTGTCAGGCTGCCTGCATTCAATGCCATGTGGCCCCTCCACTTCCCTTGTGTTGAATTCCTCTCCCGCTTTGACTCTTTCATTTTCACCTTCTTAGACCACACAAGGAAAACTGCTTTTAAAGGGCTCTTACGGGTCAGGGCCACCTGGATAAATCTTATCCAGAGGTGGTTGATTTGGGACCTTAATTACATGTGCAAAATCCTTCTGCAGCAGTAACTAGATTAGTGTTTGATTTAGTAATTGGGAGAAAATGTATGTATACAAGGGATTCAGAATTTCAAAGGGCTAAGAATTCTGTTCACCACATAATCATTTATTCCACATCTTCAGTAACACTTCGTATGTCCATTTTAAAATTACAGACATATTTATTATGCTAGTTGCCTGTATAGTAATATCTCACTTTGGTTTTAACTTGCCTTTTTCTAATGTCTAGTGATATTAAACGTCTTTTCATGTGTTTATTTGATGTTAATCATATCTTTTGTTGTGAAATATCTGTTCAAATCTTTGTGTCCTTTTTTTTTAATTGCATATTGCTATTTAGTTGTTGTAGCATCATTTGTTGCAAAGATTTTTTTCCCCCATTTAATTACCTGGAAACCTTTCTTGAAAATTGTGTGTGTGTGTTTACTTTATTCTGTCCAATTGATCTTTGTCTCTTCTTACACCAGTACCACTCTTTTGATGACTAGCTTTATAACTTTTTTTTTTTTTTTTTCCTCTGAGACGAGTTTGCTCTGCCGTCCAGGCTGGAGTGCAGTGGCACGATTTCGGCCCACTGCAACCTCTGCTTCCAAGGTTCAAGTGATTCTCCTGCCTCAGCCTCCTGAGTAGCTGGGATTGCAGGTGCCTGACACCATGCCTGGCTAATTTTTTTTATTTTCAGTAGAGACAGCGTTTCACCATGTTGGCCAGGCTGGTTTCAAACTCCTGACCTCAAGTGATCCACCCGCCTCCACCTCCCAAAGTGCTGGGATTACAGGCGAGAGCCACTGCACCCAGCCCTTTATAACTCTTTAAGTCAGATGTTGTAAGTCCTTCACCATTGTTCTTCTTTTTCATTCAGATCCCTTGGCTCTTAGGTTCTTTGCATCTCCGTATGGATTTTAGAATTAGTTTATTGATTTCTGTAAAATATTCTGCTGGGATTTTTATTGGGATTGTCTTCTATATGCAGATCATTATGGGAAGAATTGCCATCTTAACAGCATTGAGTCTTCTCATCTATTAATAAATATAGCTAGGTTTTCTTAGCTCTTTCTCAGCTACGTCTTCTCCCTACACATCTCTTATTCACTATTTCTAAGTATTTTGTATTTTTGATGATTTTATAAATGGAAGTGTATTCTGAATTTCGTTTTCCATTTGTTTCCAGAATATTAAATATATTTAACTTTTGTATATTGACCTTTTATCTTGCCATCTTGCTTAATTCATTTATTAGCTTTGATAGCTTTTTAGTAATTTGCTTAGGATTTATGTACATACACAATTATGTCATCTGCAACTAAAGGCAGTTTATTCCTTTTCAATCTGTATACCTTTTGTTTCTTTTGTCTTGCCTTTTGTATTTGTGCAGATGTCTTTATCTTGTTCTAATCTTAGGGAGAATCTTATTACATATAACATTTTTTGAAGAATTTTTGTAGATAACCTTTTATAGATTGAGAAATATTCCTAGTTTGCTGAGTTACTCTTGTTTTATCAAAAATGGGTGATGGAATTTGTCAGATGGTTTTATTGTATCTGTTTGGTTGACCGTGTGGTTTTTTTCTTTTTTCTCTGTTAATGTTGTGAATCACATTAGTTTTGAGTATTAAACCAACTTTCCATTGCTGGAATAATCCTTGGTTGGTCATGATGTTTATTTTTGGATTCAATTTGCTAAGATATTCTGAAGGATTTTTACATTATTGGTCATAGAGAAACATTAGATATAGTTTTCTTTTTTTTGTTGTTGTTTTTTGAGACTGAGTCTTGCACTGTTGCCTAGGCTGGAGTGTGGTGGCATGATCTCAGCTCACTGCAACTTCCACCTCCCAGGTTCAAGCGATTCTTCTGCCTCAGCGTCTTGAGTAGCTGGGATTGTACAGATGCCTACCATCATGCTCAGCTAATTTTTGTATTCTTAGTAGAGACGGGTTTCACCATGTTGGCCAGGCTGGTCTTGAACTCCTGATCTTAAGTGATACTCCTGCCTCGGCCCCCCAAGTGTTAGGATTATAGGCGTGAGCCAACATGCCCGGCCATAGTTTTCTTTTTTTGTGATATTGTCTAATTTTGGCATCACAGTAATGCTGGCTTCAGAAAATGAGTTCAGGACAGTACCCTTCCTTTCTGCTTTCTGAAAGAATTTGTGTAGGATTGGTATGTTTTTGGACTTCATCTTTCTGATGAATTGGCTCTTTTTAGCATTATGAAATGTATAATTCTCAAAATGTTTGCTTTTAAATCTGCTTTCTTGCTATTTCTTATGTTTCTTATTTGCTTTTTGTTTCTTTGTACCTATTTGTCTGCCTTTTTTTGGATTATTTTTTCTGATTATATTAGTCAGGGCTCTCCAGAGAAATAACCAGTAGGAGATACATATGTCTAGAAAGAGATTTATTATATGATATTGCCTCACATGATTATGGAGGCTAAGAAGTTCTGCTCCTGCTGTCTGTAAGCTGGAGACCCAGGAAAGCTGGTGCTGTAGCTTGAAGTCCTGAGAGCTAAAGAACTGATAGTGTAAATTCTAGTCTGAGTCTGAAGGCCTGAGAACCAGGAGCATTGAGGGAAGGAAAAGCTTGACTTTGCAGCTCAGGCAGTGAGGCAGAGAACTAATTCAATCTTCTGCCTTTTTGTTCTATTCAGGTGCTGGACAGATAGGATATTATCCAATCAGTTTTACTTAGTTCACCAGTTCAGATGCTAATCTCTTCCACAAACACCCTAGCAGACTCTCACTCAGAAATAATGTTTAGCTGGATAGCTGAGCATCCCTTGACCCAGTTAGGTTGACACAACATTAACCATCACAATGATACCATTTTATTTTGTCTCCTTTTTTTTAAAGCTGTTCTAGAGTTTACAGTATACATCTTTAATATACCATGCTCTACTTCAAATAATGGTTCAGTGTTTCTCTTACAGTGTAAAATCCTGACAACAGCATACGTTCGTGTTTTCTCTGCCCTTTTGTGCTGTTGTCATATGTTCACTTTACATACCCCACAATACATTATTTTTGCTTTTAAATAGTCATATTTTAAAGACATTTAAAAATGAGAAAAATGTCTTTTATACTTACCATTTACCATTTCTGATATTCTTCATTTCTTTGTCTAGATCCAGCTTTCCATCTGATATCATTTTTCTTCTGCCTGAAGAATTTTCTTTTGACTTTTTTTTTGTAGTGAATATATGTTGGAGCCTAATCTTTCCTTTCAGTTTTTGTTATCTGGAAAAAGCATTTGCCGTAATGTTTGAAAGATGTTTTTGCTGGATATAAAAACTGATAGTTTTTTTTTTTTTTTCTTAACACTTTAAACAGATTCCATTGTTTCCTGTCCTTGGTGTCTCTAAGAAGAAATATGCTGTAGTAATTTTGTTATATGTATGTAGTTAATCTTTTTTCCTCTCTGATTATATTTAGGATTTTCTGTGTCACAGCAATTTATTATGTGTGTGTGTGTTTTTTGTTTTATGTTTCTTCTACTTAGAGTTCATTGAACTTCTTGGATTTGGGGATTTAAAGTTTTCATCAAATTTGGAAGATTTGGAGCCATTATTTCTTTAAACAGCAAGTAAAACATTTTATTGACATGAAATTCACATAACAAAATCATTTTAAAAGTAAACAGTTCAGTGACATTTATTTATTTATTTATTTATTTACTTACTTACTGACAAAGTCTTGCTTGGTTGCCCAGGCTGGAATGCAGTGGTGCGCTCCTGGCTCACTGCACCCTTGATCTCCCAGGCTCAAGCAGTTATCCCGTGTCGCCCTCCTGAGTAGCTGAGACTACAGGCATATGTCAACATGCCTGGCTCATATTTTTGTTTTTGTTTTTGAGGTGGAGTCTCGCTTTGTTGCCCAGGCTGGAGTGCAGTGGTACGATCTCTGCTCACTGCAGCTTCCACCTCCCCGGTTCAAGTGATTATCCTGCCCCAGCCTCTCGAGTAGCTGGGATTACAGGCATCCGCCACCATGCCCAGCTAATTTTTGTATTTTTAGTAGAGATGAGGTTTCACCATGTTGACCAGACTGGTCTTGAACTCCTGACCTCAAGTGATCTGCCCACCTCGGCCTCCCAATGTGTTGGGATTACAGACGGGAGCCACCACGCCCAGCCTTTTTTGTATTTTTTGTAGAGATGGTGTTTGCCATGTTGCTCAGGCTGGCATTTAGTACATTTATAATGTAGTACAACCACCACCTCTATGTTGTTTGAAAATATTTTCATCACCCTAAAAGGAAACTCCATAGCCAAAAAGTAATTGTTCACCATTCCTCCTCCCCCAGCAACTGGCACCCACCAGTCTCTACATTCTGTTTCTGTGTATTTTCTTTATCAGTATATTTCATATAAATGGAATCATAAAATATGTGGCCTTTTGTTTTTGGCTTTTACTTACCATGATTTTGAGGTTCATCCATTTTGTAGCATCCTATTATGTTTTACATTGGATGTCATACATTTTGAATTTTATGCTGTTGTGCTAGATTTTGTTTTATTCCTTTAAAGAATGTAAGAGTTTGTTTTGTCAGCTGCTTAAGTTACTGAGACCCAAATTTGATCTGAGACTTGTTTTCTGTCTTTCTTAAGGTAAGTCCAGAACAGCCTTTAATTCATGGCCAATGTAGTCGTTCTGAGGACTGGACCCAATTCCCTGTGTATTTAAAAGTTTCTCCATTTTGGCTCATGGGATCATGAACTATTCCTAGCTCTGCGCAAACTCCCAAAAGTTACTCAACCTGCTACTAGTTCTTTTCCTGGACTTGGGAAGTTTCCTCTCAGACTTAAGCAGAGACTGGAGGAGACTTTTATGCAGATCTCCAAAGGTCTCTCATGCGTCTCCCTTTTCTAAAGTACTCTTCCTCATAAGTCTAATCTCCTTGGCCTTACGAACTTCATGTATCTCTGACTTCTCAATTCGGCAGTGTCTTGGGACTGTGTTTCTGTTCCCCGTTCCTGTGCTGCAACCTGGAAACTTTCTCCAGATAGTAAGCTGGGACATAGATAAGGGCTTACCTCTTTTGTTTTCTTATGTGGGTGATCACAGATAATGCCTGATGAATGTTGTTTGATAAAATTTTTCTGATTTAGTAGTTTTTTAAACACTGGTCGAGTGGTTCATGTAGCATTTCTCCTTCATAGGCAGATGTTACTGAATTTTTAAATCAGTATAGTGTAAGGAAAGTCTATCTTGAACTTAAGGCAAGTGGGTTTATTTAAGGACCTCATCATCGAGTGATCTTGTCAGTAACTTGGTCATGTGGGATGATGCTTGAATTCTTCAAGCTTTCTTATTTAAACTTAAAACATGTTAGCTTTAGAACTTTTTTCATATTTAGATGTAATTTTATGGTTTTTTTTCCCCCCCCAGTTGAGTGGTTCTCTTAGAAGTAAATGTCAGTACCTTATTGGGTATATCTTTCACAGTATCTATCATTATTTTAGTATTTCCCAATCCTAGACTGGAGCTATCGGCTAGAAATTCACTGAAGAATTAATTTGCCTTGAGAAATGCTATTTTTTCCAGTTAAGTCTGATACAATAATTTACAAACTGATGTGTATTTTATGTTTAAATGTAATTATGCATTAGATTCAGGGATCAATAAACTATAGCCCACACGCCAAACCTGAATGAAACAATTACTGATAAATGTAATACTCCCAGCTAGTAGCTTAAGAAGCTGACCATGAGGGGGTGGGGAGAGGAGTATAAAGGGGAATTTCCAAAACTCCTATTTTTTAGTAGTGACTAAGCATGAGGAAGACTGAACATGGAACAAAATTATATTGACCATATTGACAAAATTATCTTTATATTGCCATGTTTTGCTTTGGTTTCCTTTTTTAAATGGAAGGTAAACTATGAAGACATTCTTGCTGTAAAAGTTCAAACAATACAGAATATAGAGTAAAAAGTGGGGAATGTAGGGTAGAGATGGTGGTGCTGCTTGGGAGAGTGACTACAGAGATACGAGTTGTCTTAATTAAAGGATTTTACTTAGCTTTCTAAAAAGTGTTAGTTTTTATTGTGAAGGCAGTGGGAGCTATTGAATTTTAGCAGGGATGTGATGTGGTCAGTTTGGGACAGATTGTGGTTGCAATAATGTTTTGGATATATGGATTCCAAGTTTAGGAGCACAATGAGTTATTCCTTGTTAATGGGAAAGTCCTTAGGAGCCCTGGCCTGGTTGGTTCTTAGGTCTTGTGGGCGTTGTCTAGTTGGGAGTGATACAGATAAATGGGTGAGATAGATGGTATCGTTTACAAAGAATTGATAACACTCTAAAGGTTAGTGGGCTGGAGAAAAAAGGACCTAGTTTTAAAATCCTGCTTGAAACTACCACATAACTACTTTTTACCTACCTATAAAACAGTAATGATACTTATTAAAAAAAAAAAAAACTCACAGTGACAGTGCAAAATTTAGTAAATAAAATACTGGTATGCTCTTGAGAATCTTGCAAGAAACATACTTAATTTTAAGGTAGTGTGGAATAAGGAAAACAAAAAAAGCATCAAAAAAAATTAAGACAAACAAGAATATGTAAGGCAGTAAGATAATCATGGTAAGAATATTAAGATCAATTAAGTAATGTGCAAAATAAGCAGAAATCCATCTCTATTCATTAATATCAAGCTTTATTAATGTTTGCTTTCTTTTATCCTCACTTTAACATACATTTGATATTTAAAGTGACCTAATACTACCAGTTATGGAAAATTGCAATTATCTGCTATAACTTGCAAGAAAAAGAGTAGCTATTGGTACCATGTCAGTTAATTGAATGCTGTAACTTACTGATTAGACTTTGTTTACACAGGGTTAAAGGTATGTTGAGGAGTTTAAAAGCCAGCCATACTGAAAAAAAAATTTAGGTTTTCAATAGCTTCTGAAGATATATATTTAAATATACCAATGTTAATTGTACACTTGAATTAATAGCAACTGTATACTTATTGCTATTTAATTGCTAGGCAGGGTCAAGGTTAGATAAATAGAATATAGGATGCTTGGTATTCAATTTACCACTGAACTTTCAAAATTTAACTTATGTTACTTTAAATTCTATAGACGATTTTAAAGATCTTAATGATTCTACTTCTGAGTCTGTTACACTACTTGGGATTTTTACTGTTTTAGATTTAGAACTACTTTTGATTCCACTGCTAATCAAATGGTGTGATCTTCCAGCAGATATTTGACCTCCCTGGGCCCAGTTCTCAGAGTTGTTAAATGTAGACATTGACCCAGGTCTCTAGTTTTTCTAGAACACTTTTTTCCTTAAATATATTTAATGTAAAATCCTGGTATAGAAAACGGATAGGTTTACTTTTTTTAATATATATAAATTAGGAGTTCAGATAAATTATGTTAAGTTAGGGTCTATTCATGAAATAAGACTTTGTATGAAAAGAAAAATTTGAAATGGTTTTCAAGTGGCTGACTGTCAAGTTAGACTCACCTTTCCATTAATATTTTTCTTATTTTAGTTGCTCAGCATATAGAAAATTACATTTCAATACAGGGAAAAATGATAACAGATTTCTGTTTTTTTCTTTTTAACAGCTCATTTTGCAGTCTCAGGAAACTCTTCAGTTAGAGTTGGCAAGGGAATCTTTGTTCTAAGCTCTACCACAAAATCAATTCACCTAGCAAGACAAGTTGGAGCATTGACAGTCCCTAATGTGTTAAAATTTGGCATATAACATATTTAGGGTGTTAGAAAATATTTAAAATATATTGCAATCAAATGTTTGCGTAAATCCTAAGTGACAGAGCCATAAATCAGAACAGTTTGATTCAAGAACTCTTTCTACACTATTGTTTTCTTACTTATTTTTTAAAAATATAAATGTAATTTATAGATGTGGTCATATTATTAGTTTATGGCTTATTTCCCTATGTTTTTTGGCTTAAAATATTTAGGTTTAATATTTTAAAGAAATTTGTGCCGATTTTATGACTAATTATTTCTTTTTTCTCCCCCCCCAGGGAAATGAGGCAAGTTATCCTTTGGAAATGTGCTCACACTGTAAGTCATATTCTTGTTTTCAAGAGTTACTTTTATTCACTCATCTCTGTCTCTGCGCGTTTGTGTGTGTATCATATACCTCTGTAATGTATATTTACTTACCTTTGTAGCAATGTTAGCCCTTAACTATTTAAAATGGAGAGTGAATTTGACACACAGTCTTTTTATGTTACCAAAGTAGGAATATTTTTAAATAGACTTGTTTATTACTAATATCTACACTGTGCTATAGTTATAAATAAACCCCAAAATCTCAGTGTCTTAAACTAACAGAAGTTTTTCAAGTGAAGTTTCAAAGCAAATTTGTAGGAACTCTTCTCTTTGATGACTCAGTGATCCAGGCTCCCTTGTCTTGGAATGCCACCATCTCTAATGCATGTTCCCAAGATCAGTGAGGAAGAGGGAAATCCAAGGACCTGTAGGCCGTGCTTTTATCTGCCTTGGCCCAGAGGTGATTTATATCAGTTGTGCTCATATTTCATATTTATAGGCCAGAGCTAGTTATGCAGCACCACCAAACTGCCCCTGTTTGGGGCTGAAAAGTACAGTTTTCTGTATTTTCTGAAAGGAGAGACAGACAAGGCACATAGCATTTATTAAGTCCTTTTTTTATTTTTTGAACAAATAGAATCACTAAGTTTTTTGTTTTTTACATTTTAGGGAGGGGTGGGGGTGATTATTTCTCTGACTGAAGAGCAAACTTTCAGAATAAAAGTCTGTTGTGTAGAGCCTTTTTCTGATGTTTAAAATGTCTTATTTTTAAATTTGAAAAAGGTCTTTAATGTATACCTTTGATAGAAGTTTAATATTTGAAAGATTGGATGTTAATTTAGAATTAATTTGCTTGTATTAATATTCCAGTAAGCCTTTTTTGTTTGTTTGTTTTTTTTGAAGACTTAGGTTAGACCAGTGGTCTGGTCACTTACCATAGCCAATTTGATTGTAGCCGGTTAATGGGATGTTGTATCAAGGGCATGTTCATTTTGCCGTCCCTTTAAAAAATACAGGATCGTCCCTTTATGGTTTTCTATTAGAATATAAATTTATTTTATTTGGTTACTGTTAGCTCTTAGGGTTAAGAATTAAGTCTAAAAAACCACTAATTGATGTATAAAACAACATTTATTCTTACAGTGTGTTTTATTTATATTTTAGTATTTACTAATATAAAATAAGGACTTAGTAATTCTTAAGTCCTTGTTTATTCTGTTCATATACATTGTAGTTTTATTTATTTAGCCCCATCTCCTCTTTCCCCACCTACTTTCTCCTCCATCTTCGAATCCTAATTTCTTTTTATCCTCTGAGCAACTTCATTCCCTTAATTTGGTTGTCTTCTGTACTCTCCCATTGTAGTATGTTTGTTGATGTGGAAACCAGAGTTTTATGTTATATTACCAAAGGTATTCAATACTATTTAAACTTTCTGGTATTTTAGAAACTAAAATTCACAAGTATGTATCTCAGATTCCTTTGCAGTCAGAGTTCTTAATGTTACTTTATTTCTGCCACAGATATACTCGTGAGATATGGAAGGTAGAAGTGAATTAGAATTTGTTATTTTCCTATTTTTATTGTTTCTGCTGGTAGGATTCTGGTTGTGATTTGGATTTGTGTGGTTTGTGCAATGCTCTGGAGCCAGAAGCTTTCAAATTTACTATGCAGCTTTCTTATGGACAGGGAATACAGGTTGAGTATTCCTTATCCAAAAATCTTGAGACCATAAATGTTTTGGGTTTTGAATTTTGGGGGTTAAGGAAAACAGGTGTACCTCTTTTTTTTTTTTTTTAACTTTTATTTTAGGTTCATGGGTATGTGCAGGTTTGTTATATGGATAAACTGTGTGTCACGGGGATTTGGTATACAGATTATTTTGCCACCAGGTAATAAGCATAGTAGTTGATAGGTCATTTTTTGATCCTCTTCCTCCTCCCACCCTCCACTGTCAAGTAGGCCTTGATGTCTGTTGTTCCCATCTTTGTGTCCACCTGTTCTCGTTGTTTAGATCCCACTTACAAGTGAGAACATGCAGTATTTGGTTTTCTGTTCGTGTGTTTACTTAGGATAATGGTTTCCAGCTGCATCCGTGTTGCTGCAAAAGACACGATCTTGTGTCTTTATGGCTGCGTAGTATACCATGTTGTATATGTACCTCATTTTCTTTATCCAGTCTACTCTTCATGGGCATTTAGGTTTATTCCATGTCTTTGCTATTGTGAATAATAAATTGTGAATAATGTAAATATATGTGTCCATGTGTCTTTATGGTAGAATTATTTATATTCATTTGGATATATACCCAGTAATGGGATTGCTGGGTCAGATGGTAATTGTTTTAAGTTCTTTGAGGAATAGCTGCACTGCTTCCCACAAAGCCTGAACTAATTTACATTCTCACCAGTAGTATATAAGCGTTCCCTTTTGTCTGCATCCTCGCTGGCATCTGTTACTTTTTGACGTTTTAGTAATAGCCATTCTGACTGGTGTAAGACAGTATCTAATTGTAGTTTTGATTTGCATTTCTCTAATGATTAGTAATGTTGAGAATTTTTTTCATATGATTGTTGGCCACATGTATGCCTTATTTTGAAAATTGTTCGTGTCCTTTGCCCACTTTTTAATGGGGTTTTTTTTTGCTTTTAGGTTTAAGTTCCTTAGAGATTCTGGATATTAGACCTTTGACAGATACGTAGTTAGCAGATGTTTTCTCCCATTCTGTAGGTCCTCTGGTTTACTCTGTTGATAGTTTCTTTGGCAGAAGCCAAAGAATTAATTAAACTAAAGATAGTTTAATTAGGTCCAATTTGTCAGTTTTTGTCTTTATTGCAATTGCTTTTGGTGACTTTGTCATGAAATCTTTGCCAGATCCTTTATCTAGAACGGTATTTTCTAGCTTATCTTCCAGGGTTTTTAATAGTTTCAGGTTTTACATTTAAGTCTTTTATCTATCTTGAGTTGATTTTTGTATATGGCATAAGGAAGGCAGTTTCAATCTTCTGCATATGGTTAGTCAGTTATCCCAGTTATCCCAGCACCACTTATTGAATTAGGGAGTCCTTTTCACTTGTTTTTGTCAACTTTGTTGTAGGTGTGCAACATTATTTCTGGACTCTCTATTCTGTTCCATTGGTCTGTGTATCTGTTCTTGTACCAGTACCATGCTGTTTTAGTTACTGTAGCCTTTGTAGTATAGCTTGAAATCGGGTAGTGTGATGTCTCCAGCTTTATTCTTTTTGCTTAGGATTGCCTTGGCTATTTTGGTTCCATATGGATTTTAAAATAGTTTTTTCTAATTCTGTGAAGAATGTCATTGGTAGTTAAATAGAAATAGCATTGAATTTGTAAATTGCTTTGGGTGGTATGCAGGTGTATCTCGTTTTATTATGCTTTGATTTATTGTACTTTGCAGATAATTGTGTTTGTTACAAATTGAAGGTTTGTGGTAACACTATGCCAAGCAAGTCTGTCTCTGCCAGTTTCCCAGCAGCATGTTTTCACTTCCTGTCTGTGTCACATTTTGGTAATTTTTGCAGTATTTCATGCTTTTTCATTATTATATCTGTATGGTGGTCTGTGGTTAGTGATCTTTGATGTTACTATTGTAATCATTTTGGGGCAGCATGAACAGTGTCCATGTAAGATGGTGAACTTAGTCCAGTTGTCTGTGTTCTGACGGCTGCACTGACTGGCCATTCCCACAACTCTGTCCCTTTCCTCAGGCCTCCCTGTTCCTGAAGACAGCAGTATTGAAATTGGACTAGTTAATAACCCTACACTGCCCTCTAATTGTTCAAGTGAGAAAGAATTAGATATGTTTAATTTTAAATCAGAAGTTAGAAATGATTAAGCATATTGAGGAAGGTGTGTCGAAAGCCCAGATAGGCCAAAAGCTAGGCCTCTTGTGCCACACAATTAGCCAAGATATGGATGCAAAGAAAAAGTTATTAAAGGAAATTAATAGTTTTAACTCCAGTGAACAAACGAATGATAAGAAAAGGAAACAGCCTTATTGCTGATACAGGTACAGTTTTATGGTCTGGATAGAAGGTCACACCAGCCACAACATTCCCTTAAGCCAAAGCCTAGTGCAGAGCAAAGCCCTAACTCTTCAATTCTGTGAAGGCTGAGAGAGATGGGGAAGCTGCCGGAGGAAAGTTTGAAGTTAGCGGAGGTTGATTCTTCAAGTATAAGGAGATAAGCCATCTCCATAACTTGCAAGTTCAAGCGGCAAGTGCTGATGCAGAAGCTGCAGGAAGTCATCCAGAAGATGAAGGTGGCACTGTCTCTCCTCTTGGGGACAGTGCAGCTGGTGACTTTAAGTTACAGCCCAGTGCACAGTTACTCTGTAAATCATAGGACCTTAAGAATTATGCTAAATCACCTCTGCCTGTGCTCTATAAATGGAACAAAGCCTAAATGGCAGCACAACTGTTTACAGCATGGTTTACTGAATATTTTAAGCCCACTGTTGACACTTACCTCTCAGAAAAAAAGATTTCTTTCAAAGTAATCCTGCTCATTGACAATGCAGCGAGTCATCCAAGAGGTCTGATGGAAATGTACATAGAGAGTAACATTTTCATGCCTGCCAACACGACATCCATTTTGTAACCCATGGAGTAAAGAGTAATTTCGACTTTCAAGTCTTATTACTTAAGAAATGCATTGTGTAAGGCTGTAGCTGTCTTTGATAGTCATTCCTCTGATGGATCTGGGCAAAGTAAATTAAAAACATTCTGGAAAGGGCCAGGCACAGTGGCTCACACCTGGAATCCCAGCACTTTGGGAGGCCAAGATGGGCGGATGACCTGAGGTCAGGCGTTTGAGACCAGCCTGGCCAACATAGTGAAACCCCGTCTCTACCAAAAATATGAAAATTCGCCAGGCATGCTGGCATATGCCTATAATCCCAGCTACTCAGGTGGCTGAGGCACGAGAATGGCTTGAACTCCTGAGGCAGAGGTTGCAGTGAACAGAGATCACACCACTGCACTCCAGCCTGGATGACAGAGCGAGACCCTGTCTCCAAAAAAAAAAACACCTGGAAAGGATTCACGATTATAGATTTGCCATTAAGAACATTCTTGATTCATGGGAAGTCAAAATATCAGTATAAACAAGAGTTTGAAAGAAGCTGATTCCAGTCCTCATGGATGATTTTGAGGGGTTCAGGACTTTCATGGAGGAAATAACTGCAGATGTCATAGAAGGAGCAGAAGAACTAGAATTAGAAGTGGAGTCTGAAAATGTGGCTGATCTGCTGCCATCTCATGATAGAACTTGAACTCATAGATGAGGAGTTGCTTTTTATGGGTGAGTGAAGAAAGTGGTTTCTTGATATGGAATCTACTGGTGAAGATGCTGTGAACATTGTTGAAATGACAACAAAGGATTTAGAATATTCCATAAACTTGGCTGATAAAGCAGCAGCAGGGTTTGAAAAGACTGACTCCAATTTTGAAAGAAGCTCTACTGTGGGTAAAATGCTGTCAAACAGCATTGTATGTTACAGAGAAATCTTTTATGAAAGGAATTGTCAAATGATGTGACAAAACTTTATTGCTGTCTTATTTTAAGAAATTGTCACAGCCACCCCGATCAGTCTGTGGCCATCAGCATTGAAGCGAGACCTACCAACAGCAAAACGATTATAACTCACTGAAAGCTCAGATGATCCTTAGCAATTTTTAGCAATAAAGTATTATTATTATTATTATTATTTGGAGACGGAGTCTCGCTCTGTCGCCCAGGCTGGAGGGCAGTAGCGTGATCTCGGCTCACTGCAAGCTCCACCTCGCGGGTTCATGCCGTTCTCCTGCTTCAGCCTCCCGAGTAGCTGGGACCACAGGCGCCCGCCACCACACCCGGTTAATGTTTTTGTATTTTTAGTAGAGACGGGCTTTCACCATGTTAACCAGGATAGTCTCGATCTCCTGACCTCGTGATCCGCCCATCTTGGCTTCCCAAAGTGCTGGGATTATAGGTGTGAGCCACTGTGCACGGCTGCAATAGAGTATTTTTAAATTAAGGTGTATATGTTGTTTTTTAGGCATAATGTTATTGCACACTTTGTAGACAACAGTAATATGTAAACATAACTTTTATATGCACTGGAAAACAAAAAAATTCATGTAGTTCACTTTATTGTGGCGGTCTGGAAGCAAACTTAAAGGGTCTCTGAGGTATGCCTGTATTTGCATTATATATACTGACTGAGCATCCCAAATCTAAAAATTTGAAATCCAAAATGCTCCAAAAAGCATTTATTTTGCATGCCATGTCAACACTCAAAAAGTTTCATATTTCAGAATATTTTGGATTTCAGATATTTAGATTTGGGATGGCCAAACCATGTTTTTTGATGGCCTTGTTCTGTAGTGTCGTTTTGTGAATTGTTCCTAAAAGTTCAAACCAGACTCATTTTTTAGCCTCCTAACAATTTTTAGCATTGAAAAACAACCTTTGCTTCAACTACATAGAGTTAGATTTTGTTGTCTGTTGAACCCATGAAAAATATAATTCCAGGGATGCTGTAGGCTATACACTCTCAAAGTAATGGAAATCTGGATTGGTTATCTGACTTAGTTGGATTTGGAGATAATAATGATCCCATTATCATGAACAAATTGGAACATTAACTTATTTTATGGTTGCATAAAATAAAGTGCTTATTGAAGGCAGAACTTTGGTAGACCAAATTGCTATTGTAAAATATTTGGAGAATGAGGAGTATAAGGAGTGTGGATTGGCTGGTTACTTTTGGCTGCGTTGGAGAACTTAAAGAAGATTACTTATTTAGAAGTTCTTGATTGAAGGACCAGATAAGATGACCAGGGAGCTTAAAAATAATAAGATCTTTTGTGTGAAAGGACAATGGTTGGGAAAGAGGAGATTGTAAGAGTTGAAATAGAGGCCAATAGATTAAGATAACATGAGGTTCTAGAACTCCCACAACCATTCTGAGCCTTCCTTGCAAGCAGACATAGCCTCTTCAACCCCTATTTCATGAGGCTGGTCTTGCCTTGCTTGAGGAGACCTCTTAACGTTGAGATGAGATGTCACTCTGTTTTGTATTAAGACCACTTTCCCATTGCTCATTATGTTTCAGCAATCTCCTTTTTTTCCCCAAAAACACATGTCAATTTCTTTCATTCCTATTACCACCTTCGCTTGTTTATGAGTTTGGGTAGAGTGGTCTTTGGTTGGATGTTTATTTAACTTTGTTCTCCTTCAACTGTCAGGTATTAATAATACCCTGATTTGTTTTTGTTGGGGCTTTTTTATTGTGTCTTACAAACTTGGATAGAGGGAGTTTAAAACTCGACAGAGGGAGGCAAAGTCGGCCTCTGTTGCCCAGGCTGGAGTGCCATGCCATAACCATGGTTCAGTGCAGCCTGGCTCACTGGGGCTCAAGCGATTCTCCTACCTCAGTTCTGGAGTAGCTGGGACCACAGGCATGTACCACCACTCCTGGCTAAGCTTTTAAACAATTTTTTTGTAGAGGCCGGGTTTTACGATGTTGCCCAGGCTTGTCTCAAACTTCTGAGCTCAAGCAATCCATGCACCTCAGCCTCCCAAAGTATTGGGATTGCAGGCATGAGCTGCTATACCTGGCCTTTATTTATTTTTTAATAGCAGTTAACATAAACTCAAATTACTTGTTTATTAATTTATCTATTTTGTAACTTCCACAGTTTTTTAAACTAAAAAAAAAAATGGTGGTATCTATGACCAGTTATCCATAATCCTTGCATCCCAATCACTATTGACATTTTATTTTGCTATTTCCTCCCAGACTTTTTTTTTAAATGATTTTTTTTTTTTTTTTTTGAGACGGAGTCTCGCTCTGTTGCCCAGGCTGGAGTGCAGTGGCCGGATCTCAGCTCACTGCAAGCTCCGCCTCCCGGGTTTACGCCATTCTCCTGCCTCAGCCTCCCGAGTAGCTGGGACTACAGGCGCCCGCCACCTCGCCCGGCTAGGTTTTTGTATTTTTTAGTAGAGACGGGGTTTCACCGTATTAGCCAGGATGGTCTCGATCTCCCGACCTCGTGATCCGCCCGTCTCAGTCTCCCAAAGTGCTGGGATTACAGGCTTGAGCCACCGCGCCCGGCCTTTTTAATGATTTTTTAAAAATTAAAAACAATTTTTTTTTTTAGAGTCTTGCTCTGTCACCTAGGCTGGAGGGCAGTGGTATGATCTTGATTCACTGCAGCCTCCACCTCCTGGGTTCAAGCAATTCTTGTGTCTCAGCCTCCCAAGAAACTGGGATTACAGGTGAGCGCCATCACACCTGGTAAATTTTTGTATTTTTAGTAGAAATAGGTTTTCACCGTGTTGGTCAGGCTGGTCTCAAATTCCTGGCCTCAAACAGTCCACCTGCCTTGGCCTCCCAAAGTGCTGGGATTACAGGCATGAGCCACTGTGCCCGGCCTTTTTATGAATTTTTAATGTAATTAGGATCATCTGAAGGCATGTATGTTTCTATTTTAAAACATGAAATAAAATGTTATATCTAGAATAGTGTTAGAATGGACCAAAACTAGACCTAATTACTACCCTCTAGACCAGGAATATTGGTCAACTGCTGCCTGCCAGCAGTTTTTATTACTAAAACAGAAAAATAGCCATGCCCATTTTTCTGTTTTCTGTGCTGCAGTGGCAGAGTTGAGTAATTGCTCGGAGACCATATGGTCAACAGAGCCTGAAAGATTTACCATCTGGCCTATTAGAAAAAAACTTATTGAACCCTCTTATAGACTATAGTGGCCTTCTGGGCTTGAGAACTATTATTTGAGTCACTACTGCACCACTAACTTATCTCCAGAGTATGGTCAAGACAGAAGTTACAGACTGGTGCTTTGGGTGTTATGTAGATCTATAGTACTTGTCTCCGGTAAAGTCAGTGTGTCAGATTTTTTGTTGTTGTTGGTGGTGGTGAGACAGTTTTGCTCTTGTTGCCCAGACTGGAGTGCAATGGTGCGGTCTCGGCTCACTGCCACCTCCACCTCCTGGGTTCAAACAATTCTCTCTCAGCCTCCCAAGTAGCTGGGATCGCAGGCATCCACCACCACGCCAGGCTAATTTTTGTATTTTTAGTAGAGATGAGGTTTAACCATGTTGGCCAGGCTTGTCTCGAACTCCTGATCCCAGGCGAGCCACCTGCCTCGGCCTCCTAAAATGCTGGCATTGCAGGTGTGAGCCATTGCGCCCTGCGATGAGTCTGTTTTATAGTTTCTCTAGAATGGAAGGAGTTCCACTCAAAATTGAGCTGCTGCTTACCATTTAGTTTGAGCGTGTGACATGAATTATTCCTTCACTTGACAGTGGAAAGAAAGAGGTGCAGAGGTCTGTAATTAGCTAGGCTTTAGGCTGCAATAGAGTTGGGATTGGTTGTTGCTAGCATAAACTTCAATGGGGATGAGGTACTAGGACATTAATTTTTTATTTCTCAGTCAAGGAACAGAGGTCTTGAGGGAACCATAGTTCCCAGATTCTTTTCTGCTCATTCTTTAAATCTGGGACTGAGGGCCAGAGAAAAATGTCCTAGGGCAAAAAGCAGATGGATATTCCTTACATACATCTGGGATGGCAAAAGTTGTGGTTTTTTCTTTGTGTGGTAAGCATTTGAAATAGATTTCATACGCTGTTAAAGCTGTCCTTTTCAGTTAATCCTCAGAACTTAGTAGTAAGTCTTCTTTCTTATCACTTTAATCCACACTTTGATTAAACTGTTGAGCCTTGTCACTAAAGGGCTATACTTGTCATTGTTCACAGCCAGCTGTGAATCTGCCTAAATTATTTTGTCTGTTATATAGTTATTTTTTCCTGTTTGATTCACTAGAATCTTGTATGCTTTTTTATCATATTTTACTTATGATTTGGATCAATTTCCTCAAATGACCTTGTCCACATTAAAACTGCCACTTTCTTTGTTCACCCACACATTGTAGTAATTTTTTTTTTTTTTTTTGCTTTTTTTCCCAAAACCTCTTTACTGTTGGAAGAGCTTAGTTTTATTTAGTTTTTTTTTCTGTGAATAGTACTGTCATTTTATAAGATTGTTTAAATCAGTCCTTGACACACTTCACTATTTATACTTCCCTATTTAGGTTAATTCCTGTCGTGCCTTCTCATCCCTTCCATACCTAGCTCAAGCCAGTGTTCTCTGTTTGGCCTTGTTTAATTGCCCCAGGCCCAGTGTCCTCTCAGCTTTTCTTCTTTCAGTGTAAAGTTGTGCTGCTTTTTAAAAAAGTTAACAGGACTCTAAATTACATGCTGTAACATACTGTATTCTTTCATATGCCACACAGGTAAGTAAGCACCTACCAAGTACTTACAGATTAGCCACTGGGAAAAAGGGAAATACATAGATTATTACAGTATGAGTAAACTATTATGAGAAATAAAAACGCAGGTTCCAAGGAGGAAAAATTACCTTTAGTTAAGGAAATTAAGAAGAGGTTCGTGGAAGGGGTGACATTTGAAAGCCGTGTAGGATTAGAATGTGGATTAATTCTTTGACTGTGTAGTTATTTCTTTCAGTCTCTTTATATGTTATCTACATCATCAACATTCTACCCAAACTTGCCAGCATTACCTGGTTTTAATAAATGATTTTGCTCCTAATGCTTGAGAAAACTAGGGACTAAGAAAACTTGGGGATGATTAAGTGTTGGCCTCATTCCCCCCTCACCTCTGCCTGTCATAAGAGAAACTTGCCTGATCTCACATTTAATCTTAACCTCCTTTCCTTTTAGTATCAGGCCTTCCCGTTTTCGTGGTTAGCCTTTGCTAACCATGTGCTTTTGATCTTGTGCCATCTCATCTCTAGGATCTTACTTTGTTAAATTTATCTTTATTTTCCCATATGTCTTCAGCTTCTTCCTCTCTTCAGTTTATAAACACAGTCAACTTCTCTTTGATTTTGATCCTGCATGTACCTTGAAGTTTCTCTCTGTTCTTTCCTGTATTTGAACCTCTTAAAGAAAAGCCTACACAATTACCTTTATTTCCTTATTTCTGCTAAATTCTTGGTCTCCTGCAGTCTGGCTTTCGGCTGCTATAACTCCACTGACACTGCTCTCAAGGTCATCTTCATTTTATCAACACGTTGTCTAATTGCTACATCTGGATTGATGTTAAAAATCTACAAAATCATTTGTGACCTTTGGGGAAATTTGAACACTGATTATTTGATACCAAATAATTAATTTTTAGGTGTGATAATGTTATGATGTGTTAAAGAGTTTTTATCTTTCAGAGATAATACTGTTTAGGCTGGGTGCAGTGGCTCATGGTTGTAATCACAGCACTTTGGGAGGCCGAGGTGGGTGGATCACCTGAGGTTAGAAGTTTGAGACTAGCCTGACCAACATGGTGAAACCTACTAAAAATATAAAAAATCAGCTGGGCATGGTGGTGCATGCGTGTAAACCCAGCTACTTGGGAGACTGAGGCAGGAGAATCGCTTGAACCCGGGAGGCGGAGGTGGCAGTGAGCTGAGATTGCGCCATTGCACTGCCGCCTGGGCGACAAGAGTGAAACTCAGTCTCAAAAAAAATATATATATATACTGATTAGTTACAAGGAAATGGTATGTCTGCGATTTGCTCTGAAATAACTGGGGTGGGATATAGATAAAATATTTCTTATGTTTAATGGTTGAAACTGGATAATGAGCATATAGAATTCATTATACTCTTTTTTCAACCTTTGTGTGTGTTTGAAATTTCTGTTATTGAAAAGTTGGGGCTTTTTAAATAAATGGAAAAGAGAAGAAGGAAGTAACCAGTAATAAAATCAACAAGAAATAATTATTTAATTACAATTCAGAATGGCATGCAGATTGTGAGCTTTAATAAGAATAAGTGACTATTTAAGCTAATTTTCACCAGTAAAAGAATTGGGACTTTGACAGTAGAAGCATAATGCCTGGCATAAAGCAGATGCTGAGTAAATATTGGTTGACTGAATCAGCTAGCAAGAGCTCAGAGCTGGATTACATGGACAACTCGGATAATTTTAAAGCCTGTATACCTTTGGGAAAACCTGGTAGTTACTAGTCACCCCGTTTGTTTTCATACGTAATAACAACCCATAATGGTATGGTGCTTACCATGTCCCAGGAACTATTCTAAGCACCTTACATACATTAATTCTTTTAATCCTCATATTAGCCTCAGGAGAGGGGCACAGTTACTTTCCCCATTGTACAGGTGAGAAAATAGAAGCAAAGAGACTTGCAATAACTGGCTTAAGTCACACAGCAGGTGAAGTAACAAAGCCATGATTTGATCTTAGGCCATCGTGCTTCATAGTCAATATTTTTAATCACAGTATTATATGATCTGTCTTTAGTAAATCTTACAAAATTAATGTTATAATTGTCTACATGAATAATTCTAGGTAAGACTAGATTTGTCTAAGACATAGGTATTCTGATATATATATATATCACAATATATGTGTGTGTGTATATATATGTCATTCAATTCAGTGTTGAATTTTTAATAAATTTATTCTAGGCCATTGTGACTTTATTTCTGTTGACTAACCTCTCTGGACTAGGAAATGTATACTCTGTTGAGGTGATCTGCTCAAAGTGGAGGCCTTAGTTCTAACTTGGCATGATAACTTGGAAAAGTGACTGAGTTCAAGATACTACTTTAGATAATTTAAGCAGAGGACTAGATTGGGGCACAATTGAAAGTAAGAGTGGAAAATCAGATTCAGCTAATTGTTGATAAAGCCAGTATAATTCTGAATGGTTTAGATAAAATTAGTAAACACAAGGGCTGTTTTGTAGACTAAATGTAGGTGAAAGATTAAATCTTTTATCTAAAAAGATTCTTTTGTTAGAAGGTCCCCTAAGAAGAGCTTGGCAGACTCTGAAGCAGCCTCTCCCTTTGCATAATGAACTGCCACTGGAAACCTTTCTAGCCATTAGAACACTGTTTCTGTTTTTAGTAAACAGTTTCACATTCAAGTAGTTTTGTTTCTGGTTTGAGTATTTACAGGTGACGTGAAAGTTTAAGCATAATAACTTTGCTGTTAATGTTTGCTCTTAATCAAGTTCGTCTTAAGAAGGTTTGCAGTTTTGAAAACAGTGTTTTCAGAGAAAAAGATTATCTGTAGTTAATTTGATTTCCTCCTTCATTTCAGCATTTTTTTTTTTTTTTTTTTTGTACAGACTTTTAAAATGTAACACAGCACTACATACTTTC
>NW_012115599.1:5753045-5783114 GCF_000951035.1 Colobus angolensis palliatus
AAAAAAAAAAAAAAAAAGAAATCCCTGGACTCTCTAGTATGTTTTAAATATTTCAAGTTTTTAAACAAATAGTCTTGAGT
Organism: Colobus angolensis palliatus; assembly: GCF_000951035.1. Lineage (NCBI taxonomy): Eukaryota > Metazoa > Chordata > Mammalia > Primates > Cercopithecidae > Colobus > Colobus angolensis. Next base: position 5,753,126 of record NW_012115599.1, read on the forward strand.
AAAGGACTGGCCAGGCGTAGTGGCTCACATCTGTAATCCCAGCGCTTTGGATGGCCGAGGCAAGCGGATCACCTGAGGTTGGGAGTTCGTGACCAACCTGGCCAACATGGTGAAACCTCGTCTCTACTAAAAGTAGAAAAATTAGCCAGGCGTAGTTGTGGGTGCCCATAATCCCAGCTACTTGGGAGGCTGAGACAGGAGAATCGCTTGAACCTGGGAGGGAGAGGTTGCAGTGAGTTGAGACTGTGCCATTGCACTCCAGCCTGGGAGACAGAACGAGATTCCGTCTCAAAAAAAAGAAAAGAAAAGGAAGGACTAGCTTTATTTTCTTTATCTGCACTGTCAAATTTTGGTATTGTGGCAGCACTAAGAAATTTGTAGTTTCGGTAATGAGGTTCTTGATGTATAGTAATCTGGTTATCTGGCACAAATTTGAGTAGTTTGAAGAAGTCAGTTACTTTGGCTAGTGAAAAAGTCTAGCTATCTGCGTAACAAAAATAAAACTTCTTGGATCTTTCTCAGAATGTTAAAGCAAAAGATAAAATATATGGAAAAATGTGCAAGGAAAGAATGATTTGGAGAACACAGAGTGATAGCATCTGACTGAAAGAAATTTCAGGAGCTATATTAGATAAAATAGAAGGGGAAATAATCAGTTAAATAAAAGGAGAAATTTCTCTTTCTTGAAAAATTGAAACTTTTGGTTAAAAGCATTCTGATTGCCAAGATTAGATGAAAGAACATCTACATTTAGTTTCAACTTCTTTTGTAAAAAAATTTCAAGAGTAAAAAAAACCCTAAAAGCCTCCAGGCGTAGAAGTTGTTACCTAAAAAGAATAGAAGTCCGCTGGCACTGGACTTCTTCACAGCAGCAGTAGTTGGTAGAAGGCAGTGGAGTAATACATTCAAAGTTCTGAGTTTCTAATCCAGAATTTGATACCAGCCAAATGATCACTCAAATGTAAGAACAAAAAAAGACACTTTCAGAAATTTAAGGACTTGGGAAGGTTAACTTGAGTGAGTTCTTGAATATGAACCCAGCAAAATGAAGTAGAAGTTCAAGAAAGAGGATGAAATGAGATCCCAGAAACGGAATTCCTAACTAACACACCAGTGAAAATCTCAGGATAATAACTATGCCGTAGGCCTAGAAAGCAATTGGTTCAAATTAGAACGAAATGACAGAGTTGTCTATGAAGAATGTCTTTAGGAAGAAAGTAAAAACCATTATATGAATTGTGTGGTGGAATTTTTTAATGTTAAGATAAAGTCAACGAGAAAAAAAAGAAACTGAGGGATGCAGTATGACATTCTTGGCAGTAAACCACATTAAGCTTTGGAGGAGCCATACGTGTAAGTCTTGAATAATGGAGGCTGAAAGTAAAAGAAGACTCTTAAATATGCATTCTTTTGTGGAAATACAATTTTTTAAAAAGGAAAATGGGGTGGGGAGTGGAGTGTGGTACAAAGCTAAAGAAAGGTGCAACTAACATTCAAATGCAAAATCACATAGGACAGTAGATAAGAGGAAGATCTGGAAAATGTGGTGTAATAGGATGGGACTGGACTTAATATATAGAACAAAGAAATGCTTTAGGAGCCAGATCTTTTGAATAAGATGTATCATTGAACTAGGAAATATACATTTTAGTTTAAAAAAAAAACAGTATGTCATTAAGCAGGGTTATTAATGACAGTGAGAATACTTGAAGATGTATTTGTATGATATTATAACTATATTTTTATTAAATTTACTGCTTGATTTGAACCTTTTGAATAAGATGTGTCATTGAACTAGGCAATACACATTTTGGTTTTTTTTGTTTTTTGAGACGGAGTCTCGCTCTGTCGCCCAGGCTGGAGTGTGGAGTGCAGTGGCCAGATCTCAGCTCACTGCAAGCTCCGCCCCCCGGGTTTACGCCATTCTCCTGCCTCAGCCTCCCGAGTAGCTGGGACTACAGGCGCCCGCCACCTCGCCCGGCTAGTTTTTTGTATTTTTTAGTAGAGACGGGGTTTCACCGTATTAGCCAGGATGGTCTCGATCTCCTGACCTTGTGATCCGCCCGTCTTGGCCTCCCAAAGTGCTGGGATTACAGGCTTGAGCCACCGCGTCCGGCCCACATTTTGGTTTTAAAAAATATTTCTTTAAGCAGGGTTATTAATAACAGAATACTTGAAGGTATATCTGTATGATACTATGAATACATGCTTTTCATTAACCTACTGCCTATATTGATTTGAACCATAAGGTGGATAAACCAAAAGGAGAAAAACAGTAATACACAAGTCTTCAGTAGGATAAACGTAATATACATGTTGAGAGAAGGGTTAGAAAGGACGTCTTAGAAATCCATGGTCTGATTTTTATCTACCTGGAGCGGGAAGACTCTTACTCTCTTTTCTCCACATTTAGCCCAGAAATGCAGGTTGGGGGAATAGCAGTGATGCATAGTATCTCTTAGCCTAGGGCTCTTTGCTGACTCTTCAGATGGAACTAACATAGGAAAAGAAATTAGATCAGGAAGTATTTCAAGAAATCCCAGTCACCTCACTTTGTCATCAAGCTTTATAACATTGAGCAGCTTACCTAACTCCTTGGGTTTGTTTCCTCATCTTGAGTTTGTTGTCTTCAAGGTTTCTTGTGACTGTTTACGTTACATGGCTTTTCTATGCTAGATTGTCTTGTGAAGCTCACTGAGCTCTGAAAATAATTCTAAGAATGTATTTTTAGGATTGTTATAAATGTTCAGCTTCTTTTGTGACATCTTTGGACATCATTCGTTGGGTGAATGAGTTCTAGTGTGTTGGTCATTTTTAGTCATTTTTTTATATAAGGAAGGAAGAAGTCAGTGATATGTGGTATTTATATTTTGAAGGAGCAGTCTAGAAAACAAAACACAATCACAATATCAGTAATGAAAGCACTGAAATCATTACAGATCCTTACAGATGTTAAAAGGCTAACAAAAGAATTTTATAAGCAATTTTATGCCAATGAGTTCTATACCTTAGATGAAATGGACAAATTCCTTGCAAAACAAATTACTAAAACTGACAATAAGAGGAAATAGAAAATCGTAATAGCCTTTTATTAGTTAATAAAATTGAATTTATATTTCAAAATCTTTCTACAAAGAAAATACTAGGGTGAAACAGCTTTACTGGTAAATTCTGTCACATTTAATAACAAGAAAGAAAGAAACCCAGTCTTATCTAGACTCTTAGAAAATAGAAGCTAGCATTACCTTGATGGTAATACCAAAGACATTGTAAGAAAATCAATATGGAATATAAACCAACATTATTTGAGAATATATGTGCAAACAATCATTTAGTATTTGCAAGTCAAATACTAAAAAAAGGATGATATAACACATCCAAGGGGATTTTTATACCAGGAATGTGATTTTAACATTCAAAAATTAATGTGAAGCTCACTGAGCTCTGAAAACAATTCTAAGAATGTATTGTTAGGATTGTTACACGTGTTCTGCTTCTTTTGTGACATCTTTGGACATCATTCATTGGGTGAATGAGTTCTATTTTGACCAAATAAAAGCGAAAAAAAACACATGATCTTCTCAGTAATTATAGTAAAGTGTTTGACAAAATTTAATATAATTCATGATATTAGTGAATTAGGAATAGAAGGGGACTTCCTCAGACAGATACTGGGCATCTACTAAAAAACCTTTGCTTTATTCATACTCATATCTCATGGTGAAAGGCTGAATGGTTTCTACCTAAGATTGGGGAAGAAAGCAAGATTTTCCACTCTTGACCACTTCTAATCAGCATTGTATTAGGAAGTCCTAGTCACAGCATGGTCAGGAAAAAGAAAAGACATTGAGATTGGAAAGGAAGGAGTAAAATTGTTTTTATTCTCAGATGATGTGGTTTTATATATATATAGCAAATCTTAAGTTACTAGGACTGATGTGAATTTGGCAAGATTGTAGGATACAAGGATAATATACCTAAACAATGTAATTTCTATGTAATAGTAGAGAACAATTACAAATGAAATGGGGCCGGGCGTGGTGGCTCACGCCTGTAACCCTAGCACTTTGAGAGGCTGAGGCAGGCAGATCACGAGGTCAGAAGATCAAGATCATCCTGGCCAACATGGTGCAACCCCGTCTCTACTAAAAATACAAAAATTAGCTGGGTATGGTGGCACATGCCTGTAATCTCAGCTACTCGGGAGGCTGAGGCAGGAGAATGGCGTGAACCTGGGAGGCGGAGGTTGCAGTGAGCCAAGATCATGCCACTGCACTCCAGCCTGGGCGACAGAGCGAAACTCCGTCTTAAAAAAAAAAAAACAAAGGAAAAGAAAAAAGAAATGGACAAGTACCATGCATAATAGAGTAAAATTGTATTCAGGTATAAGTTTAACCAAATATGTGTAAAATCGGTACACCAAATTACAGAAAATTATTGGAACTTAAAAAGACCTACACAAATGAAGATACATACCACATTCATAGATTAGAAGACTTGTTACAAAGGTGTCGATTCTACTTAGACTTATCTATAGTTTCTTCAAGACCTTCCCAATCAAATTCTTAACAAGATTTTTAAAAATTTACCAAATTGGTGGTTAGTTCCATGTGGACATGCACGGGTATTAGAAGAGTCAGAAAATTCATGTGTGTGTGTGTGTGTGTGTGTGTGTGTGTGTGTGTGTGTATATTTTTTTTTTTCCCCAAAGGCGCCATTGTAAAGGGAGCCTTTTCAACAAAACAGCTATATTTCTGTATGGAATAAAAAGTCATCTATCTACATATATATATGAAAGGCAAATAACATAGATCATAGATTTAAACATAAAACAGTGGAACATCTAGAAGAAAACATAGGAGAAAATCTTCATGATCAAGGATGGGCAAAGACTTTTAGTGCACACAAAACAGGAATCATAAAGGGAAAAAATTGGATTTCATTAATATTGAAAGGTTTTGGTTTTTAAAATACACCTATGAAAAGGCAGCTCACTGACTGGGAGAAAATAGTATTAGAAAATACCTAACAAAGGACCTGGATCAGTATATAATTTCACAAATCTTTTAGATAATGCTTTTTTTAAAAAAAGTACAATTAACTAATAAAAATATATGAAAAAGGCAATACCACATGTGAGCAAGGATGTGGAGCTGCTGGAATAATCATATATTGCTGATGGGAGAGTAAAATGGTACATTACTTTGGAAAACTGACAGTTTCTGAAAACTTAACCCTGTGACCCAGCAATTCCAGGAAAACATTTGTTTACAGAACTACACATTAATGTTTATAGTAGCTTTACAGGAATGTCTATCAAGAGATGAATGCATAAACAAATTGTGGTATATCCATATAGTGGACTAGACTGCTCTGCAGTATAAAGGAACAAACTTGCTGACACATGCAACAACATGGATTAGTGTCAAAAACTTGGTGAGTAAAAGACGATAGATGAGTACCTACTGTATGGTCCTGTAGACATGAAATTCTAGATAGAATTTAGAGAAAGAACATTGGTTGCCTAGGGTGGTGAGAGAAGGGTGATTGACTGCAAACGGGCTGAAGGGAGTGTTTAGGGGTCATGGAATATTCTTTTATCTTGATTGTAGTGTTGCTTCCATAGGTATATGTATTTGTCAAAACCTGTAGAACCATATACTTAATAATGCATCATTTCAAGGTCAGTTATTTCTCAAAATTGGCTTAAATTATTTTTAGCATTTTTTAGGCCAGGCGTGGTGCCTCACACCTGTAATCCCAGCACTTTTGGGGGCCAAGGTGGGCAGATCACCTGAGGTCAGAAGTTCAAACCAGACTGGCCAACATGGTGAAATTTTGTCTCTACCAAAAATACAAAAATCAGCAGGGCTTGGTGGTGCATGCCTGTAATCCCAGCTACTCCGGAGGCTGAGGCACAAGAATTGCTTGAACCCAAGAGGCAGAGGTTGCAGTGAGCTGAGATCACACCACTGGACTCCTGCCTTGGTGACAGAGTGAGACGCCATATCAAAAAAAAAAAAAAAATTAGCATTTTTGTTACAATTTGATAGTTCTTTTGTTGGTGGTGATACCGAGTTTTTGCGTATTTGACAATTGCATGATAATCTTTCAAGTATGTAAGAAATGTAATCTAGGAGCTCCAAAAAGACTCATTACTTTTTGCAGTCTAAGATTATGATACATTTCTCGAATGTAGACCTTTTAAGTGGATGAAAGTTTTTCATGTATTTAAGAAAAGGTACAACACATACATGTATGACTGTGTTCATGTTTATTTCATAATATACTATTTAAAGTCTGGCATAATATTGGTAGGGTGCTCTCTTTGCTTTGTTCATTTGGTAGTCAAACTGTGCAGAATATAAATATTAAACTGCTTGGTACACAACAAGGTCGTTATAAAACTGGAGAATTGTTTTGGAGCTCTTTTTTGAAGGTTTTATCTGCTGCGCCCCCTGGTGGATTTTACTTCTCATTGGGGTCACATGAAAATACAGCCACTTAACTTCGTAGGAGGTGTCTTTATAAAAGACTGTAAAGCTTTTAAGTTAATCTTTATGTTGAAAAACTTCTCAGTAACTTCTATTGATGACACTATGAGGTTTTTTTCTTGTGATCTTCACAAGAATTACTCAATACAAGCTTCTCCGTAGATAATTTTGCCATGTCAGATGGCTTTTTTTCAAAATACCTCTAAGATAGAGATTCCGGGATCCTGTGTTGGAGTAGTAGTTTCTAATAGTTCTCATTCTATAATATGATTCTAAATTTCTTGCTGTACAAAAGAGATTGGGGGATCGTGTCTTAGAAATAGTATGTATAGTTGGGATAAGCCTTGAACATAATTATGGTGCCAGAAATTAAGGAATTACTTTAAAAAAAAAGAGAGATTGTTGAAAGGCCACATAGGAGCCAACCTGAAGATCTAATAAAGACCAAAGCTGGAACAATCTGACTAACAAAATAATGATAGTATTGGATTTTAATTCATGTACTAAAATACTCATGAGTCCATGCCGATGTATTTTAATAAATGGTAGAGAAGGCACTGGTTTTGGTTTTGTGTGTGTGTGTGTGTGTGTGTGTGTGTGTGTGTGTGTGTGTCTGTGTTTTTTACAGGAGCATCCCAATTAATGTAGAGAGAAGAGGGGAAAAGAAATTTATTATTATGCAAATACCACAATAATAAATAAATCAGACAGGACCCGCTGATGGATGCCAAAATTAGGTCAGAGTTTGAGGAGAAAAGAGTATTTGCACAATCTCAAAGTATTCCCTACCCTCCCCCCCGCCCCCGCCCAGGATATTTTTTTAACTGCAAAGGAAAAGATAGTAGATTTATAGTGGAGAAATCTGGCAGCTACCACCTTGGCCAAGTGATCAAAGTTAACATGTTGACGTCATGAGCCCCTTGATACAGTGTATTGGAGGACACAATATCATTTCTGTGGTATTCTTACCCAAATGCATTCAGGAAGCTCAAACTGAGGGAAGTTTTACAAAATACTGGATCAAAAGTTTCAAGGTCATGAAGGACAATCAATCAAGAGTTGTCACAAATTGGAGCCAAGACTCAGGAGAAATTACAAAATCTTACAAAGATAATAGAGTTCTTGAATACTCCTCAGCCAACTTCCGTTAATGTGAGGATGTTAACATCTCACAGAATTATGGTACAGTAATCAACATCAAGAAATTAACATTGGCTAAAGAATATTAAACCACATACATGACTGAAAAAAATGGTGAAACTTGCAAAGTGTTTTTCTTTTCCAGGATTCTCTCCTGGGTCCCACATTACATATAGTTGTTTCTTTCAAAATATTATTGTTAGAATTTAGAGAGACTTGCTGTGTTTTTAATAATTTGGTGTATTAATAGGTAAAACTTATTTATAAAGTAGCTATTAAAAGAATTTCCTGATGAAGCAATAGTCTTGTTGCTATTTTCTACTACACAATTATTGAGAATTGGCTAAAATTTGAGGAAAGTTTTGTTTTTCTACCATTCTGTTTATTTCATTTTCTTTTCATTCTGAAAAATTTTAGCATCACCTAAAACAGTTTACACTTCTTTAAGTTGTCTTTACTTTTAATCTCAACAGTTGAATAGCAGCTTGGTGTGTGTGTATTAATACGAATGCTTTCAGAACCAGGAGACTGGTCTCTTCCTATTTTGAAATTTCTTATTTCCTTTTTTTCTAAATGAAAGAAGTATATAAGTATAAGGGAGATGATTTATGTTTCATCATCTGAAAGCATGATGAATGAATATGTAACCTTCTGTTTCTATTAGTAGTATATTGGTGCAGTATTAATACGTCCAGTTGAAAATACTAAAATTTAGTATAGCAAATTTAGTGTAGCAACGTGAGCAAGTTCTTAATACTTTTAATGTAGTAACATTAAGATTTTTGAAGTCACTTTTTTAAATGAGTTACCATCTGAATTTCACATTTATCCCTAAGAACTGTCAGAGTGCATTGATCGACGGTTTTCTATATAAGCAATCTACCAATTTCTTGTTAGTAATTTTTATATTTTATAAACTCTGACTAAAATATCTTAAGTTTTTGCCACCTTGCTTAAATTTTAGATAACAGTATATGACTTGAGAAGATTATTTTAACATTTGTCTAATAAAATTTCAATTGAATATGTAGGCATTTTCAACTGTTAAGGCATTCCTGCCAAAGTTGTCCTTCCAAAAAGTAGAAAAATAACATGAGTTTCAGCCTGGCAAAACATATGAAAAAGAGTATCTCTGAGTCACAAGATGAGTCAAGAGGGTGAGGTTTGTTTGTTTTTCCTTGTCCATCTCTTTTAAGGGAATATGATCATAAGCAGTAGGAAAAAAAAATATTTTCTGAAAAGTGGCACCAAAAGTTGGAATTTGTTCTTCAGTATTTAACTCGCGCTAAGTGCAGATCTTCTATAAATATACTGAAACTAAATTTAATGGTGCGAACAAGATGGGTTTGATCTACTTTAGAGATCTGTTCCTAATTTGTAGGTGATTGCTAATGCTGATATTTCAAGAATTAAAACTCTGTTTTATACTCTAATGTCCTACTGCAACACAGCAACACTGCTGGCAAACGAAAGTGCTTAAATAACTGCCCCTCGGGTGCCAGTAATGACCAAATAAATCATTTTGTTTGATACCTAAAATAACATTTTTACCATTTGTTTTTGAAAGACAACTTTCTTAGATCTTGGCTTTAAAATTTTTTCCTGGCTTTACTTTCCAAGCTGGCCATTTAAAAATATTCTGGATATTTAGGTATGGATTCCTCTAGTTGCTCAGTCTCAACTAGATTGCAAATACTGAGTATTTAGTCTGTCTTACTCATCACTGTAATCCTAGCTGAAAGGAGGGGAGGGAGATGAGGAAATAAATCAGTGGTTGGAGAAAAGATACTGCCTCCTCACACACTGCTCTGGCTTCTTAGCTCAAGATCAGTTTTAGTTACATAGGGTATGTGGGAATGATGATGAATGGAAAGATTAGAGCTTGTTCCCTCCTAGTCATATTAAAGGGGCTTTTTAAGAAGTCATTTATTGTCAAGGTAAAACGTGATCACTGGCACATTGCTTTGCCTCTGAGGAAAGTTTTGACTATTCATGCAGAACAGATATCAACTACTTTATAATGTTTTACAAGATATTAAAACAAGTAAATAAAATTTAACTACTCCTTCTAAGGGCTTTTGCCAGTGAGTGAGGTAATGATACAACTATAAATCATTAGTGACAAACACCTTTCTCCCTAGAGAGAAATTGACAGGTGTCTCATAAATGGAGAATTCAGGCAAGGACATTCCAGCAGGAGGTTTATAAGGAAATGAGGTATAAAATCTGTACTCTAGGAGAGTTGTGCCAAGAGCATTGTAGCCAAAGAAAAGGAAATGGGGAATGAGATAAGATGGAAATTTAAATTTGAGGCTAGTGTTGTTAAGGACTTTAGACTTTTTGTATTAGAAAGCCACTAGAAAATGTAAAGCACGGGAGCTAGCCGTTTGACTGAATTTGCCTTTTAGAAAGATTACTGTTGGCAGTGTGAAGAAGATGGATTGAGCCAAATATATTTATTTGATTTGTGATTCTTTATTCTCAAGTATTCTTAATATTTTTTATTCATTTATTAAGACTGGAATGCTATCTCCTGGATTAGAGGAGTTTTCTGAGTAACTAAAACGTAATCCTTTAAGTGCCTCAATTTCAGTTTCTTGATAAACAACTTTCTAAACTATGATTAATGTCCCTGCTTCAATAAATAGACTCTAATAAATAGTTTGCATAAATATTATGATACTACATTTCTGCCTTTCCTCTTCCCATTAATCATACAGCCTAGAGGAAATGATCCTGATTTGTCCACTTAGTGGAGACATTGTCTTTTCTTATCCACTCATAGCAGATCACCTTTGTGATCTATTATGTTTAATTTCCCCATCACCTTCCCTAGTCTGTGATTGTAAACTAAAGATTGGAAGAAGAGAGTAACTAATCCTTAGTATATGTGTAAAAAATTAAGGCAAGCTTGAAGAGGGTACCTCTTCAGCAAAATCTGTGAACTTTGAGACACTGTTCTGAATGGTTTGCTGATTGGTACCTGGTTAGCTAGTAGTTTTAAATACTGGTGGCATTTTAATCAATAAGTTTTACATTTGAAATACTTAATACTCACTTAAAACATTATTAAAACCATTATTAAGCACCTATTATATGTGATGCCCAGAGCACCAATGAAAAAGTCATGGACTGTGCCCTGAGGTGGAGTAGACATGTAAATAAATAAGCGAAAAGCATTCATAGGACTTTGATTATATTTTTTCCTCTTTCAGGATTAAGGGTATGTCATTTTATAGATAGAAAATGGGGGCCAGGCGCGGTGGCTCAAGCCTGTAATCCCAGCACTCTGGGAGGTCGAGACGGGTGGATCATGAGGTCAGGAGATCGAGACCATCCTGGCTAACATGGTGAAACCCCGTCTCTACTAAAAAATACAAAAAACTAACCGGGCGAGGTGGCGGGCGCCTGTAGTCCCAGCTACTCGGGAGGCTGAGGCAGGAGAATGGCGTGAACCCGGGAGGCAGAGCTTGCAGTGAGCTGAGATCTGGCCACTGCACTCCAGCCTGGGCGACAGAGCGAGACTCTGTCTCAAAAAAAAAAAAAGAAAAGAAAAAGAAAATGGGGAAATAAGGTTTATTTGAACAGTTTGCATTTATGTCACATATTCCAATAAAGAAGGAATACTCTTTAATAGAGGGATAAAATGCCTTATGTAGTTGATGTGCTTATGAAGTGTTTATGTGAACTTTTTGATGAGATTATTTATATACATTAATGTGCTACATAATAATTTTCGGTCAGTGACTGACCACATATACACAGTGGTTCTGTAAGATTATAATGGAGCTGAAAATACACATACAGTCATGTGTCACTTAACGATGGGTTACATTGAGAAATGCATCATTAGTGTAGCCTGAGTGTACAGAGTTTATAAAGTCTACAGTAATGTCCTAGGCCCTTACATTAACTCACCACTCACCACTGACTCACCCAGAGCAGCTTCCTGTCCCACAAGCTCCTTTCATGGTAAGTGCCCTATACAGATGTACCATTTAAATAAAAATTTCATACTATACTTTTACTGTAGCTTTTGAATGTTTACATATGTTTAGATTCACAGATATTTAGCATTGTGTTACAATTGCCTACAGTGTTCAGTACATTAAGATGCTGTACAGATTTTGTAGCCTAGGAGCAATAGGCTGGACCATATAGCCTAGGTGTGTAGTGGGCTGAACCACATAGTTTGTGTAAGTACACTCTGATGTTCATACAATGATGAAATCTAATGATGCATTTCGCAATGTAACCCCATCGTTAAGTGATGCATGACTGTATATGTATTTTGCTGTTTGCAGCAGTATTTAGATAAATTTTTCATCCCAGCATTTCTGATACATGTTTTCTAGAAAACCTCACATGCCATGAAGTCACATCTGGGAAAAACATGGATAGAGCAGACCATTCAAATTATGCAGCTTTGTTTGTAACAGAGTATTAACATAAACGGTGATGATCTTAAAAATACAAGTACAAATTAACTGTACAAATGAAACACCATAACCCATCACTTATGAGCCTTAAATGGGGACTTGTGCTTCTATTAAGGTATGGTATAGGTTCTTGAAGTTACTTGCTTTAGTAGAAGCTACTTTTCTAAAATTCAGTGGTGAGCCAATGTATGGCTACATTTATTAATAGTTTTTGGGGGTGAGGGAGCATAAAAACAGAAGAAATTGTCTTCACAACTTCTTCATCTGTGTCCTTAGTTTTCACCAGACAACATAACAATGTTAGAAAGACTTGAGGTTCTTAAAGCCACTAAACTTGTTTTCTCTAAAGGGTGGCACCTCTTTACTGTTGTTTTTTTTTGTTTGTTTGTTTGTTTTTTGTTTGTTTTTTTTTTTTTTGAGGCAGAGTCTTGCTCTGTCCCCAGGCTGGAGTGCAGTGGCGCAATCTCGGCTCACTGCAAGCTCCGCCTCCCAGGTTCACACCATTCTCCTGCCTCAGCGAGTAGCTGGGACTACAGGCGCCGGCCACCTCGCCCGGCTAGTTTTTTTTTTGTATTTTTAGTAGAGACGGGGTTTCACCGTGTTAGCCAGGATGGTTTCGATCTCCTGACCTCGTGATCCACCCGTCTCGGCCTCCCAAAGTGCTGGGATTACAGGCTTGAGCCACCGCGCCCGGCCCACTGTTGTTTTCTTAAGGTCTTCATATATTGAGGTTTTTTTTTGGAGACGGAGGTTCCCTTTTGTTGCCCAGGCTAGAGTACAATGGCACCATCTCAGCTCACTGCAACCTCCGCCTCCCAGGTTCAAGCTATTCTCCTGCCTCAGTCTCCCGAGTAGCTGGGATTACAGGCACCCCGCCACCACTCCCGGCTAATTTTTGTATTTTTAAGTAGAGATGAGGTTTCACCACGTTGGCCAGGCTGGTCTCAAACTCCTGACCTCAGGTTCCTCAGCCTGCCTCAGCCTCCCAAAGTGCTGGGATTACAGGCGTGAGCCACCGTGCCCGGCCTTTTTTTTTTTTAAGAAACTTGCCCCTGATCCTTTTATAACATACTGTGTAAAATCCCTGTGAATCAATGAAATTTCCATAATTACTGACAATACTACTCTCCTTCCTCTTTACCAATTATGTGTGAACTAAGTCGTATTAGAACACCACCTTGTAGCTGTAGTTTTTACTTTGATAGTGTAGATAATTATAGTTCTATTTTAATATAATTTATATTTAAAATATATGCTTTAATTTTTAAGTTCTTACAGTGAGGATGCCATATATTTAAGCTGTCAAGACAGCTTGTATTTGTACTGTTCTCTAGCATTGTGGGCTATAATACATATATACTCATGGGCAGTATAACATTTGCCTTCTTAATTTTCTTTTTAAAAGTTGTTGTATTTATTTTATTTTTATTTTTAATTTTTTGAGACAGAGTCTCACTCTGTCACTCAGGCTGGAAAGCAGTGGTGTGATCTCGGCTCACTGCAACCTCCGCCTCCTGGGTTCAAGTGATCTCCTGCTTCAGTCTCCTGAGTATCTGGGATTACAGGTGCGTGCCACCATGCCCGGCTGATTTTTGTATTTTTAGTAGAGGTGGGGTTTTACCATGTTGGCCAGGCTGGTCTGTAACTCCTGACCTCTAGTAATCTGCCCACGTTGGCCTCCCAAAGTGCTGGGATTACAAACATGAGCCATTGCACCTGGCCTGTTGTATGTAATTTAAAAAATATATTTGTAATTACTATTTCTGTTAAGTCATGATCAAAATTACTTATGTGTATTAGTCAGATATTTTAAAGGAATTAAAATGATGTAATTTAGAAGAAAACAGCTTAAACCCAGCTTTTTCAAGAATGTATATAAGAGACACTGAATTTTTATGGAGTACTTACAAACTAATGTAAACATTTCTTTTTAGTTATTCTTTCTCTTTTAAAGGTGTTGACAAGTGAATTTTGTTAGCTATTTGGTTGTTTTTTTTTTTTTAGCTATTTGGTTGTTAAGTAAAAGCTGGCTTATTTGCTCATACTTGTAAAGTAACTCTGGAAGAATATTCAGGAAATGGCAACATTGCTTTCAGGGAAAGGAAATGGATATCTCAGGGTGGGAAGGGAGGGAAACTTTGAACTTTGAATACCCTTTGAATTTTTGAGTCATGAACTATTAGAAATAAAGTAAATTAAAATTTAACAAGAAAAATGAAAATGAAAGTTCTTCGGTGTACAGAACAGAGGTTGATTGAATCTGTCTGGTAGAACCTCCATGATCAACTTAGCATTGGCATTGTCAGTCCTGAAATAATCTTTTGTGACCTCCGTGATCAGCTTAGCATTATCAGGCCTGGAATATCTTGAGACTCAGCATACAGCGGATGTATGTAATGGCAGGTGCAAACAAACAGAAAGGTAACCAAATAGAAGTATTTATGTTGTATTTATTCTATGAGAAGAAATTAGTTAACATTATAATATATACCTCTTTTTATCAAATTGGAAATTAAACTGTTGGATAACTGCTGGATTTTTTTTCCCCCTATAACTATTAAAAAAATTTTTCAAAATCTTGCTACTGCCTGTTAGAAAGGATTTGGGAACATTTGTAAAAAAATTCTTGCTACCTTTTTTGTTTGCTTTTAGTTGATGCGGATGAAATTAAAAGGCTAGGAAAGAGATTTAAGAAGCTTGATTTGGACAATTCTGGTTCTTTGAGTGTGGAAGAGTTCATGTCTCTGCCTGAGTTACAACAGAATCCTTTAGTACAGCGAGTAATAGATATATTCGACACAGATGGGAATGGAGAAGTAGACTTTAAAGGTAAGAAAGTAGTTATTTTTTATACTCACAAGTTAGATAACCTATTTGTATTCCTACAGCTCTATGTAAAAAAGAAAAAGTGTTTATATTCCTTGTGACGTTACAATAATAGATTATGTTAAAACCTCAACATCTGTGGTATATGCACCTTAATGAAATAGGATCTTTTACTTTGTAGTTCATAAATGATTAAGTTGTTCTTTAGGATAATCTACCAAAAAGCAGGGGAGACTCAGTATTTCCTTTCTTTTTAGAAAATTAATCTCACTTTAGGGCAATACTGTATATTCTTATATACAACATTAGAAACTGCAATTCCTTTTATTTATTTATTTTTTTGAGATGGAGTCTCGCTCTTTTGCCCAGGCTGGAACGTGGTGGTGTAATCTCAGCTCACTGCAACTTCTGCCTCCTGGGTTCAAGCGATTTTCCTGTCTCAGCCTCCCGAGTAGCTGGGATTACAGGTGCGCACCACCACACCTGGCTAATTTTTGTATTTTTAGTAAAGACGAGATTTCACTATGTTGGCCAGGCTGTGGTCTCGAACTCCTGACCTCAAGTGATCCACGTGCCTCAACCTCCCAAAATGCTGGGATTACAGGCATGAGCCACCACGCCCAGTTTTGTTTTGTTTTTTTTAAACAAGTAAATAAACATTTCACTAGAGATTTGTCAATAGATTTTGTTATTTTAGTTTGGAGAACAGAATTATAAGTGGAGGGATATAAAACTGATTATGATTTAGTGCTTATCAGGCAGTGAAGAAAAATGATTTGTCATGAAACTTCTAACAGCATATTTGGTTCACAGTTTTGAAGTAGAAATTTAAAATTATTTTTGTAGTGTCAGAACAATTTGTAGTGGTTTTTTTTAAAGCCCCTTGTCACAGTCATATTCTAAGAGGAAAGAGTTAACTTAAAGAATATGTTTTGAGGGTTCTTTTATCTTGCACTTAACAAATGTTTGTTCAAATTGATTGACCTTAGAGAACTCCAAGTTCAAATAAAAAATACAGAGAGACCTTGTTTGTTGAGGTTTCACATTTGACAATTTTATTTTTAAATGTTGCTAGTAGTACTTTTGTTTTGCAGCAAGGAAATATCCTTTTATGGGAATGTAAGGTAAATATGTTTTTTTGTGTAAAAAATTGGAAGTTCTGATTTGTGAACATTTTTAACTCTTATTCAGAATTCATTGAGGGCGTCTCTCAGTTCAGTGTCAAAGGAGATAAGGAGCAGAAGTTGAGGTGTAAGTATTTTTCTTCACTGACTTCATTCTCTTACACTACCATCATTTCATACCGTATTATAGAATGGTTTTTAAAATAATGAAAAAGATGTCTTTTATTCCAGATCCTTAGACATAACTGAAATTTTACATTCTGGTGAAAATCCTTTTAAGACATTTGCCACTACTATATTTGAATAATGTGTCATTGTTGCTTTTAGTTGGATAGAAGCAAAACAGTTTCTTTCTACTGAAAACAGCCATGTAAACTACATTTGTAATTTAGAGAAGAGATTTTTTTTTAGTGAAAGTGGGAAGAAATGTTCTAAAGAACAAGAGAGGTTGGAGTTGTTATTATTTCTAGTGTTTTTTTTGTGCAGAAACTGAAGCTTAGCAGGGACAGTTAACTTACTCTAAGCTCCACTAAATCTGCTCAGGCAGCCTCAAAAGCCCATACTTTTAACCAACTATGTTAAACTGTGCCTAAGGACAACTCTATTTTAAGGAAGGAGACGTCCTCATAGTTGTAATTTTGATGTTTGTCAGTTTATTTTCTTTCTTATTGAAAGCATTTGCTTGTGATTGCTTTGTCATTGGAATTGATTTTCCTCCCCTTTTTTTAGTTGCTTTCCGTATCTATGACATGGATAAAGATGGCTATATTTCCAATGGGGAACTCTTCCAGGTATTGAAGATGATGGTGGGGAACAATCTGAAAGATACACAGTTACAGCAAATTGTAGACAAAACCATAATAAATGCAGATAAGGATGGCGATGGAAGAATATCCTTTGAAGAATTCTGTGCTGTAAGTACAAAAGAGCTGGTTCTTCTGTTATGTTTCAGCAACATATTTTAAAAACCACTTAATAGAGAATTTCCGTATTTTGTCCTAAAAACTTATATATTTGATTTTTCCTAATTGCCCATATTCAGTTTTGAAGTGTGTTCTTCGTTGTAATTATTTTTATTTTTTTTATTTTTATTTTTTGAGACGGAGTCTCGCTCTGTCACACGGGCTGGAGTGCAGTGGCCGGATCTCAGCTCACTGCAAGCTCCGCCTCCCGAGTTTACGCCATTCTCCTGCCTCAGCCTCCTGAGTAGCTGGGACTACAGGCGCCCGCCACCTCGCCCGGCTAGTTTTTTGTATTTTTTAGTAGAGACGGGGTTTCACTGTGTTAGCCAGGATGGTCTTGATCTCCTGACCTCGTGATCCGCCCGTCTCGGCCTCCCAAAGTGCTGGGATTACAGGCTTGAGCCACCGTGCCCGGCCTTCGTTGTAATTATTAATTAACAAAATTAACAATTATTATTCTCAAGAATTAACATTCTCAGTGATCCTCTGATCAAATGCCACAAGGACACTACTTGACTTACTGTTGATAGCCCCTCAAATTACGACTAGGTTATACTCTTAAGGTTCATTTAATCACTCATTGCTTCTGAACAGAAGCACAACCACAACCACTTAGCTTCTCTTCTCTACTTATGCCCTAAAAATATAGATAGTAGACTTTTTGATGTGTTACAAGGATTTTAAACTGCAAGCTAGAGATACTAGAGAAAACTAGAGCATCTAGAGTAGAGGCAAAGATAACAAAGGTTTGACATTGTTCTGTGAGTAATGATTGGATGCTTCCATAGAAAGGTTTTCTTTCTCCTTTTTATTTTTAAATGTAAATCACACAAGGAAAAACAAGTGAGTTTGATGGTTGTTTGTTATGCAAGAGCTGAAGTGTAGCTACTTTGACCTTTAAGTAGAAGTTCATATTATCCTTAAGCAAAAACCATCTTTTTATTTTGTTTTCAAAAAGTGGGGTGGCACTGTAAAGAATAGACTGCATCTCTTTGGAAGAGGTAGATGGGTTTGAGACTTTTAAGACACTGAACTACTCCCAAGGGGCGCTACCGCAAACCTTTTCTCTCCCTTCCGTTTCACCTCCTTCACCATTGCCAAGGATCACTGAAAGACTCCTGTGGACTGGCATATGGTTGAGTGTGACATGAGACCAGGCTGGTAGTGCCATCATAAAGAGCAGCCAGTTTTCAAAAGAAGGAAAGGAGAAATTCTAAGCCTTAGGGGAATAAAATAAATGGAAAATTCTTGGCTTCGGTGGTATTGGAAGAGGTATTTATATTTATATAAATAAAATGATATTTATATAATCTTCATATAAATGAAGATTACTTGCATATATAAAATGTAATAAGTATAGCACTTATCAGTGGAAGGAAATTAAGCTATTATCTATATTGAAGACATAAGCTAAGTTTTGAGTTTATTTTCCAATATTTATTTTAGTTTATTTTTAAGTTTTCATTTTTTTTTTTTTTTTTTTTAGACCGGAGTCTCGCTCTATTGCCAGGCTGGAGTGAAATGGCGCAATCTCGGCTCGCTGCAACCTCTGACTCCCTGGTTCAAGTGATTCTCCTGCCTCAGCCTCCTGAGTAGCTGGGATTACAGGCACACGCCACCGTGACCAGC
Source organism: Colobus angolensis palliatus (assembly GCF_000951035.1). Lineage (NCBI taxonomy): Eukaryota > Metazoa > Chordata > Mammalia > Primates > Cercopithecidae > Colobus > Colobus angolensis. The sequence goes on from NW_012115599.1 coordinate 5,771,740, forward strand.
TAATTTCTGTATTTTTAGTAGAGAGGGGGTTTCACCATGTTGGCCAGGATGGTCTCGATCTCCTGACCTTGTGATCTGCCCGCCTTGGCCTCCCAAAGTGCTGGGATTATAGGCATGAGTCACCGTGCCCGGCCTATTTTTAAGTTTTTGCAGACAGGGGTCTTGCTATGTTGCCCAGGCTGGTCTCCAGCTCCTAGCTTCAAGCAATCATCCCATTTCAGCCTTCCAAAGTATTGGGATTACAAGCATGAGCCACTGTGTCTGGTCACCAGTATTTGTAATCAGTTGCCTTTTGCTTGTAATTTTAAGGGGCCTAGTTTATGAGTGGAGAAAAATGTTTTTCGTGTGCTTAAAACCAACTATGAAGCACTTGTAATTTTGGCTTCATTGAGTTCTTTCTATGTTGACTTCTCAAGTTATAACAGTGAAAGATTGGAAGTTTTTTTAAAAGATTGCATACTATATATGTACTTCAAAATTTTCAGAGTACTTAATATATACAAATAATTCTTACAAATGATTAGTGACAGGCTTAAAGTTGGTGAATTGAACCCATGTATAATTTATTTTTACCTCTTCCCCAAACTCCAATCAAATGCAATGAATTAAAAAGAAAGGGTTATGAACTCACAAGGACAAAAATGAAGAGCAGAGAAGAGACAGCATCTAAATGTGATAATTCAGAACGTTTAGAAAGTTGAATGGTTAACTAACTTAGCAGAATGATTCTAAGCTTTATCAGCTTGGAAATCTGAGAACCAAACTGGGTTATAATGGAGAATCCATGAAAGGCTCAGAAATTGATGGCACAAGCAACTGGAAGTGAGGATGAGAGTGAGGCTAAAATCAAAGATTGGTTAAAGTCTGTTTTAAGAAGGAGTTGGAACACACAAGATCGCCTTCCCTACTCTGTTCACCTGGACAGCTCTCTCTCCTGCACCCTAGCAGGAGACTGGGGAGAGTCTCTAGACTGGCAGACATGAGGCAGAGGTGGGGTATATGTGTTGGGGAACTAAGTGACAGTAAGCATATTTGCATATTGACATCTGTGCCCTGTAGCTGACTTCCTGACTCCCTGGCAGCTGGATTTAACACTGTCTAGGCAAGAGATGGGAAAAAGCCCTGTTTAGGAAATCTTATCTCCCCAAAGAAATGGTACTACTAGATCACTCAAAGTATAGCTCTCACTCAACAACCCTATCATTCACCCAAAGTTCCAGTGCCCTTTCTGCAGAAGCAAAGTCAAGGATCTCACCAAACACTGAAGGAAACCTCTATGTATGGAATATAAAGATGAAACCAGGTCCAAAAAAATAAGTTCAAAACAAACAGATTAGCCAAGACCAGTAAAAACTTTAAAAGCAAACCCGAAACCTGTCATTATTCTCGGGGATATTGTATATTGAATTTTTGAAACAAAAGTTGGATAATACATAAAAGAGCTCTTGGGAATGCAATTTTAGATACCTGTTTAACACCCAAATGCTAGGATTCCAGAAGGAAAATGGAAGGAAACAAATAATCAAAAATGAATCAAGGAAATACTCCAAAGCCAAAAATAATGTGTTTTCTGAGAGGGCTTATGGAGCATCCAGCATAGTCTGTAAACATCTGGACCTGGGCACCCTGTCATGAAATTTTGAGACAGTGGGAGCAAATAACTGGTTCTGCAGATTTCCAAAGAGCTGGGGTAGTAGGGTGGAGTGGTGGGAGTGGGGCTTCGTATAAACAACCAGGAGTCATAATGGCACCAGATTTCTTAGTAGCAGTGTTAGAAACCCACAAGAACATGGAGCATTTTGCCTTTGCAATTCTGAGGGACAGTTATTTCCAACTTAAAATTCTCTATAAACTCAAATGGTAGTAGAAAGACACTTTTAGGTATGTAAGGCCTTCTCATTTTGGAAACTACTGGAGGACATGCTCCCACTGCAATAAGGTCATAAATCAAAAAAGTAGAGAGTGTAGGATCCAGGAATCTGAGGGTCCAGCATGAGAGGGAGGATCCCCGATACGATGAAGAGCGCCAGAGATGACAGGCCTGAAGACAAAAAGTCTAGAGTGCAGCAGGTTGGAAGGCTCAAAGAGTGCTTTCAAGACAGTAAAATTGATAGAATTACATAATATTTTTAGTTGAATGTATTTAGAACAAAAGTTAGGGGTTGAATTATAATTAACGTAGAACACCCAGCAAAGGAATTAACTGTGTACCAAACAAATGTGCAGGAAAGAAAAACTAATCATAATACATAATTCTGTTTATCTGTATTGTATAGTTATAACAATGAAAAATGCTGGATTTTTTTGGGGGGTGAGGTCGAGGGAAGGAATGTTGCCTCAGTTTGTTGCCCAGGCTGGAGGCATGCCGGCTAATCTTTTTTTTTTTTTTTAAATGTATTAGAGACCTGGTTTCACCATGTTGGTCAGGCCTGTCTTGAACTCCTGACCTCAAGTGATCTGCCCACCTCAGCCTCCCAAAATGCTGGGATTGCAGGCGTGAGCCACCACATCCAGCTGAAAAATGCTGAATTTCTAATGAAAATAAAGATAAAGCCATTGGAATGGTACAGAGTTTGTGAAGTGTGTAGGGGGGGAGATGGAGGGAAGAAATGTGTGTGAAAGCTAAAAATCTTAGAGACCTGGAGGTAAATAGTGAAAGTCAGCAAATAGCGAATGAGGCCAGGGTGACAAACTGCTTTTTTTTCCACAGCAGGAGTTGTAGAATTAGTTGGCACTTTGTGCTTTACTTTTCAAATAAAGGGGCTATTTTTTAGTTTGAATTTAAAAATAATACAGATACAAGTATACATGACAATATGGATTAATCTCACAATCATAAAGTTGAGAGAAGCCAGACATGAAAGAGATTCCATTCATAAAATGTACAGAAACAGAAAATAGTAGCTACTGGTGTGTGTGTGTGTGTCCATGTTGGGTGGGAGGAGGGGGAGGGGAGATGTCTGGTGACTAGAAGATCTGGGCGCTGGTTATTGGGTGTTCACTTTGTGAAAATTCATCAAACTGGACATTTATGACCTATGCATGTTCTTTATGTAGATTAAATATAATAAAACATTCCCCCGAAATGATACAGATACTACACTTTCACATTACCATGTCAGTATTCACTGAGATGTGTATAACTACATGTATTTGACTCTACAGAAAAATAATATGCAGAAATGTTTACTTGGTACTTTTTAAATTTTCTAGAACAGACTGACAGTGACGCGCATATTTGATTGTGAGGACAGTTTTTGTCATAGTATCTGGTTATCATGTAGTATTAAACTACTGAAGTAGGGGCCAACAAACTATGGAGCAAACCAGATCCTGTCCATGGCCTGTTTATGTCTGATTTTGAACTAAGAATACTTTTTACCTCAAGTGTTGTTTTGGAAAAAAAAAAGAAAATGTGAAAGAAACTATATGTAGCCTACAAAACTTAAAAATATTTACTATCTGGCCCTTGTACAAGAATACCCAAAAAATAATGCCTGTCATCCTAGGAGAAAGAAACCATGAAAATTCTAACAGGAGGTCACTCAAGTTTTGTTGTTTTGTTTTTTTGTGTGTCTTTAAATTCACCACCTGAATATAGCTAAAGTAATTTTTATTTATTTATTTATTTGAGATGTAGTCTTGCTCTGTTGCCCAGTCTGGAGTGCAGTGGTGCGATATCAGCTCACTGCAGCCTCCACCTCCTGGGTTCAAGCCGTTCTGCATCAGCCTTCCCAGTAGCTGGGATTACAGGCACGCGCCACGACGCCCAGCTAATGTTTTGTATTTTTTTAGTAGAGACAAGGTTTCATCGTGTTAGCCAGGATGGTCTCGATCTCCTGACCTTGTGATCCACCTGCCTCGGCCTTCCAAAGTGCTGGGATTACAGGTGTGAGCCACCGCGCCCAGCCCCCTAGTAATATTTTTTAAAATTGTAATTTGATGAAGCAGACCATGAATGAGGAGTTTCTCAGACACTGAAGCTTGATTTGTTCCTGTCTGTTGCAGGTTGTAGGTGGCCTAGATATCCACAAAAAGATGGTGGTAGATGTGTGACTTATCAGAGAGTACCACCCAACACTTTTGCTTTCTTCTCCATCTCTGAAGATCTGCTCAAGACGTCCAGCAATGCTCTCTGTGTATTTAAATGGAAGTATTTTTCTCTGTGAAGCCACATTTTCCAACATGAGCCTCATGAAGCCAACTAAGTGTTATTGAACTGTAATTCTCTCAATAACTCAGTGTAGCACTTTAAAGTCTGAAGGACAGCAGCATGAAAAGAGCATATCAATGTGGTGGAGAAAGGGAAGGGGTTGGCTTTTTAATTTATTTTTCTTCATCTTTTATAACAAGAAAGTATCTATATATACATATGTAAATATTTATATATAGATATATGTAGCTTTCTATATATGTAGTAGGTTGGCTTTAATTTAATATACTTGATTCAGAAACAAAACAATAGAGTACAAAAGTGCCAAGCAGAACATAAAACATCCTTACTTTTATTTCACACAGTTTTATATATAGATAGAAGACTGTACAATTTGAGCCGGGTGTTAGGCCAGCTATTTTCCTTTTCCTGTGCTTTCTCCTCTGAGAGATTGACAAAGCATTTGTTAACGTCCTATTATTTACCTTAATTACATTTTTGTAACAAAGGAGTCTGTAACTTTATTTATACTTACGAATATATTTCCAGGGACTACTACTCATTGCTGAGCAGCTTTTAATACACCTCTGCTTGAGGAGAAAGTCTAGTTCATTGCTACTGCCAAGAGCTAGTTCTTGTGTTCATATAGTAACTGCACAGTGCTTATAAGGCTGCTTCATTGTTACTTTGTAACTAGGAGCCATTGCATTTATTAAATGTCCCTCAGTAACGTAAGTGCTAGTTGTGATTTTATACATAAAGGCCAGATGCTGTCTGAGGCAATCATGACTAATATTGTATGTATCACTTACTGAAGAATACCTGAAGTGATCATGTAACTACTTAGGATATCCATTTGTTTGATTACATGGGTAAATAATTTGTCATTAAACTTGTGTTTGAATCATGAATTTCCCTTCTGTGTTTCAAAAGACTTGCAGCTAATCTAAAAAACTGGTGATATTTAATATGCATGTATGTATCTAAACACCCACATATATTTGTGGTTTAAGTGTGAGAAATCTTGCTAATGTATATGCCACAGAAGAGCAAAATTTTATCCAAATTTATATGTCTTAAATTTCTTTACCACGAGGGATAGAGCATGCATAATTTTTTTTTCTTGATTTGCTTATATAATTGGTAATGGATGATAACTTAATAAATTTGTGTGATATAAAAGTAGTGTATCATGTTCTACCATTTGATCTTATCCCTTCCCATTTCTGCAAAGGTACTATTGGTTGGAAGAAAAACATTTTGGTTAGCTTTGTATGACAGTAGTCTTTCCCTTTATAGTTTTTTCTATAAAAACTGGTTTTAAAATCAGTAGAAAAGGGCAGGTTGAATCAAGGTGAATGAATCTGAAATTGAGCACACCTGCCTGTCATCGCTGTTCCTTCAACTGAGTGCTGCACATCATGGGCTCTGTCTGTGAGAGAAAAATCCCGGTGCTTGGTGTCCTTGCATGACATGGAGTTTTGCATGTAGATCAATTTAAAATGTACCTCTTGTTTACATAATTTGCATAATTTTGAAAGATAATGTTGCCAAACTTTGGAAATGTTAATGTTCAGACTGAAAATCTCCACTACATGTAACTTTCTTCCTCTGGATCAGTGGCATGGCTTATAATCCCAACCAATGGTTTGAACTGTTCCAGTGTCAACTGCCATGTGCTCTGCTTCAGGGGGGAACTAGTCTTTTGTGAATTTTTTGTACATAAGTATTTGTTACAAATATTTTAGCAAATGCTTTCTATTTCTCTTGCTTGTGCATATCTTGGCTGGCGTTACATTAAAATAGTGCAAACATTATTTCCTTACTGGGGAATGAGGGTTTTTTCTTTTTTTTTCTTTTTTTTTTTTTAGTTTGTGTGTGGGGGTGGGTAGGGGAGGGGGTGGTTTATGTTGAATGTTTAGTTTTTCTTCTGCATGATACGTCATGTTGTGGGATCTTTAGAAAACTTCATACTGTATGAATAAGAAAATAAAATATTTGAAACTTGCTTGAATGTATTCAGTGGTCTTTAATGGCTTTCCATAGCTATGAGAATTTTTTTTCCTCCCAGTCTTTTAAATTCTTAGAAACAGTCTGGTAAAGTGACATTTAATCTCTATAAAAACTTACAAATTCCTGTAGTACTCTCCCATCCCCCTCCCCATGACTTCCCTTACTACCCCTCTCTCTACTCCAGCCATGTTAGCCTCCTGTGGTACCTGGAGTCTTGGGTTTGCGTCTCGTAGGCCCTTGTGCTATATCTGTCCCTTTCCCCTCCCCATATCTCATAGCGAATGCCTTCAGGTGTTTGTTCAGTTATGGCCTAGCTCAAAAGGAATTGTCCTGGCTACCCTATTTAAAAATACAGATATACCTGGCTCTCCTTTCCTCTATATTTTTCCTCCTCCAGTGGCATTTATCCTTTTCTGACACAGTTTACTTACATATTTTGTATTCCCTGATTACTGAATAAAATGAACGAAAGCTCCACAAGGGTAGTGATTTGTCTCTTGTTCACTGATAGCCCCAGCCCAGTTGTCCAGAGTATTACCTAGCTCTTAGTGTTTACCCAATAAATAAATTAATGTGATACTGTTTATGCAGGTTGTGATTTTATAAGTGCTATTCAGTGTTTTGTCACTGTGTAAAAGGTAAAATTGATATTTCTTGAGACTTCATTTATTTGGTAACTTTGCTTTCATTTAGTCATCATTTCATTTATTTACAGCCCCTACATGTCCATCACTGTAATAGGTACTTGAGATGCTCCGGCAAATGACATCCCTGGCCCAGAGAAGTTGGGGGATATTTTATATCCAGAACACCTGTATCGCCAGATGTGCACTAGTTACAATGGGTTATGTGACTTGTTAAAACATCCCAGGAATAAAGGTTAAGTCTAAGCAAGTAGATGAATTTAAGCCCCAAACCTTCCCCCCCCCCTTTTTTTTGAGACAGGATCTTGTTTTGTTCATCTGGGTTGGAGTGCAGTGGCATGATTAAGGCTTACTGCAGTCTCAGTCTCCTGCGGTCAAGCAATCCTCCCACTTCAGCCTCCAGAGTAGCTGGAACCACAGATGCATGCCAGTGCCTGGCTGTTTTTTTGTTTTGTTTTGTTAAGACAGGGTGTTATGTTGCCAGGCTGGTCTCAAACTGGGCTCAAGCAGTCCTCCCACGTTGGCCTCCCAGTGCTGGGATTACAGGCTTAAGCCACTGTACCCGGCCCTTTTTTTTAAACCTACTTCTAACAGCCTTAAAAGTAGACAAGATGAATATCCAAGGAGCATGAGCTTTCATGCATACCATCCTAGTTCTAGGTGGCATGAGAGTTGGAGCCCAGTCTTCTGGAGCGAGTGACTGGGAGGAAACCCCATGGCTCTCCCTTGTCAGCCACGAATACCTAAGAAAATGCTCTTCTCTCAGGCCCATCCCCCAGGCAATGTATCAATGAATACATACGTAAAGTATATGTCAGGAAATCGTACCAGATACTGAGTATCCAAAATCGTAAGAAGCCTTAGGGTGGCAGGCAGACACAATAATTACAACATAGAGGGACAAGTGCCATAGAAACAGGTAAGGTTGGAAGTATTAGATTTAGTGTCTTGGCCTTAGAGAAGGGTTTAATGAAATTATTTGATCCAGGTTACGAACCTGGAAGCCAGTATGATGGTCAAATTTATTACCTCTATTCCTTCTTCATACTTTCCCATCCCAAGAATTATTAGCTGGGTTCCCGCTAACATTTTCTCTCCCTTTTCAAAAGCCCCAAGTAGTACTACTACTGCTTTTGGGGAACAGGAGATACAAACACTTAACTAAGTAGGGGGGTCCAAAGCAAGTCCTTAAACCGAAGTTCAGCATTCCAAATTTTAGCACCTGCTAGGGAAATGTATTTGCTCTCTTGTATTACTGACAGTTGTAATTACATAGGAAATCTTCAAAAGGAAGTAATTTGGATAATACCAAAACATTATTTCCCTTTAATACAGATAACCCATATTTTCCCAGTTGAAATGATGCTTTTTTAACTTCCTGCCTCCTCCGTTCCTTCAAAGTCGATTCAAAACATTTATGGTCACCTAGCAATGGTTCAATTCAGTCCAAGTGCTTGGAAAACCTGATTACAGGCATGGACCCATTCCCCAGGAAAGTAAATGAAGTAGTCACAATTTTGAATTTATCTTCCGGGTAAAGGATAAAGGCAGGCAAGTACCTCTGGAAACCTGTACAGACTCCAGAATAAAAATAGTCCCAAATCTCTTTTTCAAAAAGGTACGAGTAAAAGGATCTGATACCATTGTACACATCCTTGCTCCATGCTGCTATTGCCAGAGGATAAAAAAATAATTTGAGGTGGGACATATTCAGCAATTTCCAGTTGGATTCCCAGTTGAGTATTTTGCCAAAAAAAGCATTAATGAATGAATCACATTTTTAAAAACATTTAAGTATATCCAATCCCACTTACTGTACAAACTAGAACAGTGGCATATGTAACTGATAGGAAGTAAGCTTAACAATTTTTCTTTTAGTTCCTACATGAACTTTATAATACTCCCATCATTGAAGTTTACGTTTTCATCAAGGGTTTTAGAGATGCACAAGAGAAGTATCAAAGTCACGTTTAATAAAGTAAGTTCCTTCCATTTTATAATGTATAATCATACTATTTAAACACGCAGAAACTAGCTAATCTGAATTTATAGAGCATAGTTTTTTGGGTAGGAAAAAACATTTATCTCACCTTTACTAGAGGAAACAGACTTATGATGGTTCTATTTTTCAACTTTAGAATTATTCATTCAGTAGAAGCTGTACTTCAAGTACCCAATCATTCTGTTTTTCACTTTGAATGTAATCTTCAAAAATTACGTGAGACATTCAACATACTTTATTATAAAATAGGCTTTGTATTAGACGATTTTGCCCAAGTGTAGGCTAATGTAGTGTTTGGAGCACTTTTAAGGTAGGCTAAGCTGTGATGTTCGACGTTTGGTATTTTCAACTCACAATGGGCTTATCTGGACATAAACCCATCGTAAGTTGAGAAGCATCTGTATACCCAACATTGGTTATGTATACTTTCATTAAATACTCATTTGAAAAATAAAACTTTCTTCACATCAACCCTGTGATGTAGGTCTTTAATTTTTAAAACTGCAAAACAGGTTCCAAGATGAGCTCTTATTGATGTATATGGTGTAGTACAGTATAGCCAAAACCACTGCTTATGACCTCTCAAATATTCACACATCAAGGCCAGGCACAGTGGCTTATGCCTATAATCCCAGCACTTTGGGAGGCCGAGGTGGATGGATCACTTGAGGTCAGGAGTTTGAGACCAGCCTGGTCAACATGGTGAAACCCCATCTCTACAAAAAATACAAAAAATTAGCCAGGCATGGTGGTGGACACCTGTAGTCCCACCTACTAGGGAGGCTGAGGCAGGAGGATCACTTGAACCCAGGAAGTAGAGGCTGCAGTGAGCTGAGATTACACCACTGTACTCCAGCCTGGGTGACAAAGTGAGACCCTGTCCCCCAACAAATATTTACACATCACCCAGTAGTAAGCAAGGGTTATCATTCAGAGAGGTTTTTCTGAGATAATCTATTAAATTACAATTATAAAGAAGAAAATGTTTATAAATTTTTATGAAGTTATAAATGTATAAATATAAAAGTATAAATTCATATAGAGCTGTTTTAACTTCTTGTTTAAAGAAGTTTCCCTCTGAGGATTACAGACTATGTAATCTGCTACATGTAATTTCAGGTAAATGATAAATTATACCTAATGTATAATAGAATCAATTTTTGATATTTAAATTATTCTAAAACCTGTTGAGTGTGAATACTCTTAAATCTTTCTTTTCTGTTTATGCTTCTGGCTGAGAATGGAAGAAGGGACGGAGGCCTCAAATGACTGAAATTCTTCAGATGGTTTCTTGTGACCGACCACTCATAAAGTATATTTCTCCAGAGTCCAAAGGCAAGATAAAAAATCTCTGACTTGAAATCACAATCGATCTGCTGATCTGCTAGCCACAGCTCGGATATTGCCATAAACCTTGGAAGGAGGATTTCCTGCAAAGGGGGAAAAAAGTATTTACACAAATAGATTCACATTTATAGAGCCTACAGTCGCCCCTCAGTGTAAGGAAGACTGGTTTCAGGACTCTCACAGACACCACAATCGTTGAATGCTCAAGTCTCATATAAAAAATATGCACATTAATTACACACATCCTCCCATATACTTTGTATCATCTCTAGATTACTTATAATACCTAATACAATGTAAATGCTATGTAAATAGTTAATACTGTATTGTTTTAAAATTTGTATTATTTTTAATTTGCCGTGATATTTTTATATATTTTTATATATTTTTCTGAGTATCTGATCTGCCATTGGTTTAATCCACAGATGTGGACCTTGCAGATACAGAGGGCAGACTGTACATGAAAAAGGGTCTAGAACCCTAGAAAGAACAGAGACATTTTCTTGAAATTACAAAAAAAAAAAAAACCTTACAGGAAATAATACCCAAATATTCTCCAAAAAATATTTTAAACTTCTAAGAGCGAAAGGCACTGTGTTGTTAAAATATTTCAAAAAATAAGCCACTGAGGCCTGGGAACCAGAGAATCCCAATTTTCTGAGCAAGCCGCTAAGATCCTGTAACTCTTATCAGAAGGTACTGACTGTGCTGCGGGATCAAGAAAATGGGTTAAGTGGATCAATTAAATTCACTGAAGCTGTTCAGCAGCTCCTCCTTGGTTGAACCTAAAATGTGATGCTCCCTGCTATTCTGGAATGGTTTTTCTCTGCACCTTATCAGGAAGGCAGCAAAGATTTAAGCAATATTACCCAATAAACACTTTCTCTTCTCTTGCAGACAAATGGAATCTAAGCAAAAATATTTCTACTTCTGGCTGGGTGCGGTGGCTCACGCCTGTAATCCCAGCACTCTGGGAGGCTGAGGTGGGCGGATCACAAGGTCAGGAGTTCGACACCAGCCTGGCCAATATGGTGAAAGCCCGTCTCTACTAAAAATACAAAAATTAGCCAGGCGTAGTGGCATGCACCTTTAGTCTCAGCTACTCAGGAGTCTGAGGCAAGAGAATCGCTTGAACTTGGGAGGCAGAGGTTGCAGAGAGCCAAGATCATGCCACTGCACTCCAACCTAGGCAACACAGTGAGACGCAGGCTCAAAA
>NW_012115599.1:5783164-5799362 GCF_000951035.1 Colobus angolensis palliatus
AAAAAAAAAAAAAAAAAATTCTACTTCCTTCTCTAGGTCCACCTTTGCCAACTCCCAAGGGTTTCTACTTGCTATCTTTAATATTATCCTAAATTGCTTTGCAAATGTAGTTTTGACTTCCGCAATTAACTCCCTATCCCTCCCAGAGAAAACACCAAAGAAAGAAACTGCTATTACCCAAGATTAGGTTGCAAATGGCAGTTCTTGCCATCTTGATGTTTTGGAAGGAGCCAAGGATGTGAACTTTCCTGAAAGAAATAAAATGAGACAAATTAGTGGCTGGGATGCAATGACTCACACCTGTAATCCCAGCACTTTGGGAGGCCAAGGCAGGTAGATGGTTTGTGGCCAGGAGTTTGAGACAAGCCTGGACAGCATAATGAGACCCCCATCTCTACAAAAAAATTCAACAGCCGGGTGTAGTAGCACGTGCCTGTAGAGTGCCAGCATGCCAACCTGAGTGACCAAAACCCTCTCTTAAAAAAAAAAAAAAAAAAAAAAAAAGACATTGTAAACAAAAAAGCACTTCCTTACCTAAGTCCTGTACTCCAAAAATGCTGGAAAATCATATTTGAGTCAGATTATTTAATGAGGGCAGTGGTTATGGCTGGACAACTCCACAAATATACTAAAAACCACTTTTTAAAAGGGTGAATTTTATGGTATATAAATTGTATCCCAATAAAAAATTATTAGAAAAGACAGAATTTTTTGAAAAAGTAAAGTGTGTGAAGATTATTCGTTAATGATGGCTCCCATCCCATGAATGCTTTATGTGCACCAGGGCTTTCTATACATGCCCTCATTTAATCCTCACATGACCTTCCTGTTTTACAGATGAGGAAAGAAGTTTAAAAGAAATCAAAAAGCCTGCCCAAGACGACACACTGGCTGAGCTGGTTACTGAAAACCCATAAACGCAACACTGTACTCAATTTCAACATAATTGGTTTTCAACTGCAAAGTTTTCTAAAGATTATCTAAATTTCTTCAGGGCTCTGAGGATCATTTAGACCCTTTTAATGGGCATTCTTTACTGAATGACAAAACTGACAAGATACAATTTTGCCTTTTTGAGTCCATCTTCCAAACTGTTTTCACTGTGCCCTGTACAACAGTTACCAGCTAAAGCTTCTATATCTTCAACCCCTCTTAATATTCCCTTCACCTTCTGGCTTTAACTAAGGCCAGATCTCAAATGGTTGCGTTTTTCCTCCACAAACCAGGTACCTCTGGGGGCTGGGGAGGAGCAGGTGCCTTCATGCCACATCCAGACCACATGCTCTCCCTCCAACCTCCCTGAAAACCCTTTGGCTTTGGATCCGCTCTCAGGCCACATCACCCCCACCCTGCCTGGCTGCGGTCCTCAGCTGCCCCTGCAGATCACCTGTGAGGACGTCAGCTCCTGGCTTGCTGTCTTTCTCCTGCTATTCCCATCACCATGCTCGATCATGTCAATACCCATGAAGATGATAATCCCAACATGGCAGTCTCTGAGGTCCTTGATATTCTTTATGCCAACACAGGGTATTGTCCACCCTACTCCAGCCTCTTACATCCATGGTCACACCCTGGACTTAGTCATTACCAAAAACTGCAACCCCCCATAATTTCGATTTCAAACATCCAACTCTCCCTCCACCACTTTCTGTCATTCCAGCTCCTATCAACACAAATAATCCTTCACTCCCACCCCAGGACCTCCCATCTATGGATCCTACCTACCTTCACTGCCCCTCGCCCCCTCATAACCCACCTCCTTCCTCTGCTCACAATCATCCAATGACTTTCTATTCACTCAGAGTAAAAGCCGAAGTCCTTATGAGGACCTCAAGACCCTATTATTTTTGACCTCATCTATCACTCTCCACTCTCTCCCTTTTGTCCTTGGCCAAGCCTCCTCGCTCACTGCCAGATGTGCCCTCGACTTAAGATCTTTGTGCTTTCCCCTTCCTCTGTAACACTCTTTCTCCAGACACCTGCAGATGAACCAAACATTTACAAATGCTCCTTCCCCAAACTCCACTAAAATGACAATAAAGATATAAGCCCAAAAGGAAGAAGAGAGTGATAACAGTAGCAAAGTCCAGAAAGGTGGAAAGCAGATGGAGGAGATGGAATTGACTGTGCAGACCCAAGTCAACTGCTGCCTGAATCGGCAACGGGAATATCAAGAAGCAGAACTCCGGGAAAGAGACTCCAAGAGGCAGGGGACAGGGAACCCAGGATGATGGCTGTGCAGCCAGAATGCAGGCAGAGAGCCTGGGGGCGTTTTGGGAATAGACATCTCCAGGAGAGATTTCTCAAACATTAGATGCATTCAAATACATCAAGAGGAGATACAATGTATAGCTTCTTACTGAATTAGTACGATGAAAGCGAAGAAAGGAGATAGACACATAAGAGTTACTTCCTCAAGTGAAAACAATGCTGCAAAAGAAAGATAAGGCAGTCACAGTATTTCACCTGGCTCAGCTATAAGTACACTGAGCACTGATTTCTGTTTTCAGGTAATACTGAACATTAACAAAAACCACAAGGGGACCATCAGGAGGGCAAAGAAGAATAAATCGGAGTGTCAGAAAGGCTGAGTGTGCGTGGTGGAAGTAAGGGAGTGAAACACAGCTAAATCTTCATCTTTGATGGTAGAATGTCAATAGTGAATCTGAAAAATAAAACTGTATATGAACTGTATATGTATATCAACTGTATATGAACAAAATATCTGGAAACACAGAGGTAAATAATTCTTTAAGATAAGCTAAAGAGTTGAAATTGGTTCCCCTGAAAAGGGTGAAATGGAGGTAGGCAGCAGACATTTTTTTTTTTTTTTTAAGACGGAGTCTCACTGTCGCCCAGGCTGGAGTGCAGTGGAGCGATCTCAGCTCATTGCAAGCTCCGCCTCCCAAGTTCATGCCATCCTCCTGCCTCAGCCTCCCGAGCAGCTGGGACTACAGGCTCCCGCTACCACGCCTGGCTAATTCTTTGTATTTTTAGTGGAGACGGGGTTTCACTGTGTTAGCCAGGATGGTCTCAATCTCCTGACCTAGTGGATCTGCCTGCCTCGGCCTCCCAAAGTGCTGGGATTACAGGCGTGAGCCACGGCGCCCGGCCAATTTTTGGCTTTTTATTGTGTATGTTTAACTTTTATTAAAATTATTTAAAACAGAGCATGACAGATGAGGAAATAAAGACAAAAAGAACAGATAAAGTGGGAGTAGTTTCGCTGCAGAAAGAACCAAAGTAATGGGGCAACAGTTGGAAAGGAATGGAGGCTTCAAGATACAGAGGCAACATCATTTCCCATCTGCTATGTTAAATATACCTGGAACCAACTGTTTTTAGTTTTCTATCTGGCTCACATTATACTGTATTTTATCAGGTTATTAGCAACTCATCAAAAATAACTTTTATAGGTACATAATAGCCCATCTTACAGCTTTATTATAATTAATATAAACTTTTAAACGTGGATTTCCAACTAGCCTGTCTATAGCAAAAGCAAGAGATAGTACATCTCTTAATTTCAAGTAGTCTGTAATTTAGTTTGTAAGAAAACACAAAAGATATAAGTAATTCAGTAGCGACATTATTCATAATAACCACAAACTGAAAACAACCCAAATGTCCATCTACTGTGACTGGACAAACAAAATATAATACAGCTGACTTTTGAGTAACAGATTTGAACTGCACGGGTCGTTACACACAAACCTTTTTCAACACATATATTGGAAGATATTTTAGAGATTTGAAAAAACCCCAGAGAGGAGCTGAGTATTGCAGAAATGTAAAAAAAAAAAAAATCAGAAAAAGCTGTGTCATGAATGCATAAATTATATGTAGGTACTAGTCTATCTTATTTACTACCATAAAAAAAGTTAAAATTAATCAAAAGTTACACACACAAGCACAAGCCATATATGGTGCCATCTGTAGTCAAGAGAAATGGAAACAAATGCAAAGATGCAGTATTAAATCATAACTCCATAAAATTATCTGTAGTGCGTACTGTACAACAATTTCACAGCCTCCACCTACTGCTCTTGTGGTGAGCTCAGGCGTTTCAAGTATCCACTTAGAATGCCATGTGATGCTGACCATCTCCCACGAGCAGTTTTGACTCTCCAATAAATTGTCTATCACAGTAGAAAGTGATCTCTCACGGTTCTTGCCTATTTTTAATCTTAGCGCATACTGCAAGCTTTGGGACCATGTGACCTACACAACGTGGGTCCCACACAAAGTGCCACTCGTGATGTTGGGAGTGCTCCAAAGAAGCACACAAAAGTCGTGACACCTCAAGAAAACGCTGAATTGGCCGAGTGCGATGGCTCACACCTGTAATCCCAGCACTTTGGGAGGCTGAGGCGGGTGGATCATGAGGTCAGGAGATTGAGACCATCCTGGCTAACATGGTGAAACCCCGTCTCTACTAAAAATACAAAAACTTTAGCCAGGCATGATGGCACACGCCTGTAGTCGCAGCTACTTGGGAGGCTGAGGCAGGAGAATCCATTGAACCCAGGAGGCAGAGGTTGCAGTGAGCCGAGATTGCACCATTGCACTCCAACCGTGGCGACAGAGGGAGATTCTATCTCAAAAAAAAAAAAAAGAAAAGCTGAATTGCTCGACACATACTGTTGACTGAGGCCTGCAGCTGCAGCTGCCCACCACTTGAAGATAAATGACTACACCATAGGACCCATTGTAAAAAATGAAAACAAAATTCACGAAGGTGTCACTGCAGCTACAATAGCAGATGTGACAACACCTGCAGTTTTGCCAAATACCCCTTTATCTTCCCCTAGGCCCGCAGGCAAGACAGAACAGACTATGGCAATAAGACACCAAATTGTAAACAAGACCTAAGACCACCTGAGCAAGGGTTGTCACACACCCTACACTTAAAGAGTAAATGACATTCTAACTGTCACAGGATATTTTTTTCTCTAGCAGCTTAACAAGCACTGGCCTTGTGATAAACAATATTAAAACAATTACAGCTCACCAATAGCTAGATAGATTGACCCCAGCTTCCCTCTTCCCACACTCTGTTCCACAAACCGTAACTACAGCTTTGATTCGACAAGAGACTGATCCCAGTAACATTCTCCTGATAAGAGATCACTGACCATGGACTGGTTCTACCAGCTTCCAAAGGCAGTGCATTCAGTCTTCACATCCTTGTCCCTACTTCATCTTGTACAGGACCTAAATGTCACATATTTTAAATGTTAAGTCTCCACCCCAAAGCGTCCAGGGGTCGTATGTTACATTTATTCGGTATACAAGCATTAGGGCCCCTCTTATATTCATAGCTCCTCCTATAACCTGTTAAATAAGTATACTGGCCAACCCATTCAGCATAAATTCCTGTCTCATTCTTTCCTCCTTCAAAGTGCCTGCTTTTGGTCTCTGCTGAAGGCTATACTTCCCAGCCTGTCAGAATGGCCACCCTGCAGAATGCAACCCTTTATAAGAAATAACGTTTCCTCTCCAAATTTATAGATCTTGTGATTCTTTTGTTGAAAATCTCAAATTGGAAATGCACCTTTTATGTGGGTGCAGGATTGTTCTAAGAAAGACTATCTACAGACTCTAATATGATGGAGAAAAAATTAAGTCATTATATGACAACTTACAGCAAAAGGAAAGTGAACGATCTAAAGCTGGAGAACTTAATGCCAGCAAAGGATGGTCTGATAATGTTAGAAAGAGGTCGCTTTAAAAATGTCAGGATAACAGGAGAAGCAGCTTCTGCTCACCAAAGGGCAGCAGACAAGTTCCCAGATGCCATTAAGAAAATCATTGAGGAGAAATAATATCTGCCTGAACAGGTTTTTTGTGCAGATGAAAAATGTCCTATTCTGGAAAAAAATGTCACAAAGGGCAATTATTAGTAAAGAAGAGAAGCAAGCACCAGGATTTAAGGCAGGAAAGGCTAGGCTAACTTTACTGTTTTGTGCAAATGCAATCAGGTTTATGATCAGGACTGCTCTTATCTATAAAGCTGCTAACCCCGATCCTTGAAGGGAAAAGGTAACACCAGAGGCCTGTTGTCTGGATGTACAAGAATGCTTGCACAAGGAGAGCTCTTGTTCTGGATTGATTCCATCGATGCCTTGTCCCTGAAGTCAGGAAGTATCTTGCCAGTAAGGAATGCCTTTTAAAGTTCTTTTGCTATTGAACAATGTCCCAGCCACCCAGAACCCCATGAGTTCAACACTGAAAGGCAACAACGTGGTCTCCTTGCACCTAAACACGCTCTAATTCAGCCCCCAGAACAGGTAGTCATAAAGATCTTTAAGGTTCATTATACACAGTGCTCTATAGAAAATAGTCTCAATGCTATGGAAGAGAACTCGATGGAAAGAACATCATAGTCTGGAAGTACTACACCACTGAAGACGCTGTCATTATTATGGAAAGAGCTGTGAATGCCTCACGCCTGCAACTATAAATTCCTGCTGCAGAAAACCATGTGCAGAGGTTTTGCATAACAGTGCAGGATCTACGACAGAGCCAAATAAGAAATCATGAAAGAAACTGCGGATATGGCCAAAAATGAGGGGTGAAGGGTTTCAAGGTACAGATCTCAGAGAAATCAAGAGCTAAGAGACACTATGCCAGAGGAATTAACAGAAGACGACTTGATGGAGGTGAGTGCTTCTGAAGCAGTGTCGGGTGATGAGGAAAGATGATGTAGAAGCAGCAGTGTCAGAAAACAAGGTGACATTAGGCAATGTGGAAGAAGGTTTCTGATTATTCAAGATGCTTTTGATGTCTTTTATGACACAGACCCTTTTATGATGTGGGCACTAAAACTAAACAAACTGTGGAGGAGGATTGGTACCCTACAGAAACATTTTTAGAGAAGTGAAAGCACAAAAAAGTCAGAAATTACAATGTATTTCTGTAAAGTTCCAGAGTATGCTTGCCTCTCCTGCCTCCCCTTCAACGTCTTCCACCTCCACCACTCATGAGACAGCAAGATTAACCCTTCTTCCTCCTCCTCAGCTTTTTCACCATGAAGACGAGGATGAAGACCTTTATGATAATCCACTTCCACTTAATGAATAGTAAATAGATTTTCTCTTCCTTATAATTTTCTTAACATTTTCTTTTCTCTAGCTTACTTTATGAAAGAGTACAGCATTTAATACGTAAAACATACAAAATATGTGTTTATCAACTATTTGTTATTGGAATAGCTTCCAGCCAAAAGCAGGAGTAGTTAAGTTTTGGGAGAGTCAAGTCATACATGGGTTTTCAACCATGTTGGGGGTTCAGCATCCCTAATCCCTGCAATATTGAAGGGTCAACAGTATACCTGTGCAATGAAATAGTACTTGCCAATAAAAAGGAACTACTGATACACCCAACAAAATGGAGAAATTCAAAATAACATGCTAATTAAGAGAAGTCACACACCAAAGCCTACATACCATATATTTCCATTTATACGAATTTCTAGAAAATGTAAAATAAGAGTGACAGAAATTAGAGGAGTGGTTGTCCCGGAACAGGGTGGGGGCAGGCAACTGACTACAAACATGCACGAGGGAACTTTCAGGATAAGAGAACTGTATGAGTGTCATGGGACTACAATACACAACATTTGCCAAAAACTCATTGAACTGGATACTCAAAACAGGATAATTTTATTGTGTGTAAATTATGCCACAATAAACTTTTAAAAAGTTGGTTTAACTAGTAAATTTTAGGTTAACACTTATAAATATACTTATAAATTTACCAGTAATAAACTTAATGACAGACTAACTATACAATTTCATTGGCAAATCAGTTACAGTTTCAGATTTCTAAATTCATTTTTTTGTTTTTTTGAGATAGAGTCTCACTGTCGCCCAGGCTGGTTTCGAACTCCTGACCTCAGGTGATCCACCCACTTCAGCCTCCCAAAGTGCTGAAATTACAGGTGAGGCACCGCACCGGCCTTTTTTTCTTTTTTTCCTCGAGGTGGAGTCTGTTGCCCAGGCTGGAATGCAGTGGCGCGATTTTGGCTCACTGCAGTCTCCGCCTCCTGGGTTCAAGCAATTCTCCTGCCTCAGTCTCCCAAGTAACTAGGATTACAGGCATGTGCCACCACGCCAGGCTAGTTTTTTTGTATTTTTAGTAGAGACTGGGTTTCACCATGTTGGTCAGGCTGGTTTTGAAATCCTGACCTCAGGTGATCCGCCTGTCTCGACCTCCCAAAGTGCTAGGATGACAGATGTCAGCCATTGCGGCAGGCCATGGATTTCTAAATTCATGAAAGCTTTCAGGGCTACTCAGCCAGTCCATGAAGATTTTTTTTTTGACTTTATAATTGTGCCAAAGTGATACGCATTCAGAATGCTCTTCAATTTTCAAAGAGTAGTATCCTATGATATCAAATGAAGTATCAAATGAACTTCTGACTTATGAGATCTTTAATTTATAACAGGTTTATCTGGATATAACCCCCCCATACGGTGAGGAGCATCTATATATGGATTTTTTTAAATTAATTTTTTACTTTTTGGAAACAGGGTTTCACTCTGTCACCCAGGCTAGTGGCACCCAGGGGTGCCATCATGGTTCACTGTGGCCTTGACATCCTGGGTTCAAGCAATCCTCCCACCTGAACCTCCTGAGTAGCTAGGGCTACAGGTGTGCACAATCACGCCTGCCTAATTTTTGTATTTTGTTTGTAGAGATGGGATCTCCCTATGTTGCCCAGATTGGTCTTGAACTTCGGGGCTCAAGCAATCCTTCCTGCCACCTTGGCCTCCCAAAGTGCTGGGATTATAGGCATGATCCACTGTGCCCAGACGATATGTGGTATTTTTCTTCTTATTTTGTTAGACTCTCACTCTGTCGCTGACGGTTGAGTACAGTGGCATGACTGTGGTTCAATGCAGCTTCACCTTCTGGGCTCAGGCGATCCTCCCACTTCGGCCTCCCAAGTAGCTGGGACTACAGGTGTGGGCCGCCACACCTGGCTAATTTCTGTATTGTTTTTTAGAGAAGGGCAGGCTAGTCCTAGACTCCTGAGATCAAGCCATCCACCTGCCTCAGCCTTCCAAAGTGCTGGGATTACAGACGTGAGCCACCATGCTTGGCCATAGTTTTACATATGGTGTGCATTTCCACATTTTTTAATAGCTTCTCCCAAGTCTCCATATTTCTGACTCTAGACTCAATCCATAAAGATCAAAAAATAAAATTATATTCCTGGCTTCAGGTAAAGAGGGCCACCAACACAGTACTATAGTTATCCTTAAAGTGTAAAGAATATACAAAATTTAGATTTTATATAATAAAGAATCCTTCAGTTTAGAGTAAAACTGAGATATTAAATGAAATTATTTCATGATTTAGTTGCAGGCAGAACCCTCCTCCTCTCAGTCAACTGTTCAGTTTCCCAACTTCATAGCATTATATAATCTCTGAGCCATCTGCCAGTAAGATCCCCAGCCTGGGCAGCTTCAACCTCAGACAGGGGTAATCCCAGCTTCACTTCTGGCACCTTTATTTTAAGCACCTATCATCTTATTTATGTACACATATAACTGCTCTCTAGTTTTGCCTAATGTACGATATCTCCTTTTATATAAGGCCTTAATATATATATGTATATATATAAAATATATATATTTCCAAAGACTCACAAGGGCATCCAAAATACTGATTGCTTGTTCTCCCCTACTGATTTAATAGATTCCCTTGAGTAAGTATGTATGTATGTATTTATTTGAGACAGAGTCTCGCTCTATCATCCAGGCTGGAGTGCAGTGGCACGATCTCGGCTCACTGCAACCTCCTCCTCCTCCCAGGTTCAAGTGATTCTCCTGCCTCAGCCTCCCGAGTAGCTGGGACTACAGGCGTGCGCCACCACGCCCAGCTAATTTTTGTATTTTTAGTAGAGATGGGGTTTCACCATGTTGGCCAGACTGGTCTCGAACTCCTGACCTTAGGTGATCCACCCACCTCGGCCTCCCAAAGTGCTGGGATTGCAGGCATGAGCCACTGCGCCCAACCCGAGATACTATTGAGATCTTCATCTGTAATAATAACTTCTTTTAATAGCATTTGTAACATTTCCTCATTGTTAAATGAGAAAATACACAATTTCTGAAATTTTCTCCACTTAAGCCTCTTTCAAAGTTGGTGACTATTCACCCAAAAGTATACAGATGATTCCCAACTTAACATGGTTTGAACTGGGATCTTTCAACTTTACAAGGGTGCAAAGGTGATACACATTCAGAACGCTCTACTTCAAGTACACATTCAACCATTCTGTTTTTCATTTTTAGTACAGTATTCAATATTCAACCCTCTGTCATAAAGTAGAATTTGTGTTGGATGACTTTGCCCAACTGTAGGCTAATGTGTGTTCTGACCACGTTTATGATAGGCTAGGCTAAGCTATAATGTTCCACAAGTCAGGTATATTAAATGCACTTTAGACTTATGATATTTTCAATTTACAATGGGTTTATGAGGAGCATCTGTACTGACAAAAATTTAGCAGCAACATTATACATAAAATACAACTGTTACGACTTTCTTAAAACAGAAGATCAAATATAAATTATGACAATAATTTTCTCAAGATCAGATACTTACACATCAGCCAAAACTATCCGCGTCCGTGTCACATTCTCTATGGTGAATTTGGTTTTTCCTCCTTTGCCAGCGATTCTTCCTATTGCCCTGGATAGATGGTCTCCCTTTAGGGGTTTAACTAAACAAGAAAAGCAAGATCTCAGGAGGCAAGCCATTCTAGTGCACCACCCACTTCCACATGAAGTTTAATTATAAACTAAATTTCTCTAAATGACACAAAGTGTATATATACATATTGAAAAGTTGCTAAAAATACAGCTCAATTGATGCTATTAGAAAACTGAGTCACATCACAATACAAAGTCAGCGACACAAGAGCACAAACCACCACACACTCACTCACCATCTGTAATTTCAAAAGACTCTAGGAAGAGGTCATCCAACCTGATAAGGGCAAGTGCATCCTATAATATAAAACAAACACTGTGAAGCCCCTTCCATTGCACACCTGAAAAAGAGTAAAGTGCAAAGCACTATGGAACGAAAATCCACAAACTGTAGAGCTAGAAAGCTTTTTTTTTTTTTGGAGAAATAGTCTTACGCTGTCGCCCAGGCTGGAGTGCAGTGGCGTGATCTTGGCTCACTGCAACCCCTGCCTCCCTGGTTCAAGTGATTGTCCCACCTCAGACTCCCGAGTAGCTGGGATCACAGGCTTGTGCCACCACACCTGGCTAATTTTTTTGTAATTTTAGTAGAGATGGAGGGCATCGCCATGTTGGCCAGGCTGGTTTTGAACTCCTGGCCTCAAGTGATCCACCTGCCTCGGCCTCCCAGAGTGCTGGGATTATAGGTGTGAGCCACTGAGCCGGGCCATTTTTTTTTTTTTTTAATGCCTAATCCATTGAGATGTTCACACTGAGTATTTTTCAAGTCCCCATTTTAGATATCATAGAATTACTCACCTCCACCTGAAAGCCTAGAATAAAAGCTTTCACAAAATCAGCTGCTTTTGTCAGAGCACTAACATCCTTGGTTTCTTTGCAAGTCTGTTAAAAAACAAAAAAGGGTACAAAATACCGTTGAGAATCAAACAGAAAATGTCCTAACAAAATACTAGAAATGTCCTTTCCCATTATCAGAGAATTTCCTTCACCACTACCTTTCCCTAATATATTCTGTATGACATAGGTTCTGGTTGGATAAGTGCTATATTTTATTGGCAAAACAAAACCTTTCCAGCTCCAAAGCTTGGCTGTTCCACCCAAAGAGTGTCAAATAACTAACCACACTATATGATCAGATTTTGGGGTTAACAGCAAGACTCCTCTGGCGCAACCCAATTTCTCGCATTCTGAAGAACCTCTACTTTCTGTCCATCCCTTCAATGCCCAAGCTTGTCCTCTTCTCTTCTCTCTCAAGGCAGTCTTCCCTGGGATTCCTGACTTAATCTTCTTAGTTATCATTTACATGCTGATGTTTCTTAAACCAATAGCTCCAGGCCTAACTACCTGTACCCGCTGACTGGGGAAATAAAGAATGACTGAAGCACCGAACCTGTCCTCAAAGTTTATTTGAGAAATGCAGAAATAACTGTTATTCATAAAATACCTACCACTGTAAATAACACACACTGTAAATAACATGCACTATAAATAACATGCTTTACACACCATAACTCTAACCTTCATAACAACTTTGAATGTTAAGTCATATGACTACCTTTGCATGTGAGTACTAAAGTACTAAAAAGCAAAAAAGCTAAGATTCAAACACAGGTCTGATTTCAAAACTGTTCTTTCCACTGTACCATGCACATTCACAATCTAGTTGAGGAGACCATGTACTCAACAAATTTAAAACCATATGGGCTTGTGTAATGGCAAAGTCCTCTGGGCTTTTCCCATTTAGAACTAGACCCTAGTTCCAATCCTACATGTGACCTTAGACAAGTCTCCCAGTTACTTTAGGTCTTGAGTTTTCTCATCAGTAAAATAAGGAGGTCAGAGTAGAAGATCCTGAGTGTTCCCTACTAGTATAATAGGAAGTTTCTCTTACTAGCCTGATGACTATGGCCAAGTTTCCTCACATCTTTAAGATGGGAATATCCTGAAGACTAAATGATGTAGAGCAGGTTGTAATACCACTACGTGTCTGGTATATGGCAGCATCAATAAATGTTAGTGGAATCCAAAGTGATTATCCTGCAATAAATAGGACAGTAAAGCACATGAAAAGTTTAGGCACTGAAGATATGACTGAAAAATGGACATTCTGGTATAAAATTGGTACCCAGAAAAGAAAGCCCAAAGTAAATTAATTTTAAATGTCTAGTTCTTGGATTGATAGCATGGAATTTAAAATACACATATATAGGCTGGGCAGGGCAGCTCACACCTGTAATCCCAGCACTTTGGGAGGCTGAGATGGGCAGATCACCTGAGGTCAGGAGTTCAAGACCAGCCTGGCCAACATGCTAAAACCCAGTCTTTACTAAAAATACAAAAATTAGCCAGGTGTGGTAGTGGGCACCTGTTAACAGTGAGCCAAGAGCGTGCCACTGCACTCCAGCTTGGGCGAAAGCGCAAAATTAAAAAAAAATACATACACACACACATATGTGCATATGTTTCTTATCAAAATAATACAGTTTTATCAAAAAAGCATCATTAAAACACAGTCATGCACTGCATAATGACATTTTGATCAATGACCAACTGCTCATACCATGGTGGTCTCATACCTGTATAATGGAAAATATACAGAAATCTGATATATGGCACTGGATACTGGCAATGCAGATCAAGTAGATGAAATGACTGATATTCAGTAATGGTGCTGGAACATTTCGTTTTCCATATGAAAAAATATATAAACAAATATACATATATCATCTAGGTTTGTGTAAATACACTCTACAATGTTCGCACAAGGACTAAGTCATCTGACAAAACATACCCCAGAACATATCCCCCACGCTGACTATATATACTTCTTGTAAAGCGGCAAGTACTTATGTTCATTATTTACTTACTTCTGTTTATGACAATCTCTTTACTCGACCTTTTCTCAATTTGACACAGAACATCACAAAAGATACACAGAAGCAGAGCCAGTATTTTGGTATGATCGCAGAACTAATTTACAAATTCAATTAATATTTGTATCAAATGCAGATTTTAAGGCATCTGTGAATTCAAACTCAATATGGTAAGTTTTTAAACTGGACAAAAACTATTCAACAGAGTAAGTCCCATTAACTGAAGTCTATTCACGCCTTTTCATCTCTGTAGGAGAGAAAGCCTGGTGTATTGGGAAATGGTTGAGATTTTCCTTACCCTGATTTCTACATTCCTTGATTTCAAGTTAAAGCGTATCTGAAGTCCCAAGTGTTCCACAATAGGAGTAAATATCTTCATCCAGTTTTCTTTCAACGGTGTGTATCTGTTAGCTGGGACTGGAATTTTCCTTGTTTCTTCTTTTCCACTCTGTAATAAAAGAACACACAACTCAAAAGGCTATGGAGGGATGGTGATGGAGTTGTAAAATGACATCTGGTCCATAAAGGGCTGCCTTTAACTGAACTAGTTACACTTCAAAGAATCACTTCTCTCTGAGCATCGCGGTAGAACAGCCCCACCACAGCTTCAACATTCCCCAGAGGCCACCGGCTTGATCCGCGTCTGGCCCTTGCCTGGTTGCTGTCCTAGGGTCCTAGCCACATACCAGGAGCCCGTCCCCACAGAGGGGTGGGAAGACGGGCCTCTTCGCTGGCCTGGCCTCCTCTGTGTCCATCCGGCCTGCATCCCCGCCCTCTCCTGCTGCGGACAGCTGTTCAGCCTGTCGTTTCTTCGCCCGCCGGCCACCCTTGCGGGTGACCTGGGTAAAGCCCTCCTCTGCCCCGGCGCTCTGCGCTTCCATTTCGGATTCCATCCCCCGGATTCTTAAGGCGCTTCCGGCTGAAACACGTGCGCTGCTGCACCTCGCAGGAGCCAGCCTCCGCCAACTAACCCCGCAGCTCCGCCCCTTTCCTAAAACGTCACAGGCCGGGGACCTGCAGGATTTGGGGCCGGGGGAAAACGGGATTTCGGCTGTCCTAAGGTATGCCTGATGCTCATGGTCTCACTCCAGGCGTCCAACTCCCAGCCCAAGTATTTTATAATCTCTAATATGTATGTATGCGAAAGGCAGTGGGTAAAGGCAATAAAGAAATTTGTGCTGTTGTGAAGGAACTTTCTGTGCGATCGCCGGAGCACATCTGGCATTATCTGGAGATAACTACAGCCAACTTCCTAGGGCATTTGGGGCAGAATACGGAAAGCGGGAGGGACAAATTGCCAATGTTTGGAGTCTGGTTTCCAGGTTGGTGTTTTGGGGGCTCTGGGTGTGGCGGTTGGGGGAACTGAAATCGGCTGCACCATGTCGGCCTTCGAGAAGCCTCAGATCATCGCCCATATCCAGAAGGGCTTCAACTACACGGTGTTTGACTGTAAATGGGTGCCCTGCAGCGCCAAATTTGTGACCATGGGCAACTTCGCACGGGGCACCGGCGTCATTCAGCTGTACGAGATCCAACACGGGGACCTGAAGCTGCTTCGAGAGGTGGGTGCCGGGTCGACGATCCGGACTGCCGTTGGGCGCGAGTGCGGATCCTGGGGTCTGCATTCCTCTTTGCCAGCGCCTTCGTCCAGCGTCCCCCAAAGCATGGCTTCAGCCGCGCGAGACCAGAGAAGCTGACCGCCGACTGAGGAATGTTTCCCATTTAAAACCTCTTTCTGATCCGCAGGGTAGTTCCTCCGCGCCCACCCCTCCTGCTACCCCAAGTGCAGTTCAGCCAAAGCGGGCACTAGGATGCCTGCAGTGTGGTTGGAAGAGGCAACCTAACACATTCCACAGGTATCAATTGAGTGCCTGGTATTCCTAGGCATGTGAATGGCAATGTCCCCGATCTCATGGAGTTTGTTTTCTAGTGGGAGAGATACTCAGTTCAATAATCAAAGCAACGATCAAAGCAACGATACATAAGTACAAACCGAGATGAGTTGTCTTACACAAAGGAACACGGTTACGGTTCAGTGAGAGTGAAAACAGATTTGGGATGAGTGAAAACAGATTTTGGTATGTGCGGGAGCTAACTAGGCCAAACTAGGAGTAACGGACAAGGTTTCCAGGGCTTCTGCACATGCAGAAGCTCAGTGATGGGAAGAAGTTTATCCTCTTAAGAAACTAGAGGGATAAGCAGGAACCAGACATTGCAAGATCTGTAGGACATTCAAAGGATTTATGCCTCTTTTCTAAGAAAAACAGGACACGATTGAAAGGATTTAAGCAGGGTGTGGAAAGATTAGGTTTGCAAGTTTTTGTTTTTGTTTTTTTTTTAAGATTACTAGTGAAAGAATTAGAGAATAATGATAGTAACTAGCATTTTGTAGCTGTTTATAGTTTAAAAAGTCTTGATTTCGGTTACCTGAAAAAAAAAATCATCAGTCATAATCAGATCAGAGTTGCAATAGACTACAAGTGCAGGGTAGGTTAAGAACTCAGGGGATCCGCCGGGCACGGTGGCTCACGCCTGTAATCCCAGCACTTTGGGAGGCCGAGACGGGCGGATCACGAGGTCAGGAGATTGAGACCATCCTGGCTA
>NW_012115599.1:5799712-5799997 GCF_000951035.1 Colobus angolensis palliatus
GATAAAGGATGGATACAATTTGGACTGTTATGCCTAGAATAAAAAGTATGTAAGACCCCATTCCACTTTAAATTTCCCTGAATGACAAACATGAAACATAGCTTATTCTTTTCTACCTTTCCTTATATTGTTCATCACTTAGCTTCCAGTAACCAGTGGCTTTTTTTTTTTTTTTTTTTGGAGACAGGGTCTCAATCTGTCACCCAGGCTGGAGTGCAGTGGTGAAATCACAGCTCACTGCAGCTTCAAACTTCTGGGCTCAAGCGATCTTCCTGCCCCAACCCC
>NW_012115599.1:5800630-5814876 GCF_000951035.1 Colobus angolensis palliatus
ACCATGCCCAGCTAATTGTTTTGTATTTTTAATAGAGATGGGGTTTCACCATGTTGGTCAGGCTGGTCTCAAACTCCTGACCTCAGGTGATCCACTCAGCTCGGCCTCCCAAAGTGCTGGGATTACAGAGATGAGCCATCGCGCCTGGCCATTTATTCCTTTTTCAAAGAAAAATGGGACATGATTGTTTTTCTTTTTTCTTTTTTCTTTTTTTTGAGACAGGGTCTCACTCTTGCCTAGGATGGAGTGCAGTGGCAGGATCAGGGCTCAGACTTGTGACTTTTTAAAATAAGAACAGGCCTGGTGCAGTGGCTAACGCCTGCAATCTCAACACTTTGAGAGGCAGAGGGGTGGATTGCTTGAGCCCAGGAATTCAAGACCAACCTGGGCAACATGGCGAAACCCCGTCTCTACTTTTTGTATAAGAAAGAATACAAAAATTAGCTGGGCATAGTGATGCGAGCTTGTAGTCCCAGCTACTTGGGAGGCTGTGGTGGGAGGATCTCTTGAGCCCAGGAGGTCAAGGCTACCATGTTCGCACCACTGCACTCCATCCTGGGTGACAGAGAGAGATCCTGTCTCAAAAAATAATAAAATGAAAATATATGATTTGTACGTATTTCAAAAGTACACTTACTCCATCAAGTGGAATAGAGTACTTTGTCTTTCGTAGAGACTCTGGGGAGTTTCAGCAAATTTTAAAAAGATAATTTTCTTTTGCAGCAAAAGTAATATGTATTCATGAGAGAACATTTAGAAAATAGGAAAATGAAATATCACCCATAATCTCAATGCCAGGAATAACCACTAAGTGTGTTTTCACCTGGATCATTTAGATCTTTTTTTTCTACCATGAATTGTCTGAGAACACACTATTTCAAGGTACTGTGTTTCACAAGGACCAAAGATATTTAACAGTTGAGTCCTTTCTTCTAAAAAGCCTACTGTCCAAAAAGAGGGTACAACTAATACAGAAATACCTTTTAGAACTTACAGTGGGCCGGGTGCGGTGCTCATGCCTGTAATCCCAGCACTAAGGGAGGCTGAGGCGGGCGGATCACAAGGTCAGGAGAGTGAGACCATCCTGGCCAACATGGTGAAACCCCATCTCTACTAAAAATACAAAAATTAGCTGGGCGTGGTGGTGCGTGCCTGTAATCCCAGCTACTCAGGAGGCTGAGGCACGAGAATCACTTGAACCCGGGAGGCGGAAGTTGCAGTGAGCCGAGATCTGCCGTTGCACTCCAGCCTGACAACAGAGGAAGACTCTATCTAAAAACCAAACCAAAACAAAAAAGAACTTACATTGTATTTGGCTGCTCTGGTGCAATGGAAAAAAAGATTAAAAATATAGGTTAAATACTGTTCCAGTAACTCCCACTCCTTACTGTGCATCAGGATCATTTGAGTGCATTTTGTGGCTTGTGTGTATGTGTGTGTGTTTTAAAACATTTGTGCCTTGGTCCCACCCCTAGAAATTCTGACACAGTGGTACGTCTTTATTGCATCTAAGTAAGGTTTAGAAATCAGAATTTTTTAAAACTTCTGCGAGGTGATTCTAATGAGTCCCAGGGCTGAGAACCATTGAGCTAGATGGTTCACTTATTAAAATACTAGGAAACAGACTTGATTTATCATTGTAGAGCTACCCCTAAGTCATGTGCTTCAAAGCTCATGCATCTTTCTTTTTTTTTTAAATTTATCACTGACTTGGAGCTCGCAAAGCCCGTGCATCTAAGAAAAAAGATGTAAAGGAAGCGTATCAGTCTTTGTTGAAGTCTTCTTTATCTTAGTTCTAAAAGGATAGATAAAGAATGGAGGGCAAGGCCTCTGTGTTCAGTTGAGCAGTTTTTTGCACCACACAAAGGTGTCTGGCTGAGTGCTCAAATGGGAGTTAAAAGCTCTTTTTCCTTCATTAAGGCTTACATGTGTGAGGCTTCATCAGCCTCTAAAGGGCAACTTTTTTCTAATTGGCACAAAGATACCATATGGACTAGGGATGGCCCTGAAAAATGGAATCACAGTTGTAGATGTTTATATTAAAAAAAAAAGCAATAAGCTAATAAAATTCTGCTTTTTTAGTCCCTGTGCTACTGAATTTACTGCTTGTTAGCATTTGGTTGGCTAGATCTTTTAATGTTAATTAAGTATTGCCAGGATGTGGAGGAGGAAGTACTGACAAGCTGTACTAGACCCACCCACATGCAGAACAAAAATAGCTCACACAGAAATTATTGATCTTGAGCTTCTTTAATCATTTTAACTTCTTATTATAGCAAGAAAACGAACAGCTAGGTCAATTATGAGCATCATTGATGGCCATTTTCAGTATCATATAGCAAAAATTGTTAGTATATACAGATTTTCTTTGTTGAACAACTTTTGCAAGATAGAACTTTTTTTTTTTTTTGCCAGTTAGTTTTCTAGCAAGAAAAATTTTGATTTACCACCAACTTATTTTCATCTTTTCTTTTCCATAGATAAACTATCTAACGGGGCAAAGAGGGAACCCTTTTGTGAACTATGAAAAATTAGCTTCACCTTTGTCCTGTTAATTTAGCTATTATTATTATTTCCATGAATGTCTGAGGAAAGAGGAAACATGCCTACTTTGTAAGTCCGTTTGCCAACAGAGCTCAGCCCTTCTGAGCAAAGTGCAGTCCTCAGTGCACACAAATGATCAGTTTTAATACGTTTAATATGTTCAAGATGTACAATTTGAGTTTAATTTGGTTCTTACACAACAGACCACTAGTGTCTATAAATATCTTTGAGTTTCTTTAATATAAGAAAAGAACAAAGAACATGAGGGAAGCATAATATCTTATATTTATATCTTGTAAAGACATGAATGAAGGTAAAAACCAAAGGACAGAGATCTGAAAGTAGGTTTAATTCATGCCATTGTACCATTTACCTTAGCAATCAAGATTGGAACATTCCTTTGATACTTCCAATAACTCTCAGGTTTACAGAATGAGGACTCCAATAATAAAATATTTATTTAATCGATTTACATATAAACCTGGAGGCAGCCTAGTTTAAAAGAAAAAGCCTAGGTTCTACCTGGCTCTTGGGACCTTAGGCAAGTCACTCAGTCCTCTGAACCTGTTTTGTCATCTTGAAAGTGGTGTTCTGAACACTTAGTTTGCAGTGTTCTATATATTAGAAAAGGGATGGTCTAGACTGGAAGAATATCTAAAACGTATCTGATATGTAGGTATTCAATAGCTGGATGCTATTTTCATGATTGCATGTCAGTGACACCAGAAACTGAACAGTTTGTCAGAACCCTGGCACATGAAAGTACGGTAGGAGAAAAGAGAACAAAGAAAGTGAACTCCAGCCCTGGTTTGTCCGTCCCTAGTCTCAGGGCTGAGAGATTCATGGATGGTCATTTATACCTTCATTCAACAGATGTTGAGTGCCTGCTATGCGTTAAAAAAATTAGGCAAGGCTCTGCTGTCATGGTGCTCACATTTTAGAAAGGGGGACATAATTGCGTGAATAAAATATTTTTGTACAGGTGTCAAAGAATCTGTACATTGCAGTGCTGTTTTTGGAACACCATAAAATATTGGAGTAGTCAGTTCCATCTTTGCACAGGGAAGAGATTTTCAGCAGAAAAATCTGACTCTATGTACATATAGATATTCTGATTTTTATATCACAAGTAACCACACAGTTTTTAAGTCTTAACTTTTTTATTTTTATTAATTTTTTTGTTTTGTTTTATTTTATTTTATTTATTTATTTATTTTTTGAAACGGAATCTCTCTCTGTCACCCAGGCTGGAGAGTGGTGGTGCGCTCTTGGCTTACTGCAACCTCTGCTCTCTGGGTTCAAGCAGTTCTCCTGCCTCAGCCTCCCCAGTAGCTGGGATTACAGGTGTCCACCACCACACCTGGCGAATTTTTGTAGTTTTAGTAGAGATGGGGTTTCGCCATTTTGGCCAGGCTGGTCTTGAACTCCTGACCTCAAGTGATCCATCCTCCTTGGGCTCCCAAAGTGCTGAGATTACAGGCATGAGCCATTGCGCATGGTCCAAGTTTTTTTAACTGGTGTTCATTTGCTAGTATTTTCTACCAGGCAAGCTAAGAAAATTATTTTTTTAAAAAACTTTAAAATTTGAAAAAAACACATCCATCGGCTTTTGTTCTTGGCGAATTTTCTAATTAATGTATTATGTTAGTAACAGAAGATCAGTGTGTTCCAGGAGTATAGTTTGAGATTCTGTAGTCTACAGGGTCTAAAAGTGAAAGCTGAGTGAAAGAATAACAGGGAGGAAAGTTTTTGCTTCCAGTTTTTTATTACCAACTGTAAAATTTTAGAAGACTGTAGGGACCAAAGAGTGTAGGTTAGTTTTTACCTCTTCCATGGCCTAGGAAGCACAGAAACCCTCATCAGAGGTTTTAGGGGATAGCAGTGGAATTCTGGGAAGCAGAATGCTTTAGTTGGCTGGGGGGAAGAAAATGGGTGACCAGTCTTCCCAGTGCTTCTCTGAGAAAAATGTTCCCAGAGATTTGGGACAATAGATGATGGAAGCTCTGCACAGCTTCTAATCCCCTGTCTCCTGGAACCACATTGCTGTGCATCAGGACTACCAGCTTCTTACCTCAGAGGGTCTGCTTCCACCCTCTGCCTCAGAACACGGAAGCCATTATCAATGACTTAGAGCTGGCAAAACCCAGGTTCAGTGTGAGACCAAGGGGAGGGAGAGGTGGATAACTGTTTCATCAGTTGGTGTAGGTTGGAACTCTGAATTAATTTCACCGTAGAAATCATGCCCTAATAGTGATTAAGTGCTTTAGCACTTATCTATAACTATATATATATAGTTTTTTTTTTTTTTTGAGACGGAGTCTCGCTCTGTCACCCAGGCTGGAGTGCAGTGGCGCAATCTCACTGCAAGCTCCGCCTCCCGGGTTCACGCCATTCTCCTGCCTCAGCCTCCCGCGTAGCTGGGACTGCAGGCGCCCGCCACCGCGCCCGGCTAGTTTTTTGTATTTTTAGTAGAGACGGGGTTTCACCGTGTTAGCCAGGATGGTCTCGATCTCCTGACCTTGTGATCCGCCTGTCTCGGCCTCCCAAAGTGCTGGGATTACAGGCGTGAGCCACCGTGCCCGGCCAGCACTATTAATATATTTTTAGGTACTTTGAGGAGAGCGGAAAGGTGAGGAAAACATAAATTGGAGTTAGAAACTGTGTGTGTTGTTAAGTTGACAAAATTTTGATCCTCTGTGTTGCCCCATTTTAAGATACTCTTTTTCATAAAATTGGGGGAAAATGGGAATAAACGAGTATTAATTTTCTGGTGCAGTGAATAACTGATGCCATCTCAGACCACTTGTGCATTAAAAAGAGAAACATTCTGTGGTTCTGTGCTTCTCATCAGTAGGGTCTTTTACAGACGTTACTGTAGATGACTGATTTCATTAACTAGACAATTCTGAGGAGGGTATGAATGCTTTTAGACTTGGCCATAGTAACTCCAATTTATCCAGATCACAAATAGTAGGAAAGTTCAACAGTCTGGGAGTTTCCAAAGCCCTATGCCATATAATGGTATCTTCTGAATCAGAGAAAAAAAGTTGTTATAGTTTGTGTTAAGTGACTTTTATTTTATTCATGGAAATTGGTATGTATACCTATATGGAAATACCTGGATAAACACTGAAAGAGGCAGGGAAATTATTTTTAAAATTATTTGAAACAGGCCAACCTGGGAGGGATGAAAACTGCAGAGTTACAAGGGGAGATGTCCTGGAAACTGGAGAACCCTGCAAAAGGAATAAAGTTTATCTAGATGTATTGTTAAGTGAAACAAATCAAACGACAGTGTACGGTGATTTGCCTTGTATTGAAACAAACACGTGTTTGTAAATGCGTAGAAGATCTAGAAGGATGGGGATTACTTCTGGAAAGTGTTAAAGGGACTCACTTTTTCCTTCCATCCTTTTGTTTTGTTTGAATTTTTATAGGGAGCAGGTATTACTTTTATAAACATTAAGAATTTAAAAATGTAAAAATTGTTAGAGACCAAGAGGGATAGTTTTGCCCCATTGAGGCTGACACTCAATGGGAAGTGTTATATGGCAAGAGTGTGGGGTGGGACAGACATCAGTGGCCTCATCTAATTGCAGATTCCAGAGATCTCAGGAGCCAAGGCAGCAGGAAAAGCAGTTAGACTGTAGAAGGGACTTTAGTGACCTGGGCAGGTAGAGTTGGCGGCGGGAGGGGCCGTGGAGAAACCAGAAACATCAGGAAGTAAAAGAAGGTGAATAGAAGACCCAGGGAGGTGTAGGAGTAGTATAATGAATATGTATATTTTGGAGCAACCAGATGGGAACTGATATTTGAGTTGTTAGCTTTTTGAGGGACTGGCCAACCTCATTCATCTTTGTATCCTTTTTTGCCTAGTTCAGTGACTTGCATGTAGTAGCAACCATTAAATGTTGAATGTTGTATGAGTTGGGCAAATCTGTAAAGCCCTATGCTTTGGTCTCCTTTTATGACAGGAGAGTATTGTATTAGATCCTTTCCAAGGACCTTTTTGGCTACATAGTCATTCTTCACCTGATTTCCATAAGCCCCATACCTTAAATAATATATTTGTATGGTATTGTTTTACTAATGTGATTATATATGATACTTGGAGCAGTAGCCTTTTAAAGTAAAGAAACCTTAAAAGATTGGCTGATCCATACCAATATAGTGCCTTGATACACACAGGTTTATAAATCTCTCTGCATTGAAAAGGCCCCAGAGAAAGTGGGACATAAACATCTTTAGTTTATAGGGTTCTGCAGGGAATACTATAAGAGACACGTAACATTTTTGTTCCCATAACCATCTGGAAAGATAATATCTTCATTATGTTCTCATTTCTGCTGAGGATCTTAAAGAATATCACATGAAATGCTGAAACTTTCATATCTGCAATAGAGATTGTAGAGCTGTCAGCATTTGAGAATGTCTCATTAGTGAGAAGAGAGGAAAGGCAAATTAACACTTTTTCTTTTTGACAGTTACATACTTTAAAGAAAAATGACTAAAGGAAAAACTGTATGATTATTTTCATCAGAAGATGTTTTAATTGCCTTTTATATTGTCTTATTTAAATGCCATAATAGAGCCGTAAATATGATATTAATAGATTATAAATATCTGCTTACGTAAATAATATATCATGTCTTCCTCCTTTCTATCAAGATTGAAAAGGCCAAACCTATCAAATGTGGAACATTTGGTGCAACATCTTTACAGCAGAGATATTTAGCTACTGGAGATTTTGGTGGAAACCTTCATATATGGTAAGATGATTTAGTCAGTATTCAGACAGATGAGACAGGCAATTTATTTGATAGTTTTATTACTCTTTCTCTGAAAGACAGAATTTTAATTTTAAAATCTTTCTTTATATGTTCAATTTTAATATAAAAATATGAGAATTATCTCTTAATACATATTTCTAGATTTCATATTCAAAATCCATTTAAAAATACTAACCTATTTTTCTTTAGATATTTTGGATAATATTATCAATGCTTATTTTCACACACGCTGTTTGGTGCTAGCATTTAATGCTGTGTATTTGTAAATAAAGGTCTATTCCCCCTCCAACTTTAAAAATACAGTATATAAAAATGCACATGAATAACATTGAAAAAGTATTAATTATTTATATTTCAGCAATAGATTTAGCACTGCAGAATGTTTGTTTTTTCAAGCTTTAACAAGCACAACTTTTTAGAAGCATATCTGTTGAACAAATCAAAATAAACTTGTTTTGAATGGGCAAAATCACAATTCTGCCAAATGCCGTTTTCATATTTTACCTAGAGTTGTTTCTTATTTAGAGTGGAATGAATTGAAATTCCTTTTTAATTACTTTGCAGGAAAATCTATTATTGTAATCATTTATAGTATACAGCAGTGTTCTAAAATATTATGGAGAAAGTTCTAGAGTGTTCTAGAAAAACTATCTTTCCTGCATCATGTTTTCTAACATGACCTTTCTTGAGTCTCACTTAGAACCTGCTACTTTATAATTACATTACTTTAACATATTTATCTGTCTTAGAATCATAACATTAAACAAAATGAAACTATTTTAATTTCTCCTTGCTTTAACTGCTTAATAATTAAATTAACATGTATTCGTTAGTTCTTAGATGCTTTGTCATAGCTTTGAGAGATACTGGGAGAGAGGCAAGTTTGAATGCTATTTTGAAAAATAAATATATTTCAACACAAGAGTATTCAAAATATTAAATAGTACCATTGACCATCTTTCTAATACAGTTTCCTAGTATAGTACAGATATTACCAACTTACTTTCATTGATAAATCTTATAATTTCATGTTAAAAAATAATGTTTTAAAGTCTATAAAATAGTAAAATAGTCATTTCAAGTAGAACCACAATCTTGTTTAATCTCACTGCAGCCTTGACCTCCCTGGGTTTTACTGTATATTTGAAGCAGTATGTTTTCACACGTCAGTGTACCACAGTCATTGTTTTGGGGACCCATCTGAGATTCTGATTCCTTATGTTTGGGGAGAAGCCCTTGAGTCCACATTTATCAACAAGCATACCTGGTAATTCATCTATGGGGGTCTTGGATAGATCGTCTTTGAACACTACGTATAGTGAGCTCAGGATTGGAATTTCAAGTTGAATGATGACAGTTCTCATTGGGGACTTGAAAGA
This sequence comes from Colobus angolensis palliatus, assembly GCF_000951035.1. Classification (NCBI taxonomy): domain Eukaryota; kingdom Metazoa; phylum Chordata; class Mammalia; order Primates; family Cercopithecidae; genus Colobus; species Colobus angolensis. Next base: position 5,809,344 of record NW_012115599.1, read on the forward strand.
AGCTGAATAGAGAGAAAATTTCAGAAGTGTAAATAAATGTATAAACTATCTTCATAGCAAAACCTTAATTTCTATACAAAAAAAAATCTAACTGTAATATGTATTTTTGAATTTCAGTAGCAGACTTAAATGTTTGGGACATGTGGTGTAAAAAGCTGTGTTTGTTGTTTAGGAATTTAGAAGCTCCAGAGATGCCAGTATATTCTGTAAAGGGCCATAAAGAAATTATAAATGCCATAGATGGCGTAGGTGGACTAGGAATTGGAGAAGGAGCACCTGAAATTGTGACCGGCAGCCGAGATGGTGAGTCCATGTATTCTATGTATTTTGTTTATTTATTTTAATGGAAATCTCTATGCAGCAGTACATGCTCTCTGAGTAAAAATCCCCTTCAGTTACCTTGACTCCCTAAATCTAACAGTCTTGCTGCTACTTTTTTAACAGGCAAGTTTGATTGCTTATCTCTCGATTGTTTCAGACTTTTGGGTATTTGGAGATAGATTCAAAGCACTTCTTAACACTATTTTAGTGTTGAGCTGGTTCAACTACTAACAATGATGGTTTCCTCTGAACCCTAAAGGATTTAAAATGTCTTTACAGGCTTTTGAGGCAGCTGACGATATAATGTGGGTGGCAGGTTTTCATTTTCTTTTTTTAAAAGGCAGAGTTAGTACTTGTGAAAACTGTCATATTGACAGCTGGTTGAAAACTGAAGTTCTGTGATCCATCCACTGGAGAGTTCCAAAGGCACCAGCTCAGCTCTTCCACCCTGCAGTGACCAACAAGGAAGGGCCAGGTCTTTTGGTGTCCAAAGTGGTACTGCATGACTTTAATAGAGTCAGAAATGTTATTGCTTCACGAGGGGTACACGAGAAATTTGGTACCTATTATAATTGATTTGGCTAGTTGTTTAATGGCTGCTCAAGACCATGAAGAAATTGCTTTAAAAGAAAAGTGAGATATAATTTTCTAATAGGTACTCAAGAGCAGCTGTGTTTTAGAAATCACTTATTTTTTTTTACTCATAAAAGCAATATTGAGTATAGAGGGAAAAAATAATATTCAGTCTACCACGCTACCACAACCATTAGATTTTTCTTTTCCTTTTAGGTCTTATATATAATTTTGCATAGTTGTAAGTGTGAATATGAATGTGTATCTTAGAAACTTTTTTCATTTAATGTTTTGTCATATGCACATATTACTGTTTCCACAGTTATCATTTTAATGACTATATAATATTCCATCATATGGCCATACTTAACCATTCCCCTATAAGCCTTCAGTTTGCTTTTTTTGTTGTCTTATGAGAGTGGCTTAAAAATAATGAGTAAATGAGTATTGTCATATGTGTAACTCTTTTGGAATAAACATATTTTATTTTATGATTTTTTAAAAAATTTATTGGGCCAGGTACAGTCGTTCACGCCTATAATCCCACAACTTTGGGAGGCCGAAGCAGACGGATAACTTGAGACCAGGAGTTTGAGACCAGCGTGGGCAGCGTAGTGAAACCCTGTCTCTACTAAAATACAAAAATTAGCCAGGTGTGGTGGCACACATCTGTAATCCCAGCTACTCAGGAGGCTGAGGCACAAGTTTTGCTTGAACCTGGCAGTGGGAGGTTGAAGTGAGCTGAGATCGCACCACTGCACTCCAGCCTGGGCAACAGAGTGGGACTCCATCTCAAAAAAAAAAAAAAAAAAACAATAAAAATACAATCTAAAAAAAAAAAAAAAAAAAAAGTTTAAAATTTATTGGCAAACGTTCCAAAGTACTTATTTATACTCAGCTACAGTAGATGAGGTAGATTTCAAGTCTACTCTGTTAGCATTGATTTTCTTTTTTTCTATCTTATTTTGTAGACAAAATGGTATTCCTTTCCAATTTGTGTTTTTTCTATATTTACTAGTTAATTTTGTTTTATGAATAGTCTGTGTTTTTTACTCATTTATCTTTTGCAAAATTACTGTAAATCTTATCAATGTGTATAAATCTTGTAGAGAAAGATAATCTCTTGTCTCTATATATGGGTTTTTTTTTTTTCTTTTTTTTTTTAAACAGGCTTTTGCTGGGTGCAGTGGCTCATCTCTGTAATCCCAGCACTTGGGAGGCTGAGGTGGGAAGATCACTCGAAACCAGCTTGGGCAACATAGGGAGATGCCATCTTTACAAAAACTTTAAAAATTAGCCAGGCATGGTGGTATAGTCCCAGCTACTTGGGAGGCTGAGGTAGGAGGATCACTTGGACCCAGGAGGTCGAGGCTGCGGTGAACCATGATTGCATGACTGCACTCTATCCTGGGTGACAGAGCAAGACCTTGTCTCTAAATAAATAAATATTAAAGTCAAGCAACCTCTTAATGATCTTTATTTTATCCCTGGAGGTAAATCTAATGTTGTACCTCCACCTTTCCTGAGTTATTTTCCTTTTAAGGATTTTTTTTTTTTTTGCCCTTTTCTTATTCTCTCTCAGGTACTTGCCTTTTAGCCATTTTATTACATACATTTGCATTTCTTGTAGGTAGTGACACTATTTTAGTAAGTAGTCCCATAACATGAATTAAAACGAGGAGGTTGAAATTAAATTGGGAATTTGTTGGTTTTATTTAACATTTTCCTCTTCACTATTGCCACAGGAAAATTAAACTTAATTGTATATGAAATAGTATTCTAGACCAGGCACAGTGGCTCATGCCTGTAATCTCAGCACTTTGGGAGGCCGAGGCAGGTGGATCACCTGAGGTCAGGAGTTTAAGACCAGCCTGGCCAACATGGCAAAACCCCATCTCTACTAAAAAAATACAAAACTTAGCTGGGCGTGGCGGTGGGCGCCTGTAGTCCCAGCTACTCGGGAGACTGAGGATAGAGAATCGCTTGCACCTGGGAGGCGGAGGTTGCAGTGAGCCAAGATCATGCCACTGCACTCCTGGGTGACAGAGTAAGACTCCATCTCAAAAAAAAGAAAAGAAATAGTATTCTAGAACTCACAACATAAGAAACCATTAATTCAAAATTAGAGTGTATTCATGCCAATGGTTAAATGGGTAGTAAGGAAAAAAGCAAAAATGAAAGCAACACTGGTATTTTCCCTAATAAATAACACATTTGTTTTAGGCTCATGATTTGAATTACATAACATTCACATTTGCCTTGTCAGTCATCACTTGTAGATAACTTAGGAACACTTGTTGGCTTTTCTGTGTGTCTAGTAATTTGGAAACCAAGCCAGATGGTCACATATGGGTGATATCTCTGATATTAAGTAAAACTTACCCAATTAGAAGTCAGAACAATGTGGATATTTTCAGATGTCATAACATCTGTCATATTGCCATGTACACAGGAAGTCATAGAAGAAGAATGTAGAAAAGAAACATGATCATTCACTTTTGAATTTTTGCCAACTCACTTTTATGCATGGCAGGAACTGTGAAGGTATGGGACCCAAGGCAAAAAGATGATCCTGTTGCTAATATGGAACCTGTACAAGGAGAAAACAAGAGAGACTGTTGGACTGTGGCATTTGGTAAATTATTGAAGAATTCTTGCATTTGAATTATCAGATGGTAAAAAGCACGATCCTGCAATAAATTTCACACTAGTCTCTTTATAGTCTATTTTGTGGATTATTTACTGAGGCAAATATACATGGTGGTTAGTGTCAGCCTCTAGATCCTGGATTTGAATTCTCACCTGCAATAAGTATATTGGCTGTGTGGCCTGGAGCAAGTTACCAAAGTTATCTGTTCCTTGGTTGTTTCATTTATAAAATGGAATTAATAATAGAATTTACTTAGTTGTGTCATCATGAAGATTCAGTGAGTTAATTACATGTAAAGTGCTGAGAATTGTGCTTGTTATTATGTGTTTCTGTTTAATTAGATAATATTGACCTAATTTAAAATCAGACACCATTAAAGGGGATAAACCAAGCCTCAGATGCAAACGATAACCTAACAAATCATACATTACACTGTATACAGGGTATGTTTATTTTCTAGAAAAGAGTTTGCCATTGCAAAGTTATTTCTTATAAATTTTGATAACTGTGTTCCTTTATTAATTTACTTAAAATGAATATTGATTTTGTAAGACTAATGACATTTACCCTTTGATATGGCTTGGATCTATGTCCCCACCAAATCTCATGTCGAATTGTAATCCCCAGTGTTGGAGGTGGGGCCTCGTGGGAGGAGATTAATGGGGGCAGAGTTCTCATGAATGGTTTAACACATCCTCCCGTATACTTTAAATCACCTCTAGATTACTTATAATACCTAATATGATGTAAATGTTGCATCAGTCGTTGTATTGTTTAGGGAATAATGACAAGCACAAGAAGTCTGTATATTTTTAGTGTAGATGCGAATTTTTTTCCAAATATTTTCGATCCATGGTTCGTTGCCTATAGATGTAGAACCCATGGATAGGGAGGGCTGATGGTAGAAGAGAATAATAGTAGGAATATCCTTAGAGATAGCGCAGGACAATGGCCAGAGATGTTAGGATGGCCTGAAGATCGTTCTAAGTTTTTGACGGTTTTTGCAAGGAGGAGATGAAATCCGAGCTTTAGGACAATGAACTAATGGTATTTGGCGGGAGTGATGGCTGGCACAGTGAATATGAGTTCAAGAGCTCTTTGCAGTATTCCAGGGAAGACCTAAGTTACAAGCACTGAGAAGGGAGCAGAGTGGATGATTCAGAAGATAATATTATGCAGAATACATAGAATTGGGGAATTTTTTTGGTTATGAAGAACAAAGAAAAGGATTATGTCCAAGATGACTGAGTTTTCAGGCTGATTGTGGGGTGAATGATGTTATTATACAAGGGGTGGGATAATTTGTAAAGGAAAATGGTAAGGTCATTTTGGGACATCATGAGTTAAAGATGATGGCGTACCATCTAGTTGGGGCCCACAGTGGAAACACAGGGCTGGAGTTTATGAGAAAAACAAAGTTAGAGGCAGTAGAGAATGAAAGCTTGGGGACAGGATGCCCAGAGAGCCTAGCACAGTGACAGGGGCCTCCTTCTCACTTAACACTCTTTCCTCAGCAAGAGGTACTTGGAAAAAATCCTTGAATTCCAGGAGGATGAGTTTAACTACAGATTATAAACTTACTTCAGGTATGATCTACTAAAAATATGTTACAGTGTGCTACAGCTTATTTTCAGATTTCCTTGTAAAGATGGGATCACACCAGAACAACATTTTTCAAGATAAATTAGTTTTAAAATTTCTGTTTGCGTTCAAATATAGTTACTGCCAAGAAAGCAACAGAAGTATAACTGTGTTTATTCTCCGAGACCCCTTTGTGTTTGAGTTATAGTTGGCCTGCTGGCCTTTGCAGATATAGTATAAAGCATTAGTTTTTTTTTTTGTTTTTGAGACGGAGTCTTGCTCTGTCGCCCAGCCTGGAGTGCAGTGACGGGATCTCGGCTCACTGCAAGCTCCGCCTCCCGGGTTCATGCCATTCTCCTGCCTCAGCCTCCCAAGCAGCTGGGACTACAGGCGCCCGCCACCTCGCCC
>NW_012115599.1:5814926-5831507 GCF_000951035.1 Colobus angolensis palliatus
AGCTGGGACTACAGGCGCCCGCCACCTCGCCCAGCTAATTTTTTTTTTTTTTAAGTAGAGATGGGGTTTCACTGTGTTAGCCAGGATGGTCTCCATCTCCTATAAAACATTTTCTTTAAATTGAATTCAATAAACGCTTTCACATATCCTTTCAGTATGGAATTACAGTGAATGAGCTTATATTAGTCCGTTTTGCATTGAATTCCTTTATTGCTATAAAGGAATACCTGAGACTGGGTAGTTTGTAAAGAAAAGAGGTTTATTTGGCTCATGGTTCTGCAAGAGTATACAAGAAGCATGGTGCCAGTATCTGCTTCTGGTGAGACCTTGGAAGTGTCTGCTCATGGCAGAAGGCAAAAGGGGAGCAGGCGTGTCACATGGCGAGAGAGGGAGCAAGAGAGAGGGGAGGAGGGAGGCGCCAGACTCTTGAACAACCAGGCCTCGCATGAACTAGAAGAGTGAAAACTCATTACCACAAAGACAGCACTGAACCATTCACGAGGGATCCAGCCCCATGACCCAGCACCTCCCATCAGGGCCCCCCTCCAACATTGGGGATCTTACGTCAGCATGAGATTTGGGGGCACAAATATCCAAACTCTTATCAGAGATTTAAACAAACCAAAAAAATAATGGGTGATACCACATTAATAATCTTGATGTCCTGTCAGGACTGGTAAGATGGGATTCTACCCAGTGTGATTTTTAAAATCTGATTTAGTATAAACTGTATGTATAGTTTCATAAGATTTTTTTTAAGCAACCTTTATAAGAATGCATTTATAAGGATGTGAAATGTTGTATCTTGATTTCCAGGCAATGCTTATAATCAAGAAGAACGTGTTGTTTGTGCTGGTTATGACAATGGGGATATCAAACTATTTGATCTCAGAAATATGGCATTACGGTGGGAGACAAACATCAAAAATGGGGTAAAGTACATTCTGATGCTTTTGGTTTTTCTGCGCATGTTTCCATTCACCTCTGAACTACTACAAAAGGAAGACACCTCTAGTAACTCATCTCAGTCAACCCCTCTGCCAACGGTTCTTAACTTTTTGGGGCCAAACCCATTTGAGAATCTAATGAAAATCCTGAATCCTCTCTTGAGAAAATGAGCTTACACCCACATGTGGTATGTACAGTGCTGAGGGAGTCACCAGGCTCACACCCACGTGTGGTATGTACAGTGCTGAGGGAGTCACCAGGCTCACACCCACGTGTGGTTTGTACAGTGCTGGGGGAGCCACCAGCCCCTTCAGCCTGTCTGCAGACCCCTGTGGACCATGTAGTAAGATTTCACAATAAGCAAGTAAAAGGCCTTTTTATGCCAATACAGAAAGCCTGAAACAGTAGTCACCTCCCCAGCTCAGAGTTTTGGTTCCTCAGTTGTACACCCTTAGCAAAGAATGGGGTTTCCTCCTGTTTTCTGTCAGCCTTTACTTAACTGTGAAATAACATAAAAAGTTAAATAATGATTCCCCAAAGGCATTCATTGAGCATGGGAACCCAAGATAGTTTTGTTGATCTTACTAATGGAAAAAAAAAAAGGTTTTTTCTTTTTTTTTTTTTGAGACGGCGTCTTGCTCTGTCGCCCAGGCTAGAGTGCAATGGTGTGATCTTGGCTCACTGCAAGCTCTGCCTCCCAGGTTCACGCCATTCTCCTGCCTCAACCTCCCAAGTAGCTGGGACTACAGGTGTCTGTCACTATGCCCGGCTAATTTTTCATATTTTTTAGTAGAGACGGGATTTCATCGTGTTAGCCAGGATGGTCTCAATCTCCTGACCTCGTGATCCACCCTCCTCAGCCTCCCAAAGTGCTGGGATTACAGGTGTGAGCCACCGCACCCAGCCAGAAAAAAAGAATTTTTTTTTGAGATGGACTCTCACTCTATCACCCAGGCTAGAGTGCAAGGGCATGATCTCAGCTCACTGCAACCTCCGCCTCCCAGGTTCAAGGGATTCTCCTGCCTCAGCCTCCCAAGTAGCTGGGACTACAGGCACACGCCACCACACCCGGCTAATTTTTGTATTTTTAGTAGAGACAGGGTTTCACCATGTTGGCCAGGCTGGTCTTGATCTCCTGACCTCATGATCCACCTGCCTTGGCCTCCCAAAGTGTTAGGATTACAGGCATGAGCCACTGCGCCCAGCTGGAAAAAATTTTTTATGGTAAAAGTTAAAAGAGAAAATGATTGTTGGAGTGCTTTCACATTATCTGACCATTTTAAAGCTGTTTTACTTAGTTTAAAAGAGCCTCCTGAGTTAATACTGGTGAGATTACCAATAATAAATATTCTCTGTTTTCAGGTATGTAGCTTGGAGTTTGACAGAAAAGACATAAGTATGAATAAGTTAGTAGCCACATCTCTGGAAGGAAAGTTCCATGTTTTTGACATGAGAACACAGCATCCAACCAAAGGTTTTGCCTCTGTTTCAGAAAAGGTAAATATGAGGGAAATGTCTTTATATGAAGAAGAATGATAGCTTGGTTTAGACTGATAAGTAGAATTAGTCACCAAGGTTTCTTCCAGGTCTTTATGTGAGGGGAGCTATTTTTGATATATTCCTGTGAGATCTTGACAGGTTTTTCTGTGCAAAGAGTACTTCCCCAAAGTTTATCAACTTTAGACTTCTTGATTATAATAAAGACCTCAGTTAGGTAGGAATCTTATTTTGTAGTTTAGGAGCAATTAGAAGAAACCTAGCAGATAATAGGAATTTGATCAACAAAACCCATCCTCGTGTTTCCTAATAAGTATATAATATTTGTGCTAATACCTGGTTATATATTTTTCAAAATACAACTATATGTACATGATGTCATTACATTTTATTTTATATTCCAGTTTGCTATATTAAATGAAATTATTGAAAGCACTGAGTACTATGATTATAGTAGATGTTCGAAAATATTTTATTTACTTACTTAACTTTGCCTTGCATTTGAGGTAGCTGAGAGGGAAATATGGTATTACAGCATTAGACCAATAGATGAGGAAAGCAGGGCAAAAGGAAAATACTGGTTTAAAAAAAAGATAGTTTCTGGACTAGGGGGATTACAGAAAATTCATGCAAAAAGATCCTGTCATTCACAAGAAATGGATTGGAAATGTGATTTGAGCTTCCTCAAGTATAAAAAGAAAGAAATATCAATTACGGATTCCTTGTTTCCATAAGATTAAAATATACAAGTTGCTCATGAAGTAAGAATTTACTCCCTTGCTTCTCTCTCTCCTGTGGATTCAGTAGGATTTTTGAACCTTCCTATTTTGTCTCATTATTATTATTGTGTGTAAATTATTGTCACTGCCTTATGAAAATGAAATTCTTAAGATAATTATAAAGTATTGGTTTGCTTTTGTCATTTCAGAATATATTAAATATCTATCAACAACATAGATCACTTTACTAAACTGTTACATGTGTAACTTGCAACACATATATCATTATCTATAAATAATAGTGTCATCTCCAATTTTTTGTTTTGTTTGTTTGGCTTTTATTTTTTTTTCTTCTCTTTTTTGGAGACAGAATCTTGCCCTCTTACCCAGGCTGGTGTGCAGTGGCATGATTATGGCTCACTGCAGTCCTGGGCTCAAGTGATCCTCCTGCCTCAGCCTCCCAAGTTGCTGGGAGTATAGGCACACACCACCGCATCTGGCTAATTAGAAATTTTTTTTTTCATAGAGACAGAGTCTTGCTGTGTTGCCCAGTCTGGACTTGAAACCTGACCTCAAGTGATCCACCTCGGCCTCCCAGAGTGCTGGGATTAGAGGCGTGAGCCACTATACCTGGCCCAGTTTTTCAAAATTGTATTTAGTTAACCCAGTAATTGCTAAATCTGCCAAATAGATGACTCTGGTATATTTTAAGAGGTCATTTCCCCTCTTGCTTTTTGTGTTTTTCTCAACTTCCTGAAAAAGAAGAGAAGTTTAAGCTACAAAATAAAATGTTTCAACAGCTTGAACCTAATCACTGGGAGACCGTTACACACTTAAAATATGTGTTTTGAGATATGAGTCTTTATCAGCTAATGGTAATTCTCTCAAAAGACTATTGAAATCAAAGGTCAAGACTAATCACTCACTAAATCACTCACTAAAATGTGGTGTTCCACAATAGCCAGCTTCTACAAAGCAGCAGTCATTCATTCCCTCCCACCTTCTTTCTCTCCCTCCCTCTGTCTCTCTCTGTCTCCTAAATTCCCCCCAGTTAATGCAGTATTGCCAGGATGGATTTACGGGTTGCTATTGAGGTGCTAACAAACTGTTAACCTTCCAGCTGCTGGTTTTTAGTCTAATGTGAATGATAAAGACCTTAGCTTATTATGACCGTAAACATTGTCTATAAGTCCTCATGGTCCGTATTTTGAAGACTGGACAGGTCAGTGGCATTACATTGAAAATAAGGCTGTGGGAGCTGTTAGTTAAAATTCAGTCTATAAATTTTAGTTAAAATTCAGTCTAGAGGAACTCTGTACTTATTGCTGAGTTTTGCTGTGAACTTCAAACTGTTCTCAGAACTAAAGTGCATTTTTAAAAATTCAGTCCACATTTTTTGTATATATAAACAAAAGTATATATTTTTATATTTTGAGTGTTTTCCCCCTCAGAATGAACTAGAGGTATTTACATATGTAAAATCTATTCATAATGTATTTGGTACTGTAAACTTAAATGAACTTTAAATTTAATACCTGTCTTTTTAAAAATGCAGTAGAACTTTGTTTTATAAAGCAATAAAGAAAAATGATGCTTTTTCTAATTTCTTATGTGCTCCTATAAATCTCTATAGCCATTATAAAGAAACATGCCAGAAAATAACCTTAATTACTTTTATAACCATTGAAATTATAGTAGTAAAAGTTCTTTATTTGCAGAGTTTCTCTTCCAGGGCACCATTTAGCATATAAACCAGTTGTGTGCCTCTTGTTCTGTTTAGGCTCATAAATCTACCGTGTGGCAGGTCCGACACCTGCCGCAGAACAGGGAGCTCTTTCTGACAGCTGGAGGCGCCGGCGGCCTTCACCTCTGGAAGTAGTAAGTCTGCCAGTGCACACTGCTTTTAAAGTTACCTGTGGGTGTAAAGTAGGATTAGACTGAACTTTTTTGTCTTTTTTTTTTCCTGCTTTGACTTAGTTCATTTTGATATGATTTAAAATTTCATGGTATTACACTTTACATTTAGTAAAGTGTACACTAATCTTCTTTTGATACATTAAGTCTATTTATCGTTTTAGTTGTGTCTCCTAAGGATGTAAAAGTTGGCCCAAGACTTTTATCAGATATTATCTTGAAGTGATTAGAACACTCACTGCCTCTAAAAGATGGGGAAAGGATTCCTTGCCTAAATTTAGATAACATCATTGTGATAGACCCCAACAGAGCCTGAGGCTCCTGATTGGTCTTCAGGAAAGACCTTATCACTGAGTTTGCTTTCTGCATATCTAGGCTGGGTGAGTTACAGTGAATGCTTTACTATGCACGCTACTCTCTGAATCCCAAGGCCGCTAACATCGTAGCTACTAGATCATTTAAAAGGTCTGATATACTTGCTCAGGGTTGGCCTGTGAAAAGGAGAAAAAGCAAAAGAAAACAAAAATTAAAGATCTGATAAAAATTGTGAGTTAGTGGTATTTCCGAATACTTTATTAGCTAAGCAATATGTACTTGGAGGGGAAAAATTACATCTTTCTTAAACATCACTCAGGGAGAATATAGCAAGCCTATAAATGAAGGATCTTTCAAAAATAAAGTTTCATTAATAATGTAAGAAGAAAAACACCATCCTCAATATATCTGGGACTTTCACATTTATAAAATTATTCTCTATGAGCTCCTTTGAGAAGCTGGAAGGGGTTCTGAAAAACAGGGCTACAGTTGGAAAGTACTTGTTAAAGTACTGTGTGCAGGGATGCCGCTGACAAAAAACCAGAGTGAACGCTTTATTTTATATTTTCTGACAGAGTCTTGCTCTGTTGCCCAGGCTGGAGTGCAGTGGCATGATCTCATCTCACCGCAGCCTCCACCTCCAGGTTCAAGGGCTTCTCCTGCCTCAGCCTCCCGATTAGCTGGGATTACAGGTGCCCACTACCATGCCCGGCTAATTTTTGTATTTTTAGTAGAGACGGGGTTTCACCATGTTGGCCAGGTGGGTCCCGAACTCCTGACCTCAGGTAATTCACCCGCCTCGGCCTCCCAAAGTACTGGGATTACAGGCATGAGCCACCACGCCTGGCCAGGGTGAATGCTTTAGATCGCAACAGTATGGTTATGGCAAAACTCTGTCTCTACTAAAAATACTGGGCGTAGTGGCACACGTCTGTAATCCCAGCTACACAGGAGGCTGAGGCACGAGAGTTGCCTGAATCTGGGAGGTGGAGGTCTCAGTGAGTCGAGATCACACCACTGCACTCCAACCTGGGCGACAGAGTGAGACAGAGCAACAGAGACTTTTTCTGTCTCAAAAACCAAACAAACAGTATGGTTTCTGTGAGTGAAAAGCAGAGGAAAAGTTTGAGGTGTTCTGGGAGAATGTGGGGTAGACAGATCACTTGCTACTTTCCCTTCTTCTAGCACCTTTGCCCGTTGTTCTTCCCTGATTCCACCCCAGTCTCCTCCCCACGTTAGGCTCTGCTAGTCCCCTTAGTGAAGCCATGTGGTGGCACGTCACTATTTTACTTGGTGACCAAATCTTTAGGCTGCTTTCTTGAAGAACTAGTCCCAGTTTTCTTTGTAATCCATACGTGGATTTGTATTCCATGAGACACACAAACACTTTTGCAGCTGGAAGTTTTTACTACAGTGGATTTAGTTCTGTCGGTAAAGTTAGGTCTGTATGCAAATTTGAAGTTTAGTGCAATGTAAACTTTACACTTAACCAGAACAGATGTGCAGTCTAATCTTCAAATCGGTTTGGAGTTTTACTGTCAAGTATTGTACCAGCAAAGGGAATTGGTTTAAGCACAATGATATTTAGCTTTATTTTCATATGCCAGTCTGTCTTGGTAGTAATGCAATTAAATTGTAAATATTTATTGGCCACTGAACCAACAGCTCCTAGAAGAAATCATCTAGTTATTCACGACTTGTTTTTTGAATAACTTCAACATGCTGATTTTTTTTTGAGTATTATTTGAATCATATACACATATTCTTTTAAAACTTCAACAGGTAATATGGAAGGTTTTAAAAAATCTTTATGTTATCTTTTGAATACTAAATAACTGCAGCCTTTGCCAAGAGATATGTGAAAGATGTCTGTATTTAAACCGTTTATTCATCTGAATGTTTTATTTCTTTTCATTAGATTGATTTGTAGGGTTTGAGAGGAAGAGAAAATAGTAGCTCATCTACCTGTAGGTTCTTCTTCCATTTCCATTTTGCTTCTGATTGGCTTTGTGCTTCTTACGTTCTTGGCCTTTGCCAGCATTTATGAAATAAAGATGTTGTCATAATTGATACTAGTAGGTTTTAAAAGGCCTTCTGAGGAGTGATGCTTCTGTATTTTATTAGGAACACATCTCCATTGGGGAGGAGTGTTTTCTTTCCCCTTTTCAAATCTAGACCAAATGGGATTTATGACTTTAACCTTCTGCTTTTCTTACCATATAAATTTATATTTTCAGCTGAAAAAAATCAAATGTTCTCAGAACCACTTTTTTCTTGTTTGAAACAGTTACATTTAGGTCTAACATCTCCACTCTGTGACGCCTTCCCATAGACGTGGTATACAAAAGATCCTTAGGCTTGGGTCTGTGTAATGGAGCTTGGGGGTTAGAAGCTGGCATCAGTTTTTCATTCTGGAAGTGTTTAGATGAAGTTCTGCAAATGTTACTCACAGCCACTGCCTTTGCACATTGTTTGCCTGTGATATCCAGCAATCTAAATCTGGAGAAAAATTACAATAAATAAAAGATTATCAAAAGCACCAAGTAAATGTATTAAAGAATCCTAGATCAACCTAGAACTTTCATATTAAAAGAGAAAACGTAGATACATGTTGAACAGAAATGACTTTTAGAAGTTTTTAGTAGAACTAATAACTCTTTTTATGACATGTTTTGGGGATAGGTTGAGGTTGAAATTGTCTCTTTATTTGCAAACAACTCAGTATTAGAAAGATTCTGTAAGTATTTATTAGCCACAGTAACCAACTGAGAAATAGAGTCATTGAAGTGTATGTGTAGAAATAAAATGGTGAAAGCTAAGATTTATGCGCTCTTAACATTTTGATCTTGTTTTCAGTGAATACCCTATTCAGCGGTCAAAGAAAGATTCTGAGGGAATAGAGATGGGAGTCGCAGGTTCTGTAAGCCTTCTGCAGAATGTTACATTGTCCACCCAGCCCATTTCAAGTTTGGATTGGAGTCCAGATAAAAGGGGTCTTTGTGTCTGTGGTTCATTTGACCAAACGGTGAGAGTACTAATCGTTACGAAACTCCATAAAATTTGACTTCAAGACTTTGGACTCATAAAATTTAAGATAGGTTCTGGAATCTTCTGACCCTCATTGAACAAAGCTGGATTTGGCTGATGACAAAATACCCCAGACACAAGCCCCTGTGCCAGCCTCCAGCCTCTCGGGGCGTGTTTGCCGACTTGCTTGCTGCTGCATGTGGGTATCAGAAGCACCGAGTAAACTGTCTCCAGGGCCAGTTCTTTTCTTCTGTCTTTCATTTCTAAGTCAATAGTTGTCTATAATTAAACATATTTCAGTTTTGTTCTATGTCCCTGAAGTTCCATATTTTATCTTTATGCTTGTGTTATGTTTTAGTGTCTATAATGTTGTGGTGGGAATCATTTCATTTGGTTTAAAAGAGTTTGCCTTGGAAAAACTGAATTAACCTTCAGAAATACATTTTGAGAGATTTCAGTGTCACTAAGTTTGTGGACATAATATTATTGTATAAAATATCAAAATGGTGGGCCAGGCATGGTAGCTCACACCTGTAATTCCAGCACTTTGGGAGGCTGAGGCGGGCGAATCACGAGGTCAGTAATTCGAGACCAGCCTGGCCAACATGATGAAACCCCATCTCTACTAAAAATACAAAAATTAGCTGGGCGTAGTGGCGGGCACCTGTAATCCCAGCTACTCCGGGAAGTGGAGGTTGCAGTGAGCCGAGATCGCACCACTGCACTCCAGCCCTGGCGACGGAGTGAGACTCTGTCTTTAAAAAAAAAAAAAAAAAAAAAAATCTCTCTCTCTCTCTCTCTCTCTCTCTCTCTCTCTCTCTCTCTCTCTCAAAATGGCATGGTTGGTCTAGATTTGGGTAACTGTTTTCAGCAATTTAATTCATAAAACAAAATGCTATGATTTATAAAGCTCTTTTTTACTTAAAATACAGGAATTGAATTGGTGAGACTTTGGTTATTGACTGTGGTAAGTGGTGGTGAAATGTACAAGATTGTAGGGGTTTTCTAATCTTATTTTTGGTCATACTTTAAAAATGCATTTTATGAATAAACTTCTGTTTTTGAGATCTACGGAAGCTTTGATTCTGTTACCTTAACAGTAGTAATAAAGTTAACATTGTCACATCATTTTGCCTTATAAAGGATTAATTAGTAGTTAATTCACTTTGTTTCTTTAATGTTCACCTTATCTTTAAGCCTTTGGAATTATTGACTTTATCACACTTTCATTAAGCCTACCCTCCCCCACCTCCATTGAACAGAATACAGCCACCTAAAACATTCATAATATGTGAAATATACGTGATTTCAGGGGATCATGGAGAGTTACTTATTTGGAATATTAAGAAAATAAAGGTTTTTCTTTTTTTTTTTTTAAGTTTCCCAGTGTTTTATAGAATAATGCTGTGGATATAATTATGAAGGTAAAAATTAAATTGAACTTTAAAAAAGCTTATATCTGCAGGTTTTTTTAAAATTTGCAATGAAAAAAAGGAAAATTCGTAGAAGTCTCTCTTAGAACACTTGTATTTGGTAATAGAGTCAACAAAAAGAAATACCTGTATTTTATGAAATCTAAGATGTCATCGATACCACTGATGCTATGCCATTCAAGAAAACAGAGCCAACTAAAACATTCATAATATGTAAAATGTATGTGATTTCAAGTGATCATAGAGAGTCACTTGTTTGGAGTATTAAGTTGAGAAAATTAAGCATTTTTTGTTGTTTCCATTTTTTTTTTTTTTTGAGATGGAGTCTTGCTCTGTTGCCCAGGCGGGAGTGCAATGTCACGATCTCGGCTCACTGCAACCTCTGCCTCCCGGGTTCAAGCAATTCTCCTGCCTCAGTCTCCCGAGCAGCTGGGATTACAGGCATGCGCCACCATGTCCTGCTAATTTTTGTATTTTTAGTAGAGATGGGGTTTCGCCATGTTGGCCAGGCTGGTCTTAAACTCCTGACCTCGTGATCCGCCTGCCTCAGCCTCCCAAAGTGTTGGGATGACAGGTGTGAGCCACTGCCTCCAGCCCCGATGTTTTATAGAACAATGGGATATAATTATGAAAGTAAAAATTAAATTGAACTTTTAAAAAGTTTATATCTGCTTTTTCTTAATTTGCAAAGAAAAAATGGAAAATTTGTGGAAATCTCTCCTAGGACACTTGTATTTGGTAATATAATAGAGTCAACAACAATAAACACCTGTATTTCATTAAATCTAAGATGTCATTGATACCAGTGGTGCTAGGCTGATATGATGAAACTATGATCAAATGCTTTTTTTTTTTAATCACTTACTGTTTGCTTTATATTAATTGAGTGTTCTTTTTATTTACACATAGATTTTTTTTCCATTTTGTATCACTTGTGTGCATCCTTAAAAAGAAAAATATATACAGGAGACTATTATTCTAAGTAAAGTAACTCAGGAATGGAAAACCAAACATTGCATTTCTCCTAAGTGGGAGCTAAGCTATGAGGATGCAGAGGCATAAGAATGACACAATGGGCTTTGGGGACTTGGGGAAAGATGGGAAGGGGATGAGGGATAAAATACTACAAATCAGGTTCAGTGTATACTGCTCGGGTCATGGGCGCACCAAAATCTCACAAATCACCGCTAAATAACTTACTCATATAACCAAATGCCACTTGTTTCCCCCAAACTTATGGAAATAAAAAAATTAAAATAGAGGAAAATTTATACAAAATAAATTTGGTATGCTATTCCTCAGATTCCTTCATATTCAGAGTTTAATTCTTCTAAATCACTTTTTGAATTCAGAGCCATCAGCGTTCATGGTTTTCCTTATAATATTGTCCTTTGTGCATAAAAATGTTAGTATGTAGCATTTCTTTAAAACATGTTCCACTATTGCCTTTGGGGTTTTCTTTCAATTTACTTACACTTCTTCAATATGTTTTTGTGTATACATACATGCAGGCAGTGACAACTGTCAAGACCGCAGCCTGGCTGACCACGATTATTTCAGTTGTCTATTGCTGTATAACAAACCACTGCAGACCTTCATATCTTATAACGCTAACGATCATTTATTTTGCTTAGGAGTCTGATTTGGGCAGGGTTCAGCAAGGAAGCCTCATCTATGCCCCAGATAGCGTGAGGCAGGCAGCTCTACTAAAGGCTGGTGGACCTGCTTCCAAGATGGCACTCACTCATGCTATTTGCAGGTTGATGCTGGCTGTTCACTGGGACCTCAACCAGATCTGAGAAGCAGGGGCTGAGCTTAGCACATGGCATAGGGTTTCTGAGCATAGTGGCCAGGTTCCAAGGGTGAGCATCCCAGGAAAACACCAGGCAGAAGCTATCTTGTTTTATTAATGACCTAGCTTCATAATTTACTTAGCATCACTTTGCCACACTCTATTAGTTGAGACAATCACAACCTCCTATCCCAAGTTCAAGGGCAGAGGACATAAATTGTACTTCCTTTTTCTGTGTGTGTGTGTGTGTGAGAGAGAGAGAGAGAGAGATACAAGGTCTTACTCTGTTGCTATGCTGCCCAGGCTGGAGTGCAGTGGCACCATCATAGCTCACTGCAGCCTCGACCTGGGCTTAAGGAATCCTCCCGCCTCAGCTACCAGAGGAGCTGGGACTACAGGTGTGTGCTGCCACGCCCAGCTACATTTTTAAACTTTTTTTGTGGAGATGAAGTAAATTCTACTTTTTGATGGGGTCTTGACTAGGTTCTGAAAGAGCATGCGAGCTGGATGTGGTGGCTCATGCCTGGAATCCCAGCACTTTGGAATGCCAGGGCGGGTGGATCACCTGAGGTCAGGAGTTTGAGACCAGTCTGGCCAACATGGTGAAACCCCATCTCCACTAAAAATACAAAAATTAGCCGGGCATGGTCGTACACCCCTGTAATCCCAGTTATGTGGGAGGCCGAGGTGGGAGAATTGCTTGAACCTGGGAGGCAAAGGCATGTAGTGAGCTGAGATCATGCCACTGGACTCCAGCCTGTGCAACAGAGTGAGACCCTGTCTCAAAAAAAAAAAAAAAAAAAAAAAAAAAAAAAGCATGTGAGACTTTGAAATACTGTGGCTAGTTTTGGAAAAGACAATCTGGTGCAGTGATTATAAGATTCATCCTAATTTCAAAGATGCATGAATGGACAGAAGGATGTTCTCATTCGAATTGATGAAATGCATTGCTTCAAATGCAGATACTCCTATCCCACCCATCTACATACACCCCTCCCTGCCCCTAATTTATTGCAGACATGACTAATCAATCATGCCACTCATTCTCCCTGAGCCTCACAAGCTTTATCACACTCTGCTAGGAGCCACTACCAACTGCTGGCAAGTGAGATAAAATGTATTTACTCTCCTGAATCTAGAGAGTGAAAAACAGGTAGCCTCCTGGACCAGGAGTCACCGGACACCCCTCTCCCCCAGTCGGTGGCTTTGTGTTTCAGTATGCCAGGAAATGATGAGGCTCTCCAGCACTAGACCATATAAACCAAACTGATGCAAAACCCAAAATGGCGCTTCATTCATATGTAGTGAGGGATGAACCCTTAGGTGCCAAAATGCCTAGGTTTGCCAACTGAGAACCTTCTTCATGTGCATTTATCTGAGATTCTGTGTAATTGTTTTGAAGTCTTTCTGTGAGAGTGGAATTAGAGACAGGTGTTGACAGTATTTAGAATAATGCATCCAGGCCTTAGTGAAGCCTAAAAAAAAAACCCGTCTCAGAACCATGAAGTTGTAGGCTATTGTGCACTTTTTACTGCAAATATGTTTGCATTCTTTAACTTTGCTAGGTGTGGTGGTAAATTGTAGACTGTTTTAGTAAGGGATTTCTGGAATAATTCTCATGGGGTGGTGGGGAACCTTCCAGGGAAATGCTACTTTGTAATGACTTTTTTTTTTTTTCTTTTGACCACCAGACTGTCCTCTAAAGTAAGTGAGACATGCAGGCTTCAGATATGAAGCTGGCTTGTGCAACCTGATTATAACATAGCAGTCTGCAATCAGGTGCTATGGCTCGTTTGAAAAATATGTCGGCAATTGGCTTTTAGCTATGTTTTTGTTGCTGTTGTTATTATTTAGTTTTTATTTCATAATCATAAACTTAACTCTGCAATTCATCCAGCTAGGCATGGAAGGGAATAAGGAAGGCATGGAAGGGAATAAGGAAAGCATGGAACTGCAGCAAGAGCACAAAGATTCTAGGATACTATGAGCAAGTGGGGTGGAAGGGTGCTCTCCTGAGCTACAGAAGGAATGGTCTGGTGGTTAAGACAAAACATGAGTCAAACTGATTAGAGCTGTCCACAGTCAGCAATGGTGATCTTGCTGGTCTTGCCATTCCTGGACCGAGAGTGCTCCATGGCCTCCACAATCTTCATGCCTTCTTTTACCTTGCCAAAGACCACATGCTCGCCATCCAACCACTCAGTCTTGGCAGTGCAGATGAAAAACTGGAAACCGTCTGTGTCGGGCCCAGCATTTGCTGTGGACAAGATGCCAGAACCTCTGTGTTCTAGGATGAAGTTCTCGTCATCAAATTTCTCCCCGTAGATGGACCGGTGCCATTATGGTGTGTGAAGTCACCACCCTGACATGTAGACCCTGGAATAATTCTGTGAAAGCAGGAACCCTTATACCCAAATCCTTTCTCTCCAGTGCTCAGAGCACAGAAGTTTTCTGCTGTCTTTGAAATATTGTCTGCAAACAGCTCGATGGAGATGCGGCCCAAGGGCTCACCGTCAATGGCGATTTTGAAGAACATGGTGGAGTTGACCATGGCTGGTAGTGCTGGGCTCCTGGCGGCTTTGGCATCTGCTAGCTATGTTTTTTAAAAGGCGGGTTGGTTACGCTTACCCAGGAAGCCTCTATCTCCGAATGTCTGGCCACTCTCACTGTGTTGTGGAGCCCCACCTCCCTGCTTTGGATGAGACTAGACTGCCAGGCACCATTCTCAGGGCCATACCCAGCCGTCCCAATAAAATGGGGCCTAATGCTGCTCTTCTGAGAGCTTGGGGGCACTGGGCCCATGCTGCGCTCAGACTTATCAGGACCTGCTGACAGAAGTCCTGTCCCTTGTCCAACCAGCTGAGGACTCAGAGCTGCTAGGACAATGTCCTCCGTTATTCCACCCTAAGTACCTGCATATTGCCTGGAGTGGTGAGAAATTCTTTAACCATCCGTTTTCCCTACCAGGTTTAGGATGAACAAGTGGCAGTATGAAAACTCTGTGAATCGTTGTCACTGTGTAGGGATCTAGAGGCTAAACCCTTGTCCTCAACTCCAGAACCAGAAAAATGGTTGTTAGTAGAACAGCACAGAGGAAGCAGATGCAGATTATCCTCACAGTGCCATGGCCATGAATGCAGTTGTCCATAGGTTTTGTATATTTTACATCAAACATCAAGCTTGAATGAAGGAACAGGATTTTGACTTTGTGTTTTTAACTTAAAGCGTAAGAGGAGATTCTAGGTAAAAGGGCTGTGACCAAATACAGCTGCATTTATATAGTCATGGTGGATCAATTTTATGAAGGATTCTTTAACAACTGAGCTTTGCTTATGGTGTTCTGATCCAACTCTATCCCTAAGCCAACTTAAAACCAGATCACTCAGCAATACCCTTTATACAACACTTTTTTTTTTTTTTTAATTTTAATTGAGATTGAGTCTCACTCTGTCACCCAGGAAGAGTGCAGTGGTGTGATCTCGGCTCACTGCAACCTCTGCCTCCTGGGTTCAAGCACTTCTCCCACCTCAGCCTCCCAAGTAGCTGGGATTACAGGCGTGTGCCACTACGCGCAGCTGATTTTGTTTATTTTTAGTAGGGATGGGGTTTTACCATGTTGGCCAGGCTGGTCTCAAACTCCTCACCTCAAGTGATCTGCCTGCCTTGGCCTCCCAAAGTGCTGGAATTATAAGCATGAGCCGCTGCCCCCGGCCCCTTTATACAACATTTAATAAATGTTGGGCCAGGCACACTGGCTTATGCTTGTAATCCTGGCACTTTGGGAGGCCAGGAGTTCAAGACCAGCCTGGGCAACATAGTGAGACACTTGTCTCTACAGAATTTTTTTAAAAAGTAGCTGGGTGTGGTACCATAGCCTATAGTCCCAGCTGCTTGGAAGGCTGAGGCAGGAGGATCGCTTGAGCCCAGGAGGTTGAAGCTGCAGTGAGTGGTGACCATGCCACTGCACCCCAGCCTGGGCAAAATGAGAGACCCTGTCTCAAAAATAAATAAGTAAATGAAAATGTTGATTGGTGATTAAAATGATAAGTAATTAGAAAAAAAAGTCCATCTTAACCCCTGGCCTGTTTTCTGAAGGCATTGTTATTGATTAGGGTTAGGTTGAGCTGCAAGTAACTGAAAACCCAAAATACAGATTATTTTTATGTCTCTCATCAAAATCTAGGTAAGCAGTCTGGGCTGCTCTAGTGGCTCCACAGTGACCAGGGACCTGCCGCCCTGTGTCTTCTTCCCCTGCCATTCTCATGAGGTATCTCCCAACGCATCATCCAGTGTGCCTGCTCCAGTTGAACCATCACATCCACATTCCAGACAGCAGAAAAGTAGGAAAAGTAAGAAAAAGAACATCTTGCCACTTTGAAGAACACTTTTGCTTGTATCTATTGATCATGGTTTGGTCCTATGTTCACACCTATCACAGTGAGACTGAGAAGAATAAACCTGATTGTGTGCAGTCATATACCTGGCCACCGTTTGCGAGTTCTGGTACTGAAGAAGCAGAGAAATGGATGTTGGCCACCGTTTGGGAGTTCTGGTACTGAAGAAGCAGAGAAATGGATGTTGGCCACCGTTTGGGAGTTCTGGGACTGAGGCAGCAGGGAAATGGATGTCGGCCATCGTCTGGGAGTTCTGGTACTGAGGAAGCAGGGAAATGGATGTTGGCCACCGTTTGGGAGTTCTGGTACTGAGGAAGCAGGGAAATGGATGTTGGGAGGGGTAACTGGATTCTGCCGCCGCCTGACAGAGCCATCAAACACAGCCTCCCTGGTTGCTCCTCCCATGAGGTGACAACTAGGGCGCGACCAATATATGCTTCTTTAGGCCAGATCTGGGTCCTGGCACCCAATACTCCCTTTTAGCAATTGTATCTTCTCCATCAGCTGTTGTAAACGAGACACCGTGGAATCCCTTGGTTTTT
>NW_012115599.1:5832822-5836508 GCF_000951035.1 Colobus angolensis palliatus
TAGCCACTTTTTTTTTGAGACGGAGTTTTGCTCTTGTTGCCCAGGCTGGAGTGCAATGGCACAATCTCGGCTCAACACAACCTCTGCCTTCCGGGTTCAAGCAATTCTCCTGCCTCAGCCTCCCGACTAGCTGGGATTACAGGCATCCACCACCATGCCCGCCTAATTTTGTATTTTAGTAGAGACGGGATTTCTCCATGTTGGTCAGGCTGTTCTCTAACTCCTGACCTCAGGTGATCCGCCTGCCTCTGTCTCCCGGAGTGCTGGGATTACAGGCATGAACCACCGTGCCTAGCCATATAGCCACTGTTTTTAAAAGCCATTTCCACACTACCAAGTTAGTGAGTAGCAGCCCTCCACCTGCCCACCTTTGGCTTATGGACCATGCAGCTAAAAGAAGCAACACAAAATAAACTGTGGTCAAAAGAGACTCACAGTTCTCCCTCACACAGGAGGCTGAAGACACTCACACTTCCTCCTTTTAAGTCTTCAACTTTTCTTCTTTATTACACCCAACCCTTTCACAGTCAGAAAACATCAGCGCTGGAAGAGGCCTTCGAAACCTCTGCTCTCAATTTCTGCATTTGAAGACGGACCCAGACCCTCATCTCCTGACCCCTCACCCAGTGCTGTTCTCCTGCACCTCCCTGAGGAGCCACTCAACACTCCAATCCCTCCAAGAAGCTGGGGTGCCTCTCAATTTAACAAGCCAGAAACCGAGAACTCTATGCAAACAACACCACTGCTCAGAGGTGATAAGGGTAAGCAAATAAACCACCAGGGAGAAACAGAAGCAGAGTTTTGGCTCTCACCACCCTGTAGATAAACAAGTGTTTGATCTGGGCTGAGCACCTGCCTTATCTGGTGCGAGATAACATTCACACGCAGAGGGAGTCTGTTTGCAGCCAACAGGTTTGGAACCCTACTGAGCACTGACCTGGCCAGCCCGGCACATGAACTGAACTAGGGCTCAGGAATGATGGACCAGGGGAAATTTTGTTACCACGCAGAGGGAAGGAGACGGTCTTCCTGGACTCTGAGAGTTCGTAGGCTAATGGGCCCTAAGAAAACAGGCAGAGAAGCCTCAGCTAGGGGAGTCCTGATGGCCACAGTCCCCATGAATCCACTATGGGTCACTTAGGGCATGTTACGAATTTTATAATCTGCTCCATGAAGCTTCCTAGGAAGAATGTCAGAAGCCTTATTCTCTTGCTCACTGTTGAGGTTATGGAAGCTAAAGAAAGCAGTGTATGCCAGGCGCGGTGGCTCACGCCTGTAATCCCATCACTTTGGGAGGCCAAGGCAGGTGGATCACTTGAGGCCAGGAGTTTGAGACCAGCCTGGCCAGCATGGTGAAACCCCATCTCTACTAAAAATACAAAAAATTAGCTGCATGTGGTGGCACATGCCTGTAGTCCCAGCTACTCAGGAGGCTGAGGCAGGAAAATCGCTTGAACCTAGGAGGCAGAGGTTGCAGTGAGCTGAGATCACGCCAGCCTGGGTGACAGAGTGAGACTCCATCTCCAACAAAAAAAAAAAAAAAAATGGAAAAGAAAAAGAAGGCAGTGAAGAGTAAACTCAGAGGGAAACCAGTGGCCTGTCTCTAGAGTCTTGATCAGGATCACCTTTTGAACATGATACTGTTAACAATAAGAGTAATAATAATAGCTGCTAATATTTGTGGAGCACTTACTATATTGTTTCTCATATGTTATGTTTTTAAATCCCCACCACAAAACTCTGGGGTAAGTACTATTTTTTGTTGTTGTTATTTTGAGATGGAGTCACTGTGTTGCCCAGGCTGGAGTGCAGTGGCATGATCTCAGCTCACTCCAACCTCCACCACCCCGGTTCAAGTGATGCTCCTGCCTCAGCCTCTCGAGTAGCTGGGATTACAGGCATGCGCCACCATGTCCGGCTAATTTTTGTATTTTTAGTAGAGATGGGGTTTCACTATGTTGGCCAGGCTGGTCTTGAATTCCTAACCTCGGGTGATCCACCTGCCTTGGCCTCCCAAATTTCTGGGATTACAGGCATGATAATAAACTCTTAACCTCACCATTTTTGTATAGAAGTGGAGGTTGTCAGAGCACTTTTTTCATCCATTTTGCTACTTGGGCTTAAGGATGAAAGTCCTATTACAAACTGTTGTCACAGTGAATGTTGGCATTCGGACGGGTGCTGGGGAGAACGGGGAGAGAGCACAGGAGCCTGAAAGGGAAGGAGAGGGAAGGGATTTCCACACACTCTCGCCACAGCCTGTTACTGTCTCTGTGGCAGCAGAGCAGCAAGTTGCCTCCCCATGTCCACTCTCCCCTCCCACCTCAACAACAGGAGCCCATTTTAATCACAGCACAGAATAAAGACTGTATTTCCCAGTCTCCCTATCAGCAAGATGTGGACACTGTGGAGCATGAGGATGGGCCTGTTGTCCAGAGGGGTAAAAACAAAAGCATAAGGAGTCTGTCGCTGGTGATTTGGAAGCCACCATACCTGCCCTAGGCTGTTTACCTTGACAACTTTGACAATAGACAAAAATACTTGTTTCTTGTTTAAGCCAATGAGAGGTTAGGGCTTTCCCTTGTATGCATGGATGACTGTCTTCCTCCATTTTGTAATACTATAAAAGAATACCTGAGGTTGGATAATTTATAAAAGAAAGATGTTTATTTAGCTCACAGTGCTGCTGGCTGAGAAGTTCGAGGACACAGCCCTGGCTTCCGGTGAGGGCCCTCATTCATGCTGCCTCCCAAGATGGTGGAGAAGGTCAAAGGGGAAGCAGACACGCGAGAAGAGAGGGAAAGCCGGAGGGCTCCTGACTTTATAACAACCCACTCTCAGGGGAATGATTCCATCCCCATGAGAACTAATTCAGTCTCACAAGAGACAGAGCTCACTACTGGGAGAAGAGCACCAAGCCATTTATGAGGGATCCACTGCTATCACCCAGACACTTCCCACTGGACCCGATACCCCAACAGCACCGCATCAGGGCTCAAATTGCAACATGAGCTTTGGTGGTGACAAACCAACCATATCTAAACCATAGCAGACACCTAATCCTAACTACTAGCTACTCACTTGTAAAAATTTTTAAAGAGGGGAAACAGGCTCAGTAAAAGTAAGTAACTGTCCAAAGACATGCAAATATTACCTGGCAGCATTCGGTTTTGAATCTGTCTGATCCAAGACTTCATCTTTCCAGCATAGTCTATACTAACAAATGTAATTGGAACATGCGTGTATGTGGTGCTTTACAATTTGTAAATATTTTCTTATATATTATGGAATGTGTACAGTTGGAATTTTTTGGCTGCAAGCAACAGAAATAGACCGAATAACTTATATGAAAGAGGACTCTTAGGAAGATTTAGGATAGTAAAATTAGTCAGGGATCAATTAGAGAAGCAAAGCACTAGGGATTTCTTTTTCTTTTCTTTTCTTTTTCTTTTTTAGGCAGAGTCTTGCTTCTTCACCCAGGCTGGAATGCAGTGGTGCCATCTTGGCTCACTGCAACCTCTGCCTCCCAGGTTCAAGCAATTCTCCTGCCTCAGCCTCCCAAGTAGCTGTCATTACAGGCATGTGCCAGCACCCCTAGCTAATTTTTGTACTTTTAGTAGAGATGGGGTTTCACCATGTTGGCCAGGCTGGTCTCAAACTCCTGACCTCAAGTGATCCACCCACCT
>NW_012115599.1:5837283-5886070 GCF_000951035.1 Colobus angolensis palliatus
TTTTTTGTATTTTTAGTAGAGACGGGGTTTCATCATGTTAACCAGGATGGTCTCAATCTCCTGACCTTGTGATCTACCTGCCTCAGCCTCCCAAAGTGCTGGGATTACAGGCGTGAGCCACCGTGCCTAGCCCTTAAATACATTTTTCTAAACATTTTTTCCCCAGAGATAGAAGTTTCCCTTTTTGGCTGACTGATATCTAAATACAATATTACCTCGAAAGACAACAAAACAAAAATCTAATAAAAATATGGAGAAAAGACTCCTCAACGAATCAGGAGGCAGCGATTATAACTGAACAGTGATGGTTTCCTAAGATTCTGGGCAAGAACTTCCTTCTTCCTATTTCACATGCTTTGAGAAGTCTAAAACTATGAAATATTACTTGTGTCAATTTCAGCCATCTTACTTCTTTGACTTCCTTTCTAAACAGCAAATACAAATTATAGGCTGCATTTTTCCCGCACATTATTTGTTGTAAAGAAAACATTTTTTTAAAATTTTTATATGTGTATCTGTTTGTTCCCAGTTCATGGAAACAATGAAGAATGTAAAACTCCCTTATTTACTGATTTTTGGAAACTGTCAGACACCAAAGCTTAGGGTTAGCCTCAATAGCACAAAGGTTTTCAGGGTGAGGTTTGATTCAGTAAGCCCTTCAAAGTCACATCTGTCCATATCTCTTTTCTGCATACACCTTCAAGCAAGCATAGGTGCCTGTAATGCTGAGAACCACACCTATCAAGAGAGTGATTGCGTCGTTGGCTTCTGCTGTTTCGACAACAGGCAGCATCAAAGGCGTGACATGAGAACTAAGTTCAACTGTGTTGAAACTGAGGTCATGATTTTGGAATCTTGAGAGCTGAAGGTTCCAAAGACATGGTGCATAGAATTCTATTTGACTTGAAATTTTCCCTTCCTGGAGCTCCAAATGCTGTAGTTTAGAGGTTCCACATGGCACTGCCTTCCAGGAAGCAGCTGTAACAGGAATCAGCACTAGGGATTTCTTACCCGGATTTGATCTTACCCATCCATGGGAGCTGCTGACACAGTCTCTGTAAGGCTCTTGCCCTCGGGTCTGATGCTGAACTTGCAGTCCGCAGGGCAGGCAGCTGGGTCAGAGAGATGGGGTGAACAAGAACAAGCTGGAAACCACCCACTGGAGACCGTGAGGAGGGACTGAAACCGTGCCTCTGATTTGGGTGGCATGGGTCTCCTGCAGAAGTCAGGATCCTTCATCACAGAGCTAAGCAGACCTGTCTGGCTCAGAAGTCGGGAAAGCTGAAGGAGGATCCTGAGAAGGGTAGAGCAGTTACAGGCCCAGCCCCTGCCTCCTGCTGACCCGGTGAGCCAGTGGAAAGTGACAAGGTGTGCAAGCTACAAAAACTGCTGCCGCTTCACTTCCACCCTGCAGATCTCACACCAGGAGCTTCTACATGGCCCACCCTAACTGGAAACATACAGGAAAGCGAATTCTGGGAAATGTAATTCAACCTTGCCAGGTTGGCATTTATAAAGGCACCTCGGGTAGCATGTGGAACTGAGGAGAAAGCTCAAGAATCAGGTTTTGGACAGGAAAGAAAGCAAAGAAGCTCAGGAGTTTAGTGTGGCAGATGGGCACTCATGCTCTACGTCTTTGAATTACCTCCAACTGAATTTCCTCCTTGTACTGCTCAAATTCCCAGGGCAGAGGCCAGGTGGCTCTTGTGGGTCATGTACTTACTCCTTGGCCGGGGGAGGGTGGACACTTGGTTGACTGTCCAATATCATTGCATGCAATGGGGGAATGCTGGTTCCCCAAAGGGAAGCCAAAGCGCTGTCATGAGAGTGAGGGAAGTGGATGCTGGGCAGACAGACATGATGAATGCTTACTGCCCTGTTAATGCTACAGAATAGGGAGGCAGGAGGCATTGAAAACAAATTTCTTTGCTGCTCAGGTCAACTTCTAGCCTTACTCTGAAGTCAAGCTTTTGGAGAGTGAAGACAACATCTTTCTCATACTCTTCCCAATGCCTAATCATGACAAAGGACTGAAGTTAAGGTGAAGACAGCAAAGCAGCCCCGGAATCAGGGCTTCTAGTTACCACTCTTCCTTCTGTCAGGGGTGCGTGTACGTGTGTGTGTTTGTGTGTGTGTGTGTGTGTGTGTGTGTGTGCGCGTGTGTATGCACATGCAATTTCTAGAAGGGTAAAAAACCTTTCAGATGATCAGAGTGACTCCCTAGAGGCTACCACCTACTGCTTTAGGTTTGGTGTAACTCTGCAATTCTGTATGTTCAATCAATTGATATTTATCAAAGATGGATTAAGAAGCTGTGTAGTGTAATAATTAAGTCTGGGCTCTGAAGCCCAGAATGCCTGAGTTAAAATCCTAATTCTACCACTTCCTGGCCTGTTGAGGAAGTTCCTCAACCTTTTTATGCCTTGATTTCCTCATCTGTAAAATAGGGGTAATGATCATAGTTACTTCACAGGTTTGTTGTGAGGATTTAATGATTAGTGCACGTAATGGTCTTAGGCTTGTGTCTGGTGCACAGGATGTGCTCAACACAAATTTATTTACTATTTCCCAACATCGCTTCAGGATCTGTAGAAGGGTGGGACACAATCTCTGATTTTGAAGAACTTAAAACTTAATCTAAGAGACAAGAGCAACATATGGAAACAAGAGACAACAACTGTGGCATTAAGTGTTAAATTGTGTGGTTCCAACATATACAGAAATCAAGAAGGGGGCAGAGCAGTGCAGGACGCGGAAGCTAAGGAAGGCTGGACAGAGGGGGAAGAAGCCTTGGCCTGGGGTGGAGGGATGATGGGACAGGCCAGGGGAGATCACCTGGAGTGAAGATGTTGATGATGGGAATGCATGTGGCATGTTGGGAGAAAGAGATGCTGATCACAGAGAAAGAGGCTGTGATTGTGTCAGTAATTATTTTTTGGCTTCAAGACACAGGAACCCAACTCACATTGAGTTAATACAAAAAGAGGAGGTGTGAAACCATGAAGTGCAGGGATAAATTACCTTCTGGCATGGCTGAATGAAACATGAAAAGCTCAAATCATGCTTCCAGGGCAGTGTCTATTAGAGTCTTGGATCTCTTTCCTCTGGGTTGACTATATTCTCAGGCAGGCTTTCCCTCCATGGTGGCAAAAGTGACTGGGTGTATATCATCCCAGCTGAGCAACCCCAGTGGGCAGAGAACAATTTCCCCTCCATCAGTTCCTGCAAAAGCCTTGGGATTGAGGCTCATGGGCCTGGCTGGGTCACCAGCCCATCCTTGAGCTAATTGTGACAGTCAGGGAGGATGGGTGCTCTCATTATTCAGGCCCAATCATGAGCCCATAAATTTCAAACAACAAATCGAGTATTGAGGTAGTTCCCACAGCAAAGTCAGGCTGCCACCATCAGAAGGGGAACTGACACTGGGCAGGCAAGAACAGCAGATGCCTTTGGAGGACTCAGTCCCAGCCCAGCTCTTCATAAGCTCTAGATCTTTGGACAAGTCATTCAACCTTTGCAGGCCTCTACCTGTAACCTGAAAAACGGGTGATGGAGAGTCTGCCAATCAAACAGGGTAAGGTCTGCATAGGCTTTCTGAAGAGACAGAGCCTCCTGCAAATCTCAAGAGCCATTGTTAAGAGGAGACCAGCCTGATCAGACAAGAAAGAACACTTAGAGCAAGTACATGTGTGTGTTTATTTTGTTTTGGTTTTTGAGATGGAGTCTTGCTCTGTCACACAGGCTGGAGTGCAGTGACTCGATCTCCACTCACTGCAACCTCCACCTCCCGGCTTCAAGCAATTATCCTGCCTCAGCCTCCTGAGTAGCTGGGACTACAGGTGCGTGCCACTACATGCAGCTGTTTTTTCCCCCATATTTTTATTAGAGACAGGATTTCACCATGTTGGCCAGGCTGGTCTCGAACTCCTGACCTCAAGTGATCCACCCACCTCAGCCTCCCAAAGTGTTGGGATTACAGGCGTGAGTCACCACGTCTGGCCTTGTTTTGTTTTTTGAGACAGGGTCTCACTCTGTCGCCCAGGCTGGAGTGCAGTGGTGCAAACATGGCTCACTGCAACACCTCTTAGGCTGAAGCAATCCTTTCACCTCAGCCTCCTGAGTAGCTGGGACTACAGACATGTGCCACCATGCACAGCTAATTTTTTGTTTTTTGTATAGACAGGATCTCCCTATGTTGCCCAGGCTGGTGTTGAACTCCTGGACTCAAGCAATCCTCCTGCCTTGGCCTCCCAAAGTGTTGGGATTACAGTCATGAGCCATGGCGCCCAGCCAGATCAAGTATATGAGAAATAAAGTGTCTAGGATGGATGTCACAGAACCCTGAAGAGGACGTAGGAACACAGACAAGGGACTCCTCAAGGGCAGGGGAATATGCCCCATGGTGCCATGGTGGGCAGCTAGTGTGGGTGCTGAGTAACTATTTGATGTTAAATATGAGGGCATAGGCCAGGTGTGGTGACTCATACTTGTAATCCCAGCACTTTGGGAGGCAGAGGTGGGCGGATCATGAGGTCAGGAGATCAAGACCAGTCCGGCTAACATGGTGAAACCCTGTCTCTACTAAAAATACAAAAATTAGCCAGGTGTGTTAGCACACGCCTATAGTCCCAGCTACTCGGGAGGCTGAGGCAGGAGAATTGCTTGAACTCAGGAGGTGGAGGTTGCAGTGAGCTGAGATCACATCACTGCACTCCAGCCTGGGAGGCAGAGCGAGACTACACCTTAAAAAAAATTGTGTGTATATATATGTATGTATGAGGGCATATGTTACCAAAGGATAAATCCTCACAAAAGAGTCAACACAGTAACAAATGCGGGCCTCAGCCCTGGGAGGCTCTCATTAGTTACCAGCGGGGAGACCAGGCTTCAGTTTGGGGCCCCAGGGCCTCCCTCTCCTCATGGTTCTGTTATGAGCAACCTGGGAAAGTGAGGGGAAAATGGGAATTGTTAAGTAGCGCAGCTCACATCTAACGGCCAATGTGCCCTGAGGAAAGGGCACGCTGAGAAGCGCTGCTCTCTCTGCCTGGACTGTTATTTACAAGACCTAGTGAGACCAGAGGCGGTGACCCTGGTGCTGGTCCTTATGGAGGAGTCTCTGAAGTCAAGACGGAAGGCAGTGGAAACCCAGAGGGTCAGGCACTGATTCACAAGGCCTGCTCGACACCCAATAGGCAAAGCCCCCCAAAAGAAGCGGTTCAGATCCACATGCCCGTGGTGCCCCCCACCTCGGGTGACCATCTGTCCTGGGATGCTGCTGGCCTTTTAGTATGAAAAACAGAAATTCCCAGGAAAAGCAAGATGAGTTGGTTGCCCTACCCCACCTTTATGAGCTAAATTGAATTGTCCTCTGTGGAGGCTCCAAGGAGAGGCCCAGAAGTGTGTCGGGAAGGGTGGGTAGGGAGGGCAAACAGAGACAACTCGGACCTTGCCTGCCCATGCCTTGGGGGCATAAAACAAGGAAAGAAGTCAAGTTGTCTGCCTTCTGGTGCTTTGTCATTCACTTAAACGCAGGTGAGCCCGTTTTGGCATTGAACATGGAAGACTTGGAAGCTAAGAGCCTACCACAAAGTCAGGGAAGAAGCAAAAATGCTGCCCACTGACATTCATGGGCCCCAAAGCAGGTACTTCTGATAAGGATGAGGAGGAAAGCAATAACACATGGAGAAGTGGAGGCTCCTGCCTCTTCCTTGAGGAATAGGGCTTGCTGTATCTGTATGTTTGATGGATTCAAAGTCAAGTAACCTTTTCTGAGTATCTGCTATGTGTCAGAGGAATGTACACACACTTAGAATGTAATTATTACAACTCTAGAAAGTAGAGATGATTATCCTCATTCTGCTGATAGAAAACCAGGTTCTGGTTTTTTTGTTTTGTTTTTTCTTTTTGAGACAAAGCCTCACTCTGTTACCCAGGCTGGAATACAATGGTGCAGTCTTGGTTCACTGCAACCTCCTCCTCTCAGGTTCAAGCGATTCTCCTGCCTCAGCCTCCCAAGTAGCTGGGACTACAGGCACGCATCACCACACCTGACTAATTTTTGTATTTTTAGTACAGATGGGTTTTGCCATGTTAGCCAACTTAGTCTCGAACCCCTGACCACAGGTGATCCACCCATCTCGGCCTGCCAAAGTGCTGGGATTACAGATGTTAGCCACCGCACCTGGCCCAGGCTCTATTACTCCTGGCCTCAAGTGATCCTCCTGCTTTGACCTCCCTAAGTGCTGGGAAAAAAAGCCAATGTGCCTCACCTTGTGCTGTTTTTATTTACCAGGAAAAGTGGGATTTGGTGTGGAACTCGGAACTTACTTGAAAGGCACTATCTACAACACCCATCACCAGCAGGGTAGGTGTTCCTGGTGTAGGAGAGGGCACTGTGAAGGGAGGCGAAGTGCCATTACAATGGTCAGCCAGAGGGATCCCATGAAAGAATATGATGAGAATCATTCCTGCCCAGTCCTCACCAGGGACAGGTCAGCTGCCAGTAGAGGACCATTCATCTTCAGAAGGCTATAGTCATCACATTTGTCCAGTAGCAAATATGGATTGTTAGGCTAAATAGACCATAATTTAGAACAGCAGTCTCTCAATTATGCCATTGGTATTCATCACTGTAATAAAATGGTCTAATTGAAAAAGCTGTATTGACAAACCAACAAGCAGTACATTGATTTAGTAGCAGTTTTGAATTATTAAGTCTGCAATTTTTTATTCCATAGAACGGTTACATTTTTCATTAGATAGGCCTTCTCTTAAAAGGGGCTGAAGGGTTATTTTGGAAAACTCTTCAGACTGAAGTAAGGATTGCTTCAAGTATGGAAAGATTTGTGGATTCTGAAAAGACATTTGGTTTTCTGTATGTATTGGGTGTGTGTGTGTGTGTGTGTGTGTGTGTTCGTGTATTTGTGTAGACTGATTTCCCTAGATGATCTGAGCCAAACATGAAAATTTAAAGTTTGTTCTACTAGTCTTGTGGACTGAGGTCACCAGTTGGGAAAGAAAGGATGAGGAGTCAATGTACAAGGCCACCTACCTGGTTGCACTGACCCATGCAGAAAGGACAGCCACTGTGGTAGTGAGCAAGGACACTGTGGTGACAGTCCACAGCACATGACGGGGACCACAGCAAGTACTCAGTGGGACTGGTGTATTGTTTACATGATTGAAAGGGGCGCTGTGTTATTTAGGAATAGCATTAACCTGCACGTAGCAAAGACCTGGAAAATAATGGGTTAATTCTCCCATATAATGAAAGTCAAGCTGTAGGTAGTCTAAAGTTGCACAGTGGCTCTCCATGATTCAGCCTCCGTTCTTTCTTCTCCGCTACCCCTATCCTCAATATGATTACATGATTCATGATGACTGCAAGGACTTTGCCATCAAACCACTGAGAAGGTTTGAAGAAGGAATAAAGGTAGAAGGGCGGAAAGTGGCACATCTTCCAGTAAGTGGCACTCCAGCATGCCCCACACAACACTTTCATTCATAGTTCAGCGGACAGAAGTTAGTCCTGTGACCACACTTAGCTCAGAGTAAGGCTGTGAAACGTTGCCTTTGGCTAGGCATACCACCACTCTGAAACAAAACAGGGATTCTTTCAGTATAGAATTCGGGAAAATTAATCTTAAGTTGGCATTAGTAGTCTCTGTCACAAACACATTACATTAGCATGGCTTTTGGGGGAGACAAACTGGCAACATCCATCAAAACGTTAAATATTCATACCCCTTGAACCAATAAGTTTATCTTCTACAGAGCCTTTCTATAAATTTACTCACAAATATGCACATATACAAGTATATATATGTTTGTTATAGCACAGCAGTATTAATAATATCAAAATATTGGAAACAACCTAAGGGCCTATCAATGGTAAAATTGTTTAATAAATTGTGGTACGTACCACGGAATACTATTCAGCTACGAAGGAAGAATGAGGTGATTATAGGTACTGAAAGGCAAAATGACATATTATTAATGAAAAAAGCAAGTTGCAGAGTAATAGTATATTTCCCTTAGTAGACTTCTGTTACACACATCCCTGGGGCGGGGTCAGAATCCTTGCAGGCAGAGGAATGAACTCGTGTAACTTGAAAGAGGTCCCAGAAACTTTAAAAGAAAATAATAGTAATGAGCGCAAACCGAATCCCCAATACAAATAAATGAGTGAATTGTTACCACATATAGAAAGTGGTAACAAGCTTGTTTTCAGAAGAGCTCTGCTTGTACCAAGCTTGCATCAAAGTCTTGGATGGGTCAATCAGACATAAAGCCTTCATAACACATTTAATAGTGAAACTGGCATGGGAAGGGCATCAGTGCTGCTTCTGGGTGAATGGTGAACAAACCTCTGAAGTCATATTCCACTACAATGGCAATACAATCAGATTATAACATGTTTTTTTAATACATTGAGCTCTTACGAGAAACAAAGGGAACTTTCCAATGTCAACAAAACAAAATAGAACAACAACATGCAAACATGCATAGTAAGCTAAAGCTAGCATTGCGTGGTAAACAAACTGCAAAACTTGGAGGAGAAATGCCAATGTCAGTCACAAATGAGGGATTGAAAGCTAAACTCTGAGCCTGCTGCCAGGCCCTGTGCCCTAATTAAGGAGGCTAACGCTGTCCCCTGTTGTTAGCGTATGTAATTCCAGAAATACAAAAATTCAAATCCCTTTTGGAGGAAGGTGTCAT
Organism: Colobus angolensis palliatus; assembly: GCF_000951035.1. Classification (NCBI taxonomy): domain Eukaryota; kingdom Metazoa; phylum Chordata; class Mammalia; order Primates; family Cercopithecidae; genus Colobus; species Colobus angolensis. The sequence continues at coordinate 5,846,002 of NW_012115599.1, forward strand.
TAATTCAGGTTTTCAGGATTCCTATAGATTATGTGAAACCAAATGGATAATTACAATGAAAAAATCCCCCAATATACAAAGAAACAAAAGACATAATGATGATATGAGTTAGGACTAAGTTTAGCCTCACGCAGCAGAACAAATAATGGTGGCTTAGACACACACAGTTTGTTTTCACCTAAAAGACGTCATGAGGTAGGTGTCCAGGGCAGATTCATCAAAAACTCATCAGGGACCTGTTTCTTTACAGTTCATCAATCCTCCCAAATCTATGTTACGCTCCTTGTTCTTGTGACCCAAGATGGCAGCTAGAGCTCCAGATGCTCACATTCCAGGCCAGTTGTGGAAGGAAAGGGATGAAGGGCATGCCTATTTAAAAAAAAATACATTCTGAAGGTTGCACACAGTACTGCCACTTAAAATTTATTGTCAAAAATTCAACCACAATGATCACGTCTTGACGTGAACAAAAACTAGGGAGTTTTAACTGGCCAACAACAAACTTGACTAAAAATTAGTATTTTCATTACTAGCAAGGGAGTTGGGGAATGGATACTTGTTGTCAACTGAGTCTCTGACACAGAGAGTGTGTAATGAGCTACATAATGGCACCCCCAAATATCTCAGTCCTAAGCCCTGGATCCTGTGTATTAAGAGAAAAACTTGAGACTGTAACATCCCCTTCCCTCCCAAGTTGGGAAGGTGCCGAAAGACCAAAGAATGATTTAGAGAAGTCCCGCTTGTCAAGTAGATGAGTTTATTGAGACATATTGGGCAGGGCACTCCTGAGTGGCAGCAGGACAGCTCTAGAGATCTGTGCCATCTCCCTTCTCTAAGCTGCTTTTAAGCTAATTTTCGGGCCCTTTGCCTGCTGTGTTTATGTGATGGTACTGTTTTCTTTGGTAGGTTCTCACACAGTCCCTGGGATGTTTAGGCTCTCAGGAACACCTGCTCCTCAGCTGGGTACCATGGCCGTGGCTTACTATCTGGCCTTCAGGGTTCAGGCAGCGGGCATATACTTTTAAGTAACCTGGTAGGGGAACCTGTCACATTGCACTGTTAGTTAGTATCACCTTACATGGCAAAAAGGACCTTGCAGATGTGATTAAGGATCTTGCAGTGAAGAGATTATTCTGTATTATCACACTTGTGTAAGTGTCCTTACAAGAGGGAGGCAGAGGAAAGTGTGACTACAGAAGCAGAGGATGTTGGCTGGGTGCGGTGGCTCCTGCAATCCCAGCACTTTGGGAGACTGAGGTGGGAGGACTGCATGAGCTCAGGAGTTCAAGACCAACCTAGGCAACGTAGCAAGACCTCATTTCATTTTACAAAAAGAAAGAAAGAAAGAAAAAGGAAGAAAGGAAGAAAGGAAGAAAGAAAGGAAGAAAGAAAGAAAGAGAAGGAAGAAAGAAGAAAGAGAAGGAAGAAAGAAGGAAAGAAAGAGAGAAAGAAAAAAGAAAGAAAGAAAGAAAGAAGAAGGAAGGAAGGAAGGAAGGAAGAAAGAAAGAAAGAAAGAAAGAAAAGAAAGAAAAAGAAAGAAAAAAGAAAGAAAGAAAGAAAGATGCAAGAGGTTGGAGGATGGAATGATGTAAGGAAGAGGTCATGGGCCACGGAATGATGGAAGCCCCTAGAAGCTAGAAAAGGTGAGGGAACATCATTCCTACAGCCTCCAAAAGAATCAACCTTGACTTTAGCTCAGTGCTTTTGGACTTCTGACCCCAAACTATATGATAAGTTTGTGTTGTCTTAAGTAACCAATTTGATCATAATTTGTTATAGAAATCACTAGGAAATTAATACGTATTGAGTGTCAGCTGAAACTAAAAACAGATATAGACCCATACTCCACAGGTTTCAGACATTGTAATTATTAGACACCTAGCATTTTAAAGAAAGTTTAAAGATAAAAAAATTTACTTAGAAAATATGCATAGAAGAGATTATACAAATGACCTGGAAAATCAGAAATGGCATTCATTTTCTGATTTGAAATAAAATGAAGAAATGAAAAATTATAACCTCTCTCTCTCTCTGTCTCTCTCTCTATATATATAATTATATATATATATATATATAATTTTTGTAATTAAAAAAAATAGAGATGAGGTCTCACTCTGTCACCCAGCCTAGAGTGCAGTGGTGTGATCACAGCTCTCTGCTGCCTTGAACTCTTGGGCTCAAGGGATCCTCCCACCCTAGCCTTCCTAGTTGGGACTACAGGCACACACTACCACACCTGGCTAACTTTTTTTATTTTTTTGTAGAGATGAGGTTTTGCCATCTTGCCCAGGCTAGGTTCAAACCCCTGGGCTCAAGTGATCCTCCTGCCCTGGCCTCTCAAAGTGCTGGGATTATAGGCATGAGCCACCACACCCAGCCATAACCTAGATATTAATAACACAGGATCGGTTAAACAACAGATTTGAAATAGCTGACAAGAAAATTGGTGAGCTATCAAAAAAAGTGGGATGAAATTATTGTTAGTGCTAGATAAGGGCATAGGGAGATAAAAGTATGGCAGAGAAGTTAAGCAATACAAAAGATAAAATGAACAAATAGAGGAAAGACAATATTTGACATATCATGGATTATAATTTTCCAAATAAGATGACAGCCATGAATCCACAGCTATAGGAAGACCAACATATACTAAGCAAATTAAAATTTCACACCTAGGCACATTTTTGTACAATAGAACAAAATACTGAAGACGAAAAAAACATCTTAAAAATAGCCAGAGAAAAGGATCACCTACAAAATAAAAACAAGTTGGCTGACAGGAGACTCCTTGACAAGGGAAACTAGAGAACAATAGAATAATATCTTCCAACTGATTAACATACTGTATTCCAGGAAAAGTACTTTCCCAGGAAAAGGGGCTAAATAAAGACATCTTTAGGGTAGCAAAGAATGAGATAATTTACATCCAATGGTTCTTAATTAAATGAAGTTCTAAAGGATGTAATTCAGGAAGAAGAATAATTATCCCATTAGGAAGTTCAGAAATATAAGCAAAAGTGAGGAACAGAAATGTTACTGAAATGCTAGGGGTTCGGTCTGGGTCCTGTTGCTCACTGCACAGAAAGCCAATCACTAAGACAACAAACACTGCCAGGGAAGAAAGTTTCATCAGGGTGCTGCAGCCAAGGAGAAAGGGAGGTAAGTCTTGAATCTGTCTTCTCAACTGACTAAAATTAGGGATTTGTATAGCAGGGAAGAAATGTAACTATGTGTGGGAAAACAGGAATTAGGGAGAAGTAAGGAAACAATCATGACAGATGAGGGGTCTGGTGTCTTATTGTATGGATGTGGTGATCTGGTAAGTTTCATTTCCTTGATACTATCTAGGAGGCCTGAGGACCAGTTTCCTGAGAAAGGAACTCAGATAAGACAAATGTAAATTTCAAGCTTAAAGACCAAGAGGGTCAATTTCTATGTCTATCCAAAGACCATAAGCATCAGTTATATGGGGATATTGGGCCACTTTCAGAAATAGCCAGTAAACATGAGGGTTAAACTGAGGTAAATGCAAACAAATATTGTCTGGATATGACTTATAGTAACAATAATAGTGTACAAATACAAATTGTAACCAAAGGAGATATCATTTTACTCCCACTAACTTAGCAAATATTAGAAAGCCTGACAATATCTATTGTTGGTGAGTATGTGGAGCAAGAAGGACTCTTAAAACATGACTGAAAAGTGTAAATGGGTATAAGCACTTTGGAAAATAATTTGACATTATCTCATAAAATTAAGCATGCTTTACTACCATGCAACACCCCAGGGAAATTCTTGCACATGTGCACCCATTAGCAAGTTCAAGAATGTTTATAGCATCATTGCTTGTAACAGCAAAAACTGGAAATAACCCAAATGCTCCTCAATGGGAGAATGTATAAATAAATTGTGGTCTATTTATACAAATGGACTCTGTGAAAATGATCAAAGTACAGCTAACTGATACAATATTGACAAATTTTAGGTAAATAACATTGAGTTAAAAAAAGGTAAGTCACAGAATTGTATATAGAAGATTGACCCCATTTGCTCAAAAAGCAAACTAAAACTAAAATGTTAAGGACATTTACCTATTTGGTAAAGCTATTTTATAAAACCAAGAGAATGATAAACACGAAATTCAAAATGATGGATCCTGCCAGGGGTCGAGCGGAGAGGGGATGAGTAGAGGCACACAGGTCACTTCAAAGGTATCAGACAAAGAGTGACAGTTCTTAAGTTGCATGATAGGTTCATGGGTGTTCATGCTATTACGATGCTGTATAACTGCTATGATTTAGATAAGGTTTGTTTGTCCCCACCAAACCTCATGCCCAGTGTGGTACTGTTGAGAGGTGGGGCCTAATGGGAAGTGTTTGGGTCATAGGGGTGGATCTCTCATAAAAAGGTTAATGCCCTCCCTTGAGAGTGAGTGAGCTCTCACTCCATTAGTTTCCAAGAGAGCCGGTTGTTAAAAAGAGCCTGGCACCTCTCCTCCCTGCCACTCCCTTCAGCCTGCCACTGCTTCCTCCTGTTTTTCCGTGTGATCTCTGCACATGCTGGATCCCTTTCACCTTCTGCCATAAGTGGAAGCAGTCCAAGGCTTTCACCAGAAGCCAAGCAGGTACCAGTGCCATGCGTCTTGTACTCAGCCTTAGGTATTCTTTTATAGCAACACAAAACAGACTAAGACAATAACATATGTGTCTTATATATACATTGTGTATATATCAAGTATTACACACAAAATAATAAATAGTGGGAGTTGTGAGGCTGGCTTCCAAGTAGGAGTGTCTGATTTTCAGTCCGGGCACTACTACTTAAGTGGTTGTGCAACCTTGGGTAAATCACTTCATCTTTTTAAGTCTCAGTATTCTCATCCTTAAAATGGGAGCAATAGTAGTTCCCACTTCATAGTTATTATGAGGCTTATATAAAATAATACTCAGAGCACTTAGCAAGTGTTCAGTAAATGTAAGGAGAAATTATTATTATTATTATTATTACTTCTGAATTTACCCTCACAGTGGTCATTGTGTGTAATCAAGGCCATTGATTACCATCTGTCAGGGTGTCAATCTACTCATCTCCACCTTCACCTCCCCAGTGCATCTCACCTTTTTTGCCTTCATCTTTACCTTCTTCCCTCCACTCCCACCTCACAAGTAATCTCACAAATATAAACATGAACAGCATCCAGGGCTTGTCTGACAGACCATTAAAAGATGCTCTGGCTTTAAAGATGGTTGCCAAGAAGAGACTCCTAAGCACAAAAGGCCAGAATTTTCCTTGCTTTAGGCTCAGCAGATCTGGCTACTGCTTCAGAATGTGTTTGGACGGCTTTCTTTGGTCCTTAATGAAACTCTGAGTGAGTAGTATCTAAGCAATGCATAGTTAAGGGCTCCAACCGGGATATTCAACTGGATGAAATAAAATCAACAAATATCCCTCTAGGAAGATTTGGATGCTGATGGGATCTGAATGTGTTGTGAAAATGCCTCCTTTGGAACTTGGATTCCCAATAAATAATGAATGTATAGTTGGCTAGGGCATTGTGACAAATCCGGCTAGAATCCTGGCAGCAAAATCTTGAGCTGAAAGTGTCTGCTTTCATTATACCCTTGGGACTGGAGAAAAATAAGTACAAAGTTGCGTTTTCCCCTACTTTTTATTTTCATTTTAGTTTCAGTACAGCACAGGCCAATTGCATTGGCCTTAGGGAACAGGCATTTTGCAGTGTGTTTTGGAGTGCTTCTCTTTGTGTTCTTCAGAATTGCAGTTGGTTTCCTTGGCTAGAAACAAAGATGAAAGGAGATGCTCATATCTAGCTGCCTCCATTCCCCGCCAAACCCCTAACTCTCTAATGAAATGCAATCTACAGCATCATGACTAATGTAGTTCTTCTGTCTGTAGCTGCTGGCTCCCAACGCTTTCTCAGATTTTTGTCTTCCCTGGATGCTGTCATTGGATCATGTAATAGATTGATTTGTGTCCCCCTAAATAGATGTTGAACTTCAAACCCACAGTCACCTCAGAATGTGGTAACTGCTTGGAAGTAGGGTCATGCATCTTAATAGGAAAAGGGCAGTCCATTTAAAATGAGGGAATTAGGCTAGGCCCTATTCAACATGACTGATGTCCTCATAAAAAAGGGAAAGTCAGACATAGAGATAGACATGCACAGAAGAAAGATAATGTGAAGACACACAGGTAGAAAATACCCATGTACAGATGGAAGATTGGAGCGATGAGTGTACAAGCCAAGGAATGCCTGAGGTTACAAGAAGCTAGCCTTAACCACAGAACCACATAACACTTATTGAACACTTGTTAACACCACTGTGTGATGGGCTTTTGTATGAACTACCTATGTTAGTCAGGGTTCTCTAGAAAAACAATCAATAGCTAAATGTGTGTGTGTGTGTGTGTGTGTGTATAAATTTATTATAAGAAATTGTAAGCAATTGGCTCAGAACTGGATAAAATATGTTATAAAAACACATTCTTTTCCTCATACACATAAAGATATCCATTGTCCTGGATCTAGCTTTTTTCACTTTACAAAATATCTTGGGGATCTTTCAACCTTAGTCTGGAACTGCCTCACTGATTTAAAAAAAAAAACAACTGTCTTTGGGTGAACATTTAATTAATTTATAATATTTTACTATAATAAAAAGCACAGCAATAAATATCCTTGTGTGCATGTTTGTTAGTTTTTTTGTTTTTGTTTTTTGTTTTTTGAGATGAAGTCTCACTCTGTAACTCAAGTTGGAGTGCAGTGGCAGCATCTCAGCTCACTGCAACCTCTCCTTCCCAGGGTCAAGCAGAGCCTCGCTCTGTTGCCCAGGCAGAGTGCAGCAGCGCTATCTCAGCTCACTACAACCTCCGCCTCCTGGATTCAAGCGATTCTCTTGCCTCAGCCTCCCAAGTCGCTGGAATTACAGGCACCTGCCACCACAGCCAGCTAAGTTTTGTATATTTAGTAGAGATGGGGTTTCACCATGTTGGCCAGGCTGGTCTCGAACTGACCTCAGGTGATCTGCCTGCCTCAGCCTCCCAAAGTGCTGGGATTACAGGTGTGAGCCACCATGCCCGGCCTGTATGTTTGTATTTACTTAATATTGTATGGATATATTATTACATTTCACACACGTGTAGGTAAAACTCATCGCTTTTAGACTAAATAAAAAATGGTTTTAAAATTGATTTAATTATCCTTAAGCCATGAACCAAAATATTCTCTTTTCGTCGACCTGTCTCATTCCTCAATTTGTAGATGGACCACATCATCTGAAAATGGGCCAATTTTTGCACAGGCCCAAACACATACAAAAGTATTTCAAATCTTGGTTGATTGGTAGGAGGCATGACTAAAAATCAGACTGGTTAGATATGCTGGAGGAGATTTTAGAATGAGAAATCCCAGAGCCTCAGAATGTTTTAGCTTAAAGGGATCTTAGGGTTCAGGTAGTTTTAGATGAGGCCCTGGAAGACCAACTTATCTATACTTGATCACTGAAAATAATCACTGGTCTACTGATTGATGGATAGATTTTTTTTTTTTTTTTTTTTGAGACAGAGTTTCAGTTTTGTTGCCCAGGCTAGAGTGCAATGGCGTGATCTCAGCTCACTGCAACCTCTGCCTCCCAGGTTTAGGCCATTCTCCTGCCTCAGCCTCCCGAGTAGCTGGGACTACAGGCGCCCGCCACCTCGCCCGGCTAGTTTTTTTTTTTTGTATTTTTAGTAGAGACAGGGTTTCACCATGTTGGCCGGGCTGGTCTCGAGCTCCTGACCTCAGGTGATCCACCCACCTCAGTCCCCAAAGTGCTGGGATTACAGGCATGAACCACTGTGCCAGGCAGACTGATGCATAGATTTTAAGTTTAAGTTAGTTGGAACTGTGCTGTCCAATACAGCAACACAAGCACTTGAAATGTAGTTTAAGTTGAGGTCTATTATAAGTGTAACTACAAACAGGATTTTGAAGAATTAATACTGAAAAAAGTGATGTCTCAATACTTTTTTATATTGGTTGCATGTTGAATTGTTAATATTTTGGATCTATTTGGTTAAATAAAATATACTTTTAAAATTAATTTCACACCTTTATTTTGGTTTTTTAAAATGTGACTTTCAGAAAATTTAAAATTACATAGGTGGCTTGCATTTTATTTCTATTGGACATTTCCAGCTTGGACTATTTGGGAAGGGAAAACCTACTTATTTGAAGACTCAAAGGGAAGACTTAGGTCAGAACAGGGAATACGTTGATTTTCTCTACTTAAAATCTATTTTCCTGTTTAGGATGAGAAAGTTTATATTGAGACTATTAAATTTCATAATCTTCCCAGTATGTGTTCCTGTCTGAGGATGAATGTGGCATGCCCTTATTTTCACATTAGCTTTTACATTCCTTGCGTGAAGCTGTTGGTGACCCATTCATCAGACAATACTTCTGATTTAATATTTATCTGACCAGTTACTTCAGAAGACAAAGATAAAATAGAACATGTTCAAGAAATTGAGAGGTTATTGTGCCATTGCCAGTCATTCAGCCTGAGTCACAGGCTCATTGAAAAAGTACAGGAGAAGTCCCCAGGTATAAATTTAAAGATAAACAAACATTGCAATGTAAATGATTTTGTCACACAGCTACGGTGCAAAAAACTCACATTGCTTGTGTGTGTTTGTGTGTGTGTGTGTGTTTCTAACAGCTTTATTGAAATGTAATTCACATCCCATACAATTCACCCACTTAAAGTGTTTTTTTTAGTATTTTCAGAGTTGTGCAACCATCACTACAATCACATTTAGAACATTGTCATCACCCCAAAAAGAAACTTTGTAGCTCATTATCTGTCACTCCACACTTCCTCCAAACCTCCCAGCTGCTGGCAACCACTAATCAACTTTATGTCTCCATAGATTTATCTATTTTTGACATTTCAAGATCCATTCATGTGTCCTTTCACGGTTTGTTGACGTTGTAGCACATGTCAATACTCCATTCTTTTTTGTCGTTGCATAATATTTTGTGGGTATACCACATTTTATTTATCCATTCACCAGTTGTTGGACTTTTGGGGTTTTTCTACTATGTGGCTATTATGAACAATGCTGCTATGAACATTCACCTACACACTTTTTTTTTTTGTATCATTTCATATGTTTCATTTCTTTTGGGTACATGCCTAGGAGTGGAATCGCTGGGTCATATGGTAACTCTATGAGTAGTTTGTTGAGGAACTGTTGGACTGTTTTCCAAAGTGACTGCACCATTTTACATTCCTACAAGCAATGCTCGAGGGTTCCAGTTTCTCCACATGCTCGCCAACATTTGTTTTTTTCCTCTTGAGCATAGCCATCCTCATGGGTGTAAAGTGAAATCTCCTTGTGGTTTTGATTTGCATTTCCCTGATGGCTACACTTGTGTGTTTATAACACATTTTATCCAGTTCTGGAAGTCCACTCAGCAGCCTGATTATTCAGTATTAGTACTGGGGCTCCCTTCCCTCTGTCATTAGAGCATACCTTACTTCTAGATACAAATGGGGTGGTGGCCTACTGCTTAGTCCTTGTTGGCCACATCGTCAACAGCTTGTCTCCCACCTCCCACCGCGGACCATGTATTCTACTTTCACACCCATAGCTCTTACCGTCGGCTTTCCCAGCATCCCTCAGCTAGTGCCCCCATCTGGCCATTGCATGCAAGTGGAGCACAGGACCCAGCTTCCTGCAGAGACTTGCAGCCCTCAGTCACTTCTGCTCCGGTGGGGAAATGAAACTACTTCATTATGTTCTCAGAACCCCCTTCCTTTTATGAAATTTAGGCTCACTGATGCTTCAAGTCAAACTTCAGAAAACATGACTACATTTTATCTCTAGAGTAAGGAAATCCAAGGTGTCCATGCATAAATGCTTACCTTTGGTTCACAATAAGCTGAAAGCAATAGAGATGGTGTCTTGGATAGAATTCCCTAGAAGCAGCGTCCACAACAGGGATTCAAATGCAGAAGATTTATTGAAGGAGTGTTCTTAAGAAACACAATTTAAAAACTTAAAGGGGGCGGTATGAAAGCTGGATACGGAGAGGGAAACAGCTGAGCAAGGATGTTGCTTCAGGGGAAGCCTCACATTGGTCTGATCCATAGGGGTAGACACTAAAGCAGTGCTGGCCATTAGAACTTACCATGATGATGGAAATGTTCTATAGAATCTGCACTGTTCAGTAGAATTGTCGCTGGCTACCTATGGCCATTGAGCACTTACAGTGTGGCTAGTATAACTGAGGGACTAAATGTTTAATTAAATTAAATGTAAATTTAAATAGTCAATGTGGCTAATGGCTACCACATCAAACAATGTAGTTATGGAATATAAACCTCAAGACAAAATGGAGGCAAGGGGGTTGGCCTCTTGTGCTCTCATTGGCTGTGGGCTGCCTTGGCCTTGGTGGGAGGGTGGGGCAGGGCATAATTTCTCTGGTAAGTGTGTTGACACTAGACATTCACACAGCTGGGGAGGGTGCACTGGGCCAACTAAAGGCGGTGGGGGTGCACCACAGCACCTACTACAGGTTAGGTCTCAACAGGTCACCCTGACATCCTGTTTTAATCCCAGTTCACGGTTTAATTATAGCCATAGAGTAACCTGAGGCCAATAACTGACCATGCACTTCATGCAGCAGAACAGCCTTCCCAATCCCCAAAGCTCAAATCTCTGGCAATTTTTCTCCTGGTTTGCTGGTCCTGAAAGGAGGGTCATGATGTTTTGCATAAGCATACAAAGGAATGCAGAGATAATTTTTCTGTGGACTTCTTAGTATTAGCTTTTTCAGCCATAGAGAGGAATTTATTTGAACCAACAATATTTACTACAATCTCTGAGATGACTAGCCTCAGAGCTCTAAAAAAGAAGAAAAAAGAAAATGTTGCCCCGCCTGTGCTAAAGTATCATGGATTTGAAGTTATAAATGAGGAAACTCAAGTTCATGTTTTATTTATAGCTATTAAACTTGATTCATGGTGTTGAAAAAACGCATTCAGCTTAATTTATGCAGGAATTAACTTTGGTGGAGATTAATTTTGAATCTATAGCTCCTTCCTAATGTATATCATCTCTAGTCATAATTTTGGCTTGCAGACAGAGAAACTAGTGAAAACAGAAACAAAAGCAAAAAATTTCCAAAGAGAAATCTTTTGAATCCTTAAAATGAAAATAACAGGATGTTTTAAAAATTAGAATACTTTTGGAGTTAAAATTTGGAATTAATTTAATGGTCCTTTCCATTGAGTTTGGACATTTGGTACAAAGTTTTACATGGCAATACCTAAAACGGGTCAGGTGCAGTGGCTCACGCCTATAATCCCAGCACTTTGGGAGGCCGAGACAGGCGGATCATTTGAGGTCAGGAGTGTGACCCAGCCTGGCCAACATGGTAAAACCCCATTTCTACTAAAAATACAAAAATTAACCAGGCATGGTGGCAGGCACCTATAATCCCAGCTACTCGGGAGGCTGAGGCGGGAGAATCGCTTGAACCCAGGAGGCGGAGGTTGCAGTGAGATGAGATCACGCCACTGTATTCCAGCCTAGGTGACAGTGAGACTCCATCTCCAAAACAAAACCAAAAACCTAAAACAGAAGAAAATAAAAAATAAGACATTACCATATGTATGTGTGTGTGTGTGTGTTTTAGAGACAATGTTTTTCTCTGTTGCCTAGGCTGGAGTGCAGTGGCATGATCACAGCTCACTACAGCCTTGAACTCCTGAGCTCAAGTGGTCCTCCTTCCTCAGCCTCCCAAGTGGTGAGGACTACAGGCATGCATCACCATGCCTGGCTAATTAAATTTTTTTTTTTTTTTTTAGAAATGGTGGTTTTACTATGTTGCCTAGGCTGATCTCCAACTCCTGGGCTCAAATGATCCTCCTGCCTCAGTCTCCCAAAGCACTGGGAATACAAGCGTGAGCCACCATGCCTGGCCAATTTGGCACATATTAATACAGGACTTGATAGGAAGGAATTAAGAACTCTGGAATGTTTAAACTAGTATTATACTTCTGTTATCTATGCCACATCTGTGTAGACTACCAGGTGTGTGTGTCTGTGTGTGTGTGTGTGTGAGAGAGAGAGAGAGAGAGAGAGAGAGAGAGTGAGAGTGGGAGGAACAGGAGAGAGTGCTTCAAGGTGGTTAAAAAATAGGACTCCGGATTCTTCTATTTTGGGCTTTTTTCACCCAAGAGTGGGCAGAATCCTGTAGGTTTTGTCCTCCATACCACTGTAGGAACCAAGGGTGGAATCTGGTCTGTGTTTCTAGGTTGTCTGGATTCCTTGGCACCTAATAGTATGGTAGTCTGGTTAAAGAATTGGAAACATCAGCCTCCTGAGTGTAGAAAGCATTCGTTTTATTAATTTATTACTTTACACTGCATACTGTCATAAGGATTTGTGATAAAACTTACAATAAAGGGAAAAATGCCAGAGGTAAAAATAGAAGAGCCTATGATGCTCGTATATGTGTGTGGCATATATATGTGTGTATATTATGTATGTGTGTATAAAGTGTGTGTGTACATTGGGAGAGGAGACAGGTGGGAATTAGAAAAAGACAGTTGTGTCCAAAAAAATCAAAGGGAAGCACAAAATATAGGCTTGAGCCTCTTGGAAGTCAAGGGAAAATGGGAACAATAGATCTCGTGCCTAATACAAGAAAGTATATCAGCTTGCCAAGAGGAATTAATTTTGTTTTTGTTTTGGAATATCATCTTTATTTTAATTTTTATTATTTTTATTTTTTTTTTTTTGAGGTAGAGTCTTGCTCTGTCTCCCAGGCTGGAGTGCAGTGGTGCAATCTTGGCTCATTGCAACCTCTGCCTCCTGGGCTCAAGCAATTCTGCTGCAGCTCCCGAGTAGCTGGGATTATAGGTGCCCACCTCCACGCCTGGCTAATTTTTGCATTTTTAGTAGAGATGGGGTTTCATCATATTGCTCAGGCTGGTCTCGAACTCCTGACCTCAAGTCATCCACCTGCCTTGGCCATCTTAATCTTTTTTTAAAAGAAATAAAACAGTCTTTATTAAAAAACAAAAACAAATAACACAGTAGATAATGTTTTCCTTCCTTTTCTTTTCTTAGACCTCACCCATTTTATTTGCTGATGTTACCTGCCAGACCCTGGCTGACACTTGCATTTATGACTCCTGATGCAGGGAATGCTGTTCAGATCTCTTCACGCCTGCCTCTTCCTGTGCAAACCCTCAGGCCAGTCCAAGGGCCAGTAGGCAGGTAGAGAAAGAGACAGTGAGTTGGCCTCCACCCTTCCTTTGGCAGATGACGTCGTCTCTCTGCAGTTTAAGATTTCCATGACTCTTCTTTCCTCAGCCGCCAGCACTGCTGTCACCCCAGCAGGCAGCGCCCAAGACTCCAGGTCATCTCTGGTGATGGGGCAAGGGGAGGGTGTCTGGCAAGAGGGCAGCAAAAAGTCTCCCCCATAGTCGTGGTCTTGTCTGCTAGTTTTTAATTTAAAAAATTGCAGGGGCCTTCTACCTGGCCATGTGTTTTACTGGACAAAAGCAGAGAATCTAATATTAAGTTGTTGTCCTGTGGAGTATGTGTCCAAGTGAGTGACTGGGTTTGCTTCTAGCCTGTGTCCTTGGCAGTTCCATTTGTTCTGAAAGGGAAAACAAATCTCTCTCCCCTACCAGCGCTCCACAAAAAGCAAGGCGGGAAGCTCAGCCAAGTGCGCAGATCTCTACTGTGAACCTTTCTGCCGCATGTGGGGAATTACTGGCCCTTGAAAGCCGTCGCAGACAGATAAGAAGCAAGGTCATAACATGATTCGACATGGAGTTTTGAAGAGTCTCACTTAGAAGTGTGGAAAGTACAGCTTTAGAACCACCATTTCAGGAGATTAAGATTTGAAATTGTGTTGCTTTATCTTGCCGTTTTCTTTTCACAGGCTTTTCCTTAGTTTTTGCTGTGAAGTCCTTTTTTTCTTCCTTCCTTTCTTTCCCCAGTGTACACTCGAAGGTTTGCAATGCTTCACACTTGAAGACTTGAGAAAAACTGAGTCAATTCAATTTGACCGACTTCATAGTCACTGGCTTCATGTGCATTTGCTTGCTGTAAAAAGAAAAGCACGTGAAAAAAACACATTGCCACTGAATGAATGGATCTGTCTCAAATATAATTGCTCATTTTCACCTGTCCCTTATGTATAGACTGCTTCCAGCCACAGCTCTTCCGAATGGGCCGCACCCTCCAGGCCACTTCAGTACCACAGCTGACCACACCAGCAACATCTTTGCCAATGCCAGTGCCCTGGGTCTCTTCTCGATTCCCTGAGATTCCTGGAGCTGCTCACAAGGCTTGAGGCCCTGGGCTGTTGGCAGCTGAAACAAAACCTGAAAGAAACTCATTGGGCTTTGCAATCAATGTGCTGAAACATCTCCAGCAAGTGGCCACATCATCCCATTTCCGGTCACACAGATGCTGGAGCTACTGGGCTCCTAGCCCCGAGTTGATGGTCTTAGAGAACTTGAGATCAGATTCTGGTCCAGAGGGAAAAGCAGATTCAGGTTCCTGAGAAGAAACCAGGAAGCAATGGCTAGCCTCAGATTTTCTGGAGCAATCCTGCTTTTGAGCATTCTTATTTTGTGGTCTACAAGAATTATTTTGTCCATATTAGAGCATGTGTTCTAACTGTGGCAGGGTGGGCATGGGGAGGTGGAGAGGTTGGGGAAGATGTAGGTGTAGCAACTGACAGAAACTGAGGTTGAGGAGCTGTTCTGGGGAGGCCACTGTCACTATCAGGATACTGTGTTATTAAGAGGGCCACTGACAGGAACGGAAGTTAAGTCTGGTTTATCTGTTTAGCCCATTCTCAGTCTTGTCAGCTAAACAGAAATCAGGGCTCTGGTGTATTGGTGGAGGAAGAAGAATGGGAGGATCTGGAGCTGGCAATACGCATGAGGGCCTAAAGCTTTGGCAGCATTGCAATGGGTGTGATGCACAGCCAGAGGCTTTCAGAAGGCACTGGGAAGCTGGGATGGAGGTTAAGGGGGAAAGGAAGACCCAACGAAGGAGCAGGAGAAACTTTACCTCTTCCATTGTTTTGTTTAGGCCAACCTTAATCCCTGGGATTTAACTTCTGAATAATGAATTTAAAAAGAACAAATAAGATATGAAGATATTGATGCCAATAATGTGGCACATTGCTAGGGCCTTGGGTCAGTTCCTAGCAGTTTTGCTAGCATGCATGCTAGCAGGTGATGGGATAACCACCGTGACCCCAGAGGGTTTTGACAATCTGGCCCTGATCTTTCTCAATTCATCTTTTTACTTTCCCATCAACCCATGCTCTTGTCTTTCTGAATTCTTCCCCATTCCCAGACACCCTGCATTTATACTGCTGTGCTGGGAGTATTCTCACTGCTTGGTGGACAACCATCTCTCTTTGTTCTCTGGAAAATTCTTGTTCTCTATTCTTTGCTTTCCCTTTCGGGTTCCTTTTATTTGATTTTTCTAGCTCTCTAGATAAAATTAATCTTATCCTTCTCTGAACTTTTGTTTTTATTATATTATGACATACGTAGAATTATAATTATTTCATCCTTGGTGTCTCTCTGCTAGATCATGTATACTTTAAGGGAGGAGACCAAAGGTAAATCGAGTTGCCTTGCCTAGCATTAAACTAAATGAATGTCTGAGATATGCGGTACTCTCTCAGTATTTGGTAGGTGTTTATAAAAGGGAAAGAGAGTGGGAGTAGAGAAGCTCTGTCTCTGCTATCAATGTTGTGTGTTGGTATAAACGTGTTCATTTAAACACACATAGAAATATAGAAGCATTAATACTTACTGTGTGCCATGTACTGTGCTAAGAAATTTTACATGGATGTTTTAAATACAAACATCCTCACAGGGATTTCTTTTCTTTTTTTTTTTTTTTTGAGACGGAGTCTCGCTCTGTGGCCCGGGCTGGAGTGCAGTGGCCGGATCTCAGCTCACTGCAAGCTCCACCTCCCGGGTTTACGCCATTCTCCTGCCTCAGCCTCCCGAGTAGCTGGGACTACAGGCGCCCGCCACATCGCCCGGCTAGTTTTTTTCTTTTTTGTATTTTTTAGTAGAGACGAGGTTTCACCGTGTTAGCCATGATGGTCTCGATCTCCTGACCTCGTGATCCGCCCGTCTCGACCTCCCAAAGTGCTGGAATTACAGGCTTGAGCCACCGCGTCCGGCCCCTCACAGGGATTTCTAATGCAGATAATGGTATTGTCTCTATTTGAGAAGTGAGAAAATAGAAACAAGTAAGGGTTTAAGTGATTTATCCAAGGTCACATAGGTCACATAGCATTGATTCAAATTCAGACAGTCTAACTCCGGAGCCCAAGACTTCATCTGTTATTATTAATTATCTCTGCTTATCGCATCTCACTGGAAACTGTCTCTCTTTTTTTAGCTGCTTGACTCCCACTTTAGGAGCTGAAAACTCCAGACATTTTTAAGCCTCCCTTGCAGCTAGGATGCAGGTATGTGACCCAGGCTTGACTAAATGGATGCACCTACTATTGCCTTTGAACTGGGAGCTGGTGACACATAGAGACAGAGACAGCAGCAAATCCAGAGGCACCATTCGAAGTCCTGTGTGTGTGGCTGCCAGTCAGCCTGTGATATGTATGTTCAGTGTGAGGGGAGCGATGGTTGTTTCCCCATTAGGTGGGTTAGGTGGTGTGATTTTAGTTGTCCACCTGCTGCCTAGCTTCCCTTATCTGGCCTCCTTTTCTAAGCCTGGTTTCAACACTGTTGAAATGCCTTGAGCTATTCAACAACACGGCAACACATGCTTTTCTCTGCCTAAATCAGGTAGAGTTATTTTCTGTTGCTTGCAGTAAACAACTCTGACTGGTATAATATCCAAACTTATTATCTTGAATATAAGACTCTCACATACATCATTCTCACCTGGAAGAAAAAAACACATAAGTAACCAGAATGTTGTGAATGTTCAACAGAGCAGAGGGTGAATGTGACAGATTGTGTATCATCAGGAACAATTTCTAGTTTATCCATCTGACTACTTACTTATGATTCATTTGGCAATTTGCATGGATGGTTATAGGACTTTTTAGTATATTCTTACAAAACTCGTGTCCAAAAATGGACTTTTACCTTCCAGTGTAATCTGACTCTGGGCTTTATAAATTTTATAATAAATTTTTCCTTTGAATGATCAGAAAGAAAAATGCTAAATACTTTTCTGGCTCATTATAGGCAAAATGGCTTCCTGAAATTGTAGTAGTTAAAAAGCTAAGATCACAGAGGAAGTTGAAGTGAATTGCTGAATTATTTAATATAAGCTGACTCATTAGAGCCTTAGCTTCTGAGATGGAAGAAAATATGATGGTTTACATAAAGGTTACTGATAAATTCCAAGATGAAATTCACTTTGAAGGGAGTAAAATGTTGTTGGGGTAACTAATCCCTGTGGCATAATGCAATGAAGGAGTTGAGTTTACAGTTTGACAGGGGGTTATGATCACAAGACATTTCTGAATTGCAGGAGAGGCCACCGCTTCAGATGGTCAAGTGGCCTACTGAGATGTCAGATATTAGACAGGAATAAACTTTACAGAGGCCAAAGGTTTGACCTTAGGAAGTCTAGACATGCTAATGTAATTATCATCACTCTAATCAGATTATAAAGTAAACACATGCTCTACAAAGCAAAGAATCTCATGGGGTTGTTTAGAAGATGAAGAAAAGCTGCTTCCTGTCTCTCTTAGGAAAGCAATGGGAAGAAATGGGGTGGTTGCAGCATGAGGGGTGTTGGTTTGATCAGTGGTTCTTGGCTGGGGACGATTTGGCAATATGTGGAGACATTTTTGGTCTAACCATTACAACTGTGGGAGCGGGGAGACATCTGGCATTGCTACTGGCATTGAGTGGGGAGATGCCAGGGTTGCTGCTGAATATCCTGTCATACACAGGACACCCCTGTAACTAAAGAATTATCTGGCCCCAAATGTCAAAAGTGCTGAGGCTGGGAAACTCTGGGCTAGAAGTAAGAAATAACTTTTTGAATCTGAAGTGATGTAAATAGAAGAATAAGGTTATAGGCCCAGGACTACTATGGACCACGTGAAGCACCTGCTTCAGGGAACAATATTTGAAAGAGTGCCCCATACCTCAGAAATAAAGAAAAATAATATTTAGAAACTCAAATTTAGTGCAAAAATATCCATGGTGTACAAGCTATCAAAATTTTAAATAAAGACAGGATTCAACAGAGATAGGATTATGGTAGGGAAGTTAAAATGTTATTTATCTTGATTACTGAAGCTGTGGGAACCCCCTACCTTACATTTTGTGCCCAAGGTAAGCGCCTCAGCTGCTTCACACTAGCCCTGGCCTATTGAATCATCAATGGTAGAACACCATTTTAGCTAAAAGGTAATTTGGCTTGATTATTACAAATGAGGGGTGTTCAAGCCTGGTGAAAGTAAGTGAAAAGATTCAGCTCTAGAATTTTAGACTTCATGAATATATTAAGTAAGGAAGCAACCCCCATATTGAGCTGCATGGAAATTCCCTAATATGGGTTTTTAATCTCTGTGATTTATAGCCTGGCTTTGATTATCTAAGATCATCTTCATTATGAGTGGTAATGCATGGCTGGCATCCCAAAGAAACATGTAGCATTAACTGTGGTCTTTATCAATATGTTTCTGTTGCAATTCAGCCTTCCAGAAAAATAACCACTGTTATGACTCTTCCATTTTACTTACCAAGTAAACCATTACTTCTCATCCTCTCCTCTCCACGATCCCACTTCACCTCAAAACCAATTTAGCATTCTCTTCTGGGCCCTATTGATATTGACATTATTTTATATTACTTGCACCCTCCCCCACAAAAAAAATGCCTCAGATAGATTTTTTAAGGGGGGGGTTTAAAATATTTTTCCTTCTAATAGGCTTGGGGAAATTGTCTATGTCTAAATTCTAAGTTTATGTGTGTGGGATATAGAGTACTTACAAGATAATGCTGACCTCCTCAGAAATGCCAGATAAAACTTTCAAAGACAGTTTACTATTCTGGGCAGGGCAGTATAGACAGTTATAAAAAATTATGGTAATATTACTAATTAGGAGAAACGTAGTCTTGGATCTATACCAGAACAAACAGCCTAACCATTATAGATTGCCTTCCATTAATTTCCATATGTGAGTGTCTAGCCTATTAGAGTGCCTGCATTCAGTAAATGTGGTTGTACATAAAGTAACTAGATATGGGACCAGCCACTTACCACATCTGATCACTGAATCTAACTGACTTATGTACGATTGCTTTTGATCTATGCTAACTATCTTTATCTCAGGCAAATCTCAGCTTCCTATCTGTTATTTTAAAAGATGCTTTCATCAAAGAATAGCAACAGGTTGGGCTGAATTATAGGGTTCGAGTTTAGTTTTTCTTTTTTAATTCTGTTAGAAACAAAGCAACATCAAACATGGGCTGCTTCTTTCAAACCAAATAGTCATTACTATCTTGATGAGCTAGTTTGTGCTTATTTCTTAAGAAAAAAGAGGAAGGGAAAAAGTGTTAGATGGGTAGATAAAGAATAATTCTAATTTAATTTATATTACCAAAGCTAGGCATATCCAACTGTTCTCTCTCTCTCTCTCTCTCCCTCCCCTCTCTCTCTCGGTACAGAGGTGAATGTGAGTCTGCCTAATCCTTAAGCAAAAAGTACACTTGATTGTTTCAGATTTAGGATTTTTCTGAGCTGCTTGGATGTACAAGGCCATAATTATCTTGCAGTGGAAAATTCAAATCCACCAGGATAGGCCAGTGTTGAGTATGGAGTGGAAAGAGTATTGCCCTGGGGTACAAGTCCTGCCCTTCCTTTGGGATTATGCATTTTGACCAAAGACAGGTCATAGAATATAAGTTACATTTTTCTAGGTTTTCCTATTCACAAAATGATGATTAAAAAAAAAAGTTCCTTTGAAATAAACTGTCCACATGAATATTAGATTTGTGGGCTACCTTTTTTTCTATGGCAGAAAAGAAATCATGTGCCCTGGAGAATTTTAGTTAGATCTTCAGAAAGAATGGATGGAAAATTGACACTAAATGGGGTGTGTATTCTCTTTTCTATATTCATGTTCTCTGAACAAATGTTATAACACCTATTTTATTTAATCTTACGAATAGATACTGAACAAATGAAGAAGTCAGTGAATAAATCGAGAGAGCACCGCAAATACTAAGAATCATTTCATGAAACTTTGGTCTTAGTCATACATAAAGTCTAGGCCAAGTGTATATCTTACTGTGGTCTGTGCTAGTCACTGCTGATAAGAGAGCGTCATGTAACAATTTGAATAGAAACATGTAATTACTTAAATAAGCTACTCATCATGGAAGGCATAAGCAGAGTGTTTAAATATTTTCTTTTTATCATTCTACTCCCTGCACTGCAATATAGCTTCAGGTTTTTTAAAACAACCCCCTCCATTGTACTATTTTGTTTGCTTTTGTGTGTATTTGAATTTTTTTATAATAAAAATGTTTTGAAAACCTCTTACCCCACTGCCCTATATTTTTGTTTATGTAAAGAAATCAGGGAGAGCCTCATCTTTACCTCTAACTCTTTAAGACAAACCATTTAAACAGAATCTGGACCATCTCAGGGCTCCCAGAGGTCTGCGCCTGAAGTTGCATCTTCTGCTCAGGTCTCTGATTGAGATTAGGTCTATAGGATAGAAAACATTCGTTAACATATGTAGTAAGCCAGCACCTTCTGAACAGACAATTTGACTTGCAGTGTTCTCATAGAATGCTTCCATGAAAAGCATTTTTTTTTGGTTGGGGGTGGGCAGCTATTTCAAGCAGCTCACACAAAAAATATTGGGCTCTAAGAAATGAGTTAGAGGTTGCTTGTTATAATGAACTGATTTTTTTCTTCTTTATCGGTATCGGTAGAAAATCAAAGTTGGGGGTGATATTCACGTTTGCACAACAGTTATGGAGCCATGAACAGGGCGTAGGTCTGGGTGCTTTCATTCATTACCTTGTTACTCTACACGGTTACCTGGGGTGGTTTGTATTATCAGCCCTACCTTACAAGAGAGAAGTCAGGCAGCTGAAATTCTAACCCTATCAATTCTGGTGCAGAGCACCACAGAGAAACCAAAATAAGGTTAAAAGCTTTGTGAGGAGCCAAGACAGCAGTATACTTATGACAGGCGACAGGATGACAGGAGTCACCGGCTCTGAGAGAACGCTTGTGAACCTTGAGCGCTCAGTTTGGCTAACCCCGGGGTAGAAGCTGCCTTTGTTATTCAAGGGCTCTGAGTTTCACACAAATGGCATGTCCTTTGGTGGGGGCTGAGAGCCCCATAGAAATGGATTATTACCGTCAGAAGTGATGCCTTAGCAGCCACATGTGCTAGATTCGTTAGAACTACCTGCATCCCCCCAGTCCCTGTAAACTGAGATGGCTGGGTTCAAACACGGTTCTGTAAAAGTTAGTTGTTTCGGTCTGACAAACCATACTGATGCAAGTTTCATAAAATAAATCAACTCACTGGATAGACATCAACTATGTAAAGGAAGTAAGGTGTTGTGTTTACAATGACTCTGCTCCTAAAACATATATTAAGCTTCCATAAGTTTGCTGTGACAGTGGTAAAATCCAATTGCCAGAGTTTGAGCCGGCAAATCAATGTAGTCTCTGTGCTCCTTTAAACACAAGGAATTGATCTTTTCATAGCTCAGCCCTGCTCCGATGACTTCACTATTCCCCTTTAAATGAATGTGTAAGCTAAACACATACAACCTGACTTTGTGTGATACACACTATTAGATAAGCACGGAGGGTCAGGATCTCATTAAGATGGGGTGGGATGGAGAAGCCATTTCCACTTGACATCTTAATAGCATTAGATTGGAAAAGTTATTCAGATCCATGCAGAGGACACAAGAACTTCATTCAACCCAGTAAGTCTGGCTGTTTGAAATAGATTTCTTTAAGAAGTCTATCTTGTTTGTTTATTTGGTATGTAGTACTACATATCAAACCCTAGAAAAGGAAAAAAAACATTGGAAGTGTTTAGTAAAGTGGAGCCAAAAGGGAAAGAGCAGAAAACAAAAGGTGCACCATGATAAGAAAGGTAAAGACAGGGACAAAGAGTATGAGAATATAAAAAAATTTCTGTTTAAATATGTTAATTTATATTTTTAACCTATTCAGGCCTGAGGTTCTGCTATAGCCCAGAATATTTATTCCAAACAAGGATAAATGAGTAAGATTGACTTATTTATATAGTCTCTCTCTCTCTCTCTTTTTTTTTTTTTGAGACAGGGTCTGGCTCTGTTGCCCAGGCTGGAGTGCGGTGGCAGATCTCAGCTCATTGCAACTTCTGGACCTCCCGGGCTCAAGTGATCCTCCCACCTCAGCCTCCCTAGTAGCTGGGACTACAGTACTACAGGCATGAGCCACCATGCCTGGCTAATTTTATTTTTGTAGAGACAAAGTTTCACCATGTTGCCCAGGCTAGTCTTGAACTTAGTTCAAGCAATTTGTGTGCCTCAGCCTCCTAAAGTGCTGAGATTACAGGCATAAACCACTGCACTTGGCCTATAGTCTCATTTTAAAGACATGTTTTATAGTAGCTTATTCAACATTAGCTCTAGGTGTCATTTTCGTTTTTTTTTTTTTTTTTTTTTTTTTTTTTTTTTTTTGAGGTGGGGTCTCGCTCTGTCGCCCGGACTGGAGTGCAGTGGCCAGATCTCAGCTCACTGCAAGCTCCGCCTCCCGGGTTTATGCCATCCTCCTGCCTCAGCCTCCGGAGTAGCTGGGACTACAGGCGCCCGCCACCTCGCCCGGCTAGTTTTTGTATTTTTAGTAGAGACGGGGTTTCACCGAGTTAGCCAGGATGGTCTCGATCTCCTGACCTCGTGATCCGCCCGTCTCGGCCTCCCAAAGTGCTGGGATTACAGGCTTGAGCCACCGCGCCCGGCCAGGTGTCATTTTTATTATGATTGTTTATACTATGTGAAACCCAAATAGTAAGTTGATCTTCAAGCTTTAATAACTGATTTCAAATAATTTTCCAGATAGGCAATGATTTTTCCTACTGAAAACATTTCCTCCATTATTTTTAGTAGTGATCAATATCAAGGAGAGAACTTATCTACATCCTGAAACAAAAAAGAACTTAGGTCTGTTAAATTCTGATGATCAGCATAGATGGCCCTGGTTTATTTAAATACCATAGATCTTTGGGTCTCAAAGTGTTGTCCTGAACCAGCAGCATCACTGTCACCTGGGAACCTGTCAGAAGTGAAAATTCTCAGCAACCTGCCCCACACCTGATGAATCAGAAACTGGGGTGTCAGGGCAGCAAGCCGTGCTGCAGCAAGCCCTGCGGGTGTTCTGGTGCATGCTCGAGTTTGAGAACCACTGCATTTGTGTGTTCTCAGTGGTGGTTTTATTTTCTAACCACGTTGTTTCACTGCATGGATAAGGTGTACAAACCAGGTCAGCTGTATTCTAAGAAGTCCATCTATTCTGCAAAGGCTGAATATACCTTGCCCAGTGCTGCCTCTGATGGGCAGTGGACACCTGAAACCTGGGGAATATTTCCAGCATACAGGTCGTATTTTCCATCCTTATTCAATATTTGCTTACTAAGGATGAATTTCCTTAACATAAATTTGAACAAATTCATTTTTTGAGATGGTAGATCCACTTAAAAGGGTATAAATGACAGCGCCAACAACAATTAAAAGTACTTGCTTCACCTAACTAAAACATATGTGGTTTCCTGAAGCTAAAGCAGTCATTTTTAATGAGCTGAGTCTCTTCTTGGAATCACGGTATGATATAGAATAAAAATGTAAAAGGGTCTTTATTATGTCCTCACTCTCATATGACAGAGTGTAATGAAGACACTTTCAAATAAAGGCTTTGAGAGTGTGCCATTCATAAACCCTCTCTGAAAGAGCTTCTAAAGGATGTACTTCATGAAGGACACTGAATCCAGAGGGAAGAAAAGGGATAAAAGAAAGCATAACAATGTATACTACCACAGCTACAGCATTTTTGGAAAGACAACTGCCTTTCCCTTCTTAAATGTCTCTCCACAATCCCCATGGTGGAAGTTTAAATTTCAGACACAGAACAATGTGCTACCATTGATTGAACATCTACTCTGTACCAGGCTGTAAAGGATTGTGATATCTATGTGAACATACTATATGAATCCCCAAATAGTAAATTGATCTTGTCTCATTCATGCTTCGTAATCAATCCATGGGATAGGTATTGTTTTATGTATTTGGAAGCTGAAGCTGAGAGAAGTTAAGGAACTGGCCCAAGATCACACAGCCAGGAGGCAGCAGGGTCAGGGTTTGACCCAGGCCTACCTGATGACATTGCTCAGGTGTTTAACTGTCAGTCTAGCAATCTCAAAGCTAACTAAGGTTCCAAATGCTAAGTAGCTTTTTGAAATAAGCTATAGAGCTCTTCTATTTTTACTTATTTATTTTTTTTAAGACAGGGTCTTGCTCTGTCTCCCAGGCTACAGTGCGTTGGTTCAATCTCGGCTCATTGTAGCCTCAACCTCCCAGGCTCAAGTGATCCTTCTGCCTCAGCCTCCCGAGTAGCTGGGACTACAGGTGCCCAACAACGCTGGGCTAATTTTTAATTTTTTTTGTAGAGACTGTGTTTTGCTAGGTAGCCCAAGCTGGTCTTGACCTCCTGAGTTCAAGCAATTTGCCAGGCTCAGCCTCCCAAAGTGCTGTGATTACAGGCGTGAGCCATTATACCCAGCCATGTAGAGCTATTCTTGACCTCATATTGCTTTATCAAAAAGAAAGAAAAAGAAAAGAAAGAAAGAAAAGAAAAGTACCCTTAAAATCTGATGACCTACAAACAGCCAGTAACACATGAAAATATTCTCAGCATCATTAGTCATCATGGAAATGCAAATTAAAGCCAAAATGAGATATCAGTATACACTCAATACAATGGCTAAAATCTAAAAACTGACCATGGCAAGTGTTGGTGAAGGTGTGGTTGAAGGTTCTGATTTCTGTCAGATACCCACACTACCAAGGTCAGTGGCAACAAGAACTGATGCAGGTGTCAGTCTCTCCTCATGGTCTTCAACTGGTGTGTAAAGTCCAGTCTATTCCTAACCTCCCCCACTGTACATCCATCTTCCCTCCTGATGGCCTGCCCTGTGAATTTCAAACTCCAGGACAAGATATAGAGAAAACAACCTTACAAAATAACAAAACTTTTAACCAGCTTCCAACAACTATGTAATGCCAAACTCTTGTAACAAATCCCTAATTCTATATGTATCTTTTGGTGGTCCTGTTTTTCTGGTTGAACCCTGACTTGATACATAATTTTCATTGGAGCCAAGTCTAACCATGGCCTGCTTTTGTATGGCACTTGACTTAAGAATTATTTTTACAGTTTTAAAAGGTTGTAAAATAAAGAAGGATATGTAACTGACACCATAAGTGGCCCACAAAGCCTGAAATGTTTATTTACTCTTTGGCCTGTAAAAGGCCAATGTAGGAAAAGTAATCGTATAAAATGGTATGGCTACTTTAGAAAACAGTTTGACAGTTTCTTATAAAAATAAACATACACTTACCATGTGGCCCAGCTATTCTACTGTCAGGTATTTACCAAAGAGAAAGGAAAATATATGTTCACACAAAGACTTGTATCTGAATGTTCATATCTTTTTGACTCATTTCTTCACTCAAAAAAAATCATGCTGTTCACACTAAGAAATAGTTTTGGAAAAGAAAGAAAACAAACAAACAAAAAACCCATCATTCTGTGTGAAAGAAGAGAGACAAAATAGTGCATATTGTGTAAATCTATTTACGTGAAGTTCTAGAACTGGCAGTATCAACCTACAGTAATAGAAGAGTAGTGGTTGGCAGCCATAGGTGTAGAGGGGATTGGCCGGAAAGGGCATAAGTGAACTTTCTGGGAAATGTTTTATAGCTTGATTGGGATGGTCTACATGTTTGTCAAAACTCATTGAATTGCACAGTTGAAATGTATGCATTTTACTGTATGTAAATTAATCTTGAAAAAAACTATTTTTTAAAAATCTGATGACCTAAAGCACTTTCCTCTTTAGTTCCTCAGGACATATTCTCAGCTTTCAATACATTTTATGTGTATACACACTGTACTGGTTTTTAGCCTAAACATCCTCTTTCAGTCACCTGTGTAGTCTATAACAGCAGTCCCCAACCTTTTTGGCACCAGGGACAGGTTACATGGAAGACAATTTTTCCATGGACTGGGGTGGTGGGGGATGGTTTTGGGATGGTTCAAGTGCATTACATTTATTGTGTACTTTATTTCTATTATTATTACATTGTAATACATAATGAAATAATTCCACAACTCACCATAATGTAGAATCAGTGAGAGCCCTGAGATTGTTTTCCTGTAACTAGATGGTCCCGCCTGGGGGTGATGGGAGACATTGACAGATCATCAGGCATTAGATTCCCATAAGGAGCATGCAACCTAGATCCCTCGCATACACAGTTCACAATAGGGTCCGCGCTCCTGTAAGAATCTAATGTGCTGTTGATCTGACAGGAGGTGGAGTTCAGGTGGTAATGAAAGTTATGAGGAGCGGCTGTAAACACAGAAGAAGCTGCGCAGCTTGGTTCCTAACAGGCCATGGACCAGTTTCAGGAGTTGGGGACCCCTGGCTTAAGCAACAGAAATGTGTGGTCTCACAGTTCTGAAGGCCCAAAATCTCATATGAAGGTGCCAGCAGGGTTGGTTCTTTCTGAGGGCTGTGAGAGAGAGTCTGTTCATGCCTTTCTCATAGCCTGTGGTTTGCTGGCAATCTTTGGTGTTCTTTCACTTGTAGAATCATCACCCCAATCTCTGCCTTCATGTTCAAAGGCATTTTCCCCATGTTCATGTCTGTCTGTGTGACCAAATTTGCTCTTTTAATAAGCATGCCAGTCATATTGGGTTAGAGTCTGCCGTAATGACCTCATTTGACTTGATTACCTCAGTGAAGATCCTATTTCCAAATAAGGTCACATACGCAAATACTGGATGTTAGGACTTCAACGTCTTTTGTGGGGACACAATTCTGGGAGTTGTTTACAAATTAATGTAGGGATATGGGGTTTGGACTTGCACATGTGGTGATTTCAACAAGTTCCACTATCTTTCAAGCCACAAGTCTTTGGAATTCTCTCCTGTTTTTCCTGCCTGCTATGTTATTTTGATCTAGGCCAAGGGATTGGCTTACATTTAAGGACATAAAGTAAATATCACCTATTTAGAAAGGATCCTTTATCTGAAACACTATGGTGACTGTAGTTGCTTTTGCAAAGTCTATTTTTAAGACCTCCGAAGCTATAGTAGCCATAGCTTTACCAATAAACTGATGACAATTTTAAAAATCAATATAATTTTACTTCCTCTTTCACAATGGAAAGTTTCTCAGGGCTAACTTTTTTTGTGTACCTTTTTTTTTTTTTTTGAGACAGAGTCTCACTCTGTTGCCCAGGCTGAAGTGCAGTGGCGCAATCTTGGCTCACTGCAACCTCCACCTCAAGTGATTCTCCTGCCTCAGCCTCCCGAGTAGCTGGGATTACAGGTGCACACCACCACATCCAGCTAATTATTGTATTTTTAATAGCAATGGTGTTTCACTATGTTGGCCAGGCTGGTTGCGATCTCCTGATCTCAGGCAATCCAACTGCCTCGGCCTCCCAAAGTGTTGGGATACAGGCGTGAGCCACCACACCCAGACTCTGTGTACCTATTTTTAAATGAAATATTTATTCATTCTAAAATTTTCTAATGAAGGAGCAGAAACATTTTTAATCTACGAAGTTGTGTCTGCCATGCTTCTTCCTTTGTATTTCTTACATTTAATATAATATAACTTTTTATAGAATATTTGAGAAATAGAATTTAAAAACATCACTCAAATGTAATGTAATTACCTTATATAATTATATATTTTTTTCTGAGTTTCTCTACACATTACAT
This sequence comes from Colobus angolensis palliatus, assembly GCF_000951035.1. NCBI lineage: Eukaryota > Metazoa > Chordata > Mammalia > Primates > Cercopithecidae > Colobus > Colobus angolensis. The sequence goes on from NW_012115599.1 coordinate 5,874,085, forward strand.
TTAATTGTACTGATTGAACAGGACATATTCTTTTTTTTTTTTTTTTTTTTGAGAGGGAGTCTCTCTCTGTCACCTGGAGAGAGTCTGGAGTGCAGTGGTTCGATCTGGGCTCACTGCAAGCTCTGCCTCCTGGGTTCATACGATTCTCCTGCCTCAGCCTCCCGAGTAGCTGGGACTACAGGCGCCTGCCACCATGCCCAACTAATTTTTTGTATATATATATTTTTCAGGGTTTCACCGTGTTAGACAGGATGGTCTCGATATCCTGACCTCGTTATCTGCCCACTTTGGCCTCCCAAAGTGCTGGAATTACAGGCGTGATCCACCACATCCGGCCTAACAGAACATGTTCTTTTTCCTTCAAAATACAGATGTGTTTCTTCTGGCCAACAATTGTGTTATAATAACATTTCTACTATATTTTTGTTCATGTTGAGAAAATGATGCCAGAATTCTTTACACTAACTAGTTTATATACATTTTAGAGACCTTTTTGGTATAATAGCCAGAAAAATGAATCTGATCAATCAACTAACCAGTCAAAACTATATAGAATTATAGAAACATACCAGGTACAGAAAAAGACACGAAAGAGGCAGAAAAGAGGTCACTGTCCTTAAGAACTTCAAAATCTAGTTGAGTAGCTTACAAAAGAAGTGCCAGATCTGGACTCAAAGATTGGATTCCCTGCTATATTTATCTGCACATTGTATTTTTATGCCACCTCCTTTGAGTTGCTATTAGATGACTGCAGCTGTGGCCAAGGACACTGATAAAAGTAAGAGTGAAAAGTGAGTAATAGAGAAATCAACCTGGGGAGGGTCCCCCAGGGCAGTTGTATGTTGGCCACTATGGGAGAGAGTCAGTATGACTTGATCCTTTCAAGATTTTTGCCCCTAGGGCTAATAGGTACTTGGGAAATGAAGTGAACATAACACTAATAAGGTAGTGAGTTATCATTTATTACCTGATATGAAGGGAATAAAATATGCTATTGACATAAGACATAAAAACAGAGGTTTCTCCCTCATTTGGAATTCAAGAAACACTCATCAATAACTGTTGCTAATAAAAATAAGTTTCCACTACCAACCCTATAAAACAAAGCAAAATAAGCAAATAAAACCACAGAACACTCTACTTTTCCTTTACATCAAATACTTTGTTTCTGAGTGCAGAGAGTTAACTATGTTATCAATGAGATTAAGCCGATTTTGTTAATTTAGATTTTCAAACCCATTATCTCTTGTATACAGATGCAACTATTTTACTCTAGGGATAGGAGCTTTACAGAAGATCTACCAAAGGATGGGGTCCTCTTCATGAATCGTTACTTATTTTCTAATTAATAAAGATCACAGCATACACTGTACCACAGCAGAGTACATGGTACAAATTACTACAAATGTCTCCAGTTAAAGATTGCCAGGGCCAAGCATAATGGCTCATGCCTGCAATCCCAGCACTTGAGCCTGGGATTCTGTGTTCTTCCCTTTGGTGATAGCCTGGAAAAACAAACGTAATGGTATCAGGATGATCACGTTATAACTGGGTATGGGCCTGTATTGAACCTCCCTTACGCCTGAGTGTGGGTTTACGTATATCCCTACCTTCTATGGAACCATAACTATGGGAAGATTGAAAGTTGGACATTTTTGTCATCTGTTTCTGGGAGTCTTTCTTATGACACGGTGCTCCATGGAAGGAAGAAAATCTCTGTACATAGTTTGTGCCTCTTGTTTGCATCTTTCTTGAGTCTTTTTTCTTTTTTAATTGGCTGCCAATTCTCATTAGGTGCTTTATTTCTTCAATTCTTCATATATTTACATTACAGGAAAAGTAGAAACATAAAGTTCCTCGCCTTCCAAATATTACCTGCATTCCTCTAGTTATAAGGTTATATAGGCCATTTTGTGTAAAAAAAAAAAAAAAAAAAAAATGACTTCTTAGAAAATTTGTCTCCCCTCCAACTTCTCTCCCCTCTTCACTCTAGGGTCTTACCAACTTTCAACAGGCATTTTCCTTTCAAGTGCTATGAGAAGGGGTGGGGAGCATATATTGACTACAAAGTGCAATCACAAATATTGCAAAGGATGTTAGACTTCATTTAATTGAGCAAAGTGATGTATAAAATGGAAAGTCATAGACAATGAGGCTCTGGTGGACTCAAGAGCAGTTACTGTTAAAGAAGAGAAAATCTACAAGGATTATGACAAGGATTATGTACTTCAAGAAAGGAAGATTTGTGTTTCAAGGGATTAAGAGAGGCTCTTGGGAAAATTGGTACAGCCTTCACATATTTCTGGAAAGATGAATCTCTTTATGGTTGTGCTGCTAAACTGAATGAAGAATATCACATCAGGTCATCTAATAATTTTATAGTAAATTTTATTTTAAAATAATTTTAGATTTATAATGCAAAGATAATACAGAGTTCCTGCCTATCCCTTATCTAGTTTTCTTTAATGTAAACTGTAAACTTTAATGTAAATGTAATTTAACATTTTAAATTACCATGATATATTTGTCAAAACTAAGAAACTGACATTGGTATATTACTATTAACTACACTCCCAATTTTATTCAGATTTCACTGATTTTTCTCCATGAAGGTCCTTTTTCTCTTCCAGGATCAAATCCAGGATATGGCATTGCATTTAGCACCTAACAATTTTTTCATAAAAATTTTATGTAACAAAAATCCCAATCAACATTTGATTCAGTCTTTATTTAATAATTAGTGAGTTGCAGTTATAACCAGAAGTTTGTTAAATAATGATACATTTTTAGTCATATTTTAAATTTCAATTTTCAAATTGGAGTACAACTCAAATCATTTCTTATAGAAGCTACTGTGAAATTTTGCTTCCCGTTTGTAAAAAAAGCTTTAATTGATTTCCATCATACTGACTTGTCTCAGACAATGACAAAAATTGTTAGAAGGGCTTTCTTAAAATATGTAAAACAACATGTTATGAGGATTTATGGATGAAAAGAATAAGTGAGTTTGATTTGTGCATAGTCAGTGGAACTCTGTAATATGCAGTCTTTGAGATATACAAAGTAATTTAATAAAGCAAAATAGTTTTGATGCATGATAGAAGCCTCAGATGAAACCCTGATAGTACTGCATTATCAGATGTTCTTTACTCTCTTGTTGCACAAATGTATACCTTCAAACAGGTATATGCAGTATTATAGAAAAAAAAGAGTCTTTCATTAATTTCAGGAGTATTCAGAAATGGCTCTGGTTTCCTAATTAAAAGATAAATTGAATCTAACAGAAATGAGCCACAAATGACTGCTAGCAAGGTTGACAGTTAAATTTATAAAAAGCCTGTGACTTTTAACATATTAAAAAGTGAAAGAAAGACTTGCTCTTGACTTCACTAAAAACAGCATGTCCTTAAAGATTGTAAGTACTGATAGGATTTTTCCACTAATAAACAGAAGGCTCTTTTGACATTTTAATAAGATTATATTCTTATGTTCTTTCGGACCAAGATTAATATTATATTGTTCCTTGAGTAGTTTGAGTGGGATATTTTTTCTTTATAAATGTTTGTGTCTTCTAAATGCAGTCATTTTCAGAATTTAAAAAAATCATTTTATACAGGATCTATAATATTATTTAAAGATAAATTCCACAGTAGGACTTACATACACTCCAAAAAGGAAAACAAACATCCTATAGAAATAATTCCTTGTACTTCAACAGTGTCACTTTTAGACTGTTCTGAAATGTGCTCCAGTGGATATGTAGCTTATATATTAGAAGTAAGGCAAATCTAAATTTTTAACTTTGATAAAATATTCTCATTATGTCTTAGAGAATTGACATTTTCCAAGAAGCCAAACTCACTTCTCCATTATATATTTTTACTGAATGTGGCAGTTAGTACCACCAAATTGTTTTGTGGTGCACAATTGTTATGGATTGAATTGAGTGCCCCCAAAATTCCTATGTTGAGACCCTAACCCTCAATGTGACTGCATTTGGAGACAGGGCCTTTAGGAAGTAATTGAGGTTATATGGGATATAAAGCTGGGGCCCTTATCCAGTAGGACTGGTGTCCTTATGAGAAGAGGAAGAGAAACACCGAGATCTCACTTCCTCTGTGCATGTGCAGAGGAGAGGCCATGTGAGAAGGACATGGTGAGAAGGTGGCCATCTGCAAGCCAGGAAGAGAGGCCTCACCAGAAACCAACATGACAGAAACTAGATCTTGAACTTCTATCCTACAGAACTGTGATAAAACAAATTTCTGTCGTTTAAACCACCCAGCCTGTGGTATTCTGTTATGGCAGCCTGAGCAGATGAATACAGCAATATATGTTTATTTCTCAGGAGCCTGAAGGGTTCAGCTAAGTTGTACTACCTGCTGATACTGGCTGGGTTCACTCATGTACCTAGGGAATGGGCCATGAGTCAGCTGTGAGTTGAGGCTCGTCTTGGCTGGACAACTCAGGTTTGTCCCATGGGTCCCTCATCCTCCTCCTGGGACATTGGGCTAGCTGGGCTTATCCTTCTTACTGGGATGGCAGAAGTATAACACGGCAAGTCCACATATTTAAGCCTCTTCTTGCATCACATCCACTATTACCCCCCTGGCCAAAACAAGTGAAATGATCAAACTTGGAATCAAGGGGTGGGAAAATATAGTCTTCCCGCTGATGGAAGGAATGACAAAGTCATACGGCAGAAGATGTAGTCACAGAGAGGGCCGAAAGCTCATCAGTCAATGAGCTGTTTGTTTAAACTATTTAGCTTTTTCATAACAGTGGCCTAGCTTACCTACAATGCGGAAAATTCAGTACAGCCTGGCCTTACAAGAAATCATATGAAAACATTTTCAAATCCTTAAGTTTGTAAAATATATCACCTAATTATTGGCATAAAATTTAGGAAAAACACTACTGAGAAATGTAATCCCTCCACCCTGACTTCAGCCTTTTAATTGTTTTATAACTCCTACGCTGGTGGGAGTTTTAAAAAAAAGGTTAATATGTGGTATGAAAATTTGCATAGGAAACACACGACATTTTAGAAAGGATTCAACAGCAATTTAGAATTGTACTAACTTTTTTGTTAAATTATTCATTTGATAAACAATTTTGGCACTAGCTAGAATCATCAGTAGATAATTCTTCTGTATATGTGAACTCATTTATGTCTTACATTTAGCTAATACGGAATTCTACATTACATCTTCTGATTTATCTACAGATCGTGTTTTCATACTAAGATTTATCCTTTAATTACATTTTCCATTTGATCTCTTCACTTTTATTACTTGCACCAGCAGCTAGATTTCTTTTTGGGGTCATTGTTCACACACACACACACACACACACAATATGTATATTTTTCTAGAGCTACAACATATGAGATGCAAAGAGAAGAACAGAAACCTGATAAAAAGGAGATGCCCGTTGGCAATCTAGGTACACTTTCTAAGTAGCTCTGTAAAATAGTTTTCCATTCATATTTTAGAAATAGTACATATTTGGCTCATACCTGTACTCACAGCACTCTGGGAGACCAAGGTGGGTGAATCACTTGAGGTCAACAGTTTGAGACCAGCCTGGCCAACATGGTGAAACCCTATCTCTACTAAAAATACAAGAATTAGCTGGGTGTGGTGGCACATGCCTCTAATCCCAACTCCTCGGGAGGCTGAGGCAGGAGAATCGCTTGAACCCAGGAGACAGAGGTTGCAGGAGCCGAGATTGCGCCATTGCACGCCAGCATGGGCGACAGAGCAAGACTCTGCTTAATAATAATAATAATAATAATTTACAAGATTCAAACATTTGAAAATTAAATTCATATATGCCGAGGACTTCCGGAACATTTCCAGGTTGAATAGTTTGAAAGTAAGAGTTATCGTCCAAATGATCTTTACCAACATGCAGTAGCTAAGGATCAACTGAGAGTGTTAAAACACCTTACCTTTTTATACTTTTCAGTATACTCCTACATTCCTTTTCTTTTTTCCTCCAACAATTCTCCCAACTGCTAGGCGAGGTGTCAGAGGCCTGGCATCAGAAAGTGGTTGACTCCCAGGTTGGTATAAAGGATTTATCGACAACAGTATAGGTTTGAAAAGGAGTTTTATTAAATAGAAAGAATGTTGCAGAAGGGTGGAGTAGGCTGTCTCAGCAAGAGAGGACTGAGAGCACCATGGTGGATTTTTCCTTAGGGGTACCTATGGACCTTAAAGTGGGAGCATAAGGGTAATTGGGACCATGTTAGCCATGTAAGTCATGATAAATGATTACATTTGCAGATATTTTGGTGCCTTAATGTCAGCAAGGGTTGCACAATGAGTTTCTACATGCATGCATTCTGGAGATGTACAGAAATTCTAGTTACTTATAAATTTCTGGGAAAGAAGCCTGGAACCAGATGCCTGCTTTAGATAATGGGGAAGTCTAATTACTTCTAAATTCCTCAGATAACGTTCAGCTTGATGGCCACCAAGTGCTCTCCTCACTAACAAGAAACAAAAGTCTCACTTTTCCTTATAATTAGTAGGTCAGGAATCAATGATTTTATAGATTGATATAGGTTCAGTGTACTTCATTGAATCACACACACCCACACTTCTGGTAAGATCCAATCTCTGGACCCTGGATCAACTGGATCAAGGCTTTTTCCCTGAATACCCTTAAGAGTCAGTCCAGAAAATTCGGGTGCTTTTTGTTTGTTTGTTTGCTTTTGTTTTTTGAGACAGGGTCTCACTTTGTCGCCCAGGGCTTGGAGTGCAGTAGCATGAACATGGTTCATTGCAGCTTTGGCATCCCAAGCTCAAGCGATTCTTCTGCTTCAGGCAGCTCCCCATGCCCCGCCCAAGTAGCTAGTACTGCAGGTATGTGCCACCCTGCCCTGCTAATTTTTGTATTTTTTCGTAAAGGTGGGGTTTTGCCATGTTACCTAGGCTGATCTTGATGTCCTGAGGTCAGGTGATCTGCCTGCCTTGGCCTCCCAAAGTGCTGGAATTACAAGTATGAGGCACCATGCCAGGCCTTCAGGTTATTCTTGATGTGGGAATGGTAGGAGGCAGTTTTGGAATTACAGCACACAACTGCATGCAGTTTACAGGAAGAGTTTACTTGGAGTAATAAATAAATATATTTATTTTCATTATGCCTATAAACATTGATTTTTTAAAGGATGTTATTATGCGGCAAGGTTTCAAGGGGTTTTTAAAGGAGGATGGCAAACCAATTTCTTAAATAAACATTGCCTCTTCACAATTATCTTTTGAAATGGCGAATTCTAGCAAGGTTTTGAAACCTTGTCTTTAGTCCACTTTTTGATGTAAACCATTGGGAAAATAAAGCACAGAGAGGTGAAGATGAGTGAACAAATACAACTTTGCAGAGTTTTTAGAATAATTTTTGAGCTGACCACCTATCTTAAATTTTCCTACTCCACCAGAATGTTTCAAATGAATCAAATAGTCATGAACACCCAGACTAACAAACAAACAAACAAAAAGTAGGAAAAAGAGGAAGAAGCCCATTGTATTAGCCTGTTTTCATGTTGCTGATAAAGACATACCTGAGAGTGGGTGATTCATAAAGAAAAAGAGGTTTCATCGACTCAAAGTTCCACGTGGCTGCGGAGGCCCCACAATCATGGCAGAAGGCAAAAGGCATGTCTTACACGGATGGCAGTAGACAGAGAGCTTGTGCAGGGAAACTCACCCTTATCAAACCATCTGATCTCATGAGACTTATTCACTATCATGAGAACAGCATGGGAAAGACCCACCCCATGATTCAATTGAAATTATTTAGACAAACCAAAGAGAGGGAACAGCATCAATTGCTCCTCTCATTCTTGGTTTCAAGATAGATAATTCTCATTATTGGGCTATCTTCCTAAGGATGTCATGGAACTTTAATCACTTCCATTGAACTTATTTGCTACTAAACTGTTGTTCTCTGGAACTTTGCTAATTCTTAGAGGAAAAGCCAAATCAGATAGAGTGGATTTTCAATTGTCTTCTGAATAAGCAGGTCATAACACTTAGTGGGGCTAAGGCTTCATACAGGGATTTCCATCCCTCAGCTCCTGCCTGTGTGAGAAAAGCCTGCTCTCCTGCAAGGATAGAAGATGGAATGGGGTGAGGTGAGGTTGTGTGTTAAACCAGCTTTCACTTGTCTGTTTACTCTTAATACCCAACCAGAGAAGGGTGGGGGAGAGTGATTCAGCTACATTTGGCTCAACAATTAATGAATGAAATTAGTTAATGAGTACACGCTTCCACCAGGGTCATGCGGACCAGTTCAGAGTTATCTTTGAATTCATGTTACATAGAAACAAAGTTTGATATTGGAATTCTTAACATTAGTATGGCCTGTGCTTTTCTTTTTTAAAATTGGGAAGGATTATGGAGAGTGACCGTGGAAAATATTCTGCAAAGTAATATTTTGAATACACAGGCTGTAACCTGTGGCACTTTTTTCATCCCAGGTCCTCAAGGTCAAAAAACCAAGACCAGAAGAAGTCTTGTACGCAAACTATCCATAAAGCTAAACAACTGTCTGTCAGCAGAGGCTCGCTCTGCCTCTCGTCTCCTGACTCCTCATGATTTTTATTTTTAATTTTGTATTTCAAATGTATAGACAAGTTGCAAGAATAATTGAGATTTTGGCCATTTTAATGGCAACCTAATATAATGAACTCTGACATACTCTTGACCTAGATTTGCCAATTATGAACCAAACATTTTGCCACATTTGATATCTCTCTCCACATATTACTATTAAAAATTTTCCTGAACAATTTGGGAGTAAATTGCAGGCAATACCTCTCTATCACCAATCTAAATACTTCAGTTTGCATCTCCTAGGAGCAAGACTATTCTCTAACATACCACAGTACAGTGATAGAATTCAGAAAATACTGATTTGAAACTATTATTCAATATGCAATCTATCTACAATTTTCTCCAATTGCTCCAATAATATTATTTATTAAGTTTCTTTTTATTGATTTGGGATCCCATCCAGAACCACACATTGTCTTTAGCTGTCATGTCTCTTACTTTTTAAATCTAGTTCTCTAGACTTTTTTTTTTCTTTCATGACATTAACATTCTGAGATACATTCCAGTTTTTTTTGTTGTTGTTGTTGTTTAAAGAATATTCAGCTGGCCATGATGGCATACACCTGCAATTCCAGCACTTTGAGAGGCTGAGGCAGGAGGATCACTCACAGTACCAGGAGTTCAAGACTAGCCTGAGCAACATAGTGAGACTCTGGCTCTCTAAAAATCAAAAACAAAAACAAAAAATTTTAAAAAAAGCTGGGGATGGTAGCATACCCCTGTGGTCCCAGGTCCTCGGGAGGCTGAAACTGGAGGAGCGCTTTAGTCAAGGAGTTGTAAGCTGTAATGAGCTATGATCACGCCACTACTCTCCAGCCTGGGTGACAGAGTGAGATTTATCTGTAAAAAGAACAACAACAACAAAATATTATTCTTTAATTTGAGTGTGTTTGATATTTCCCGAGGATCAGATTCAGGTAATAGCTTTTTGGAAGCTGTTTGGAAGCAATGTAGTCTTTCCTGGCATATCACAAAAGGAGGCACATGACATCAGTTTGCCCCATTTTGCGTGATGTTAACATAGAACTTGGTTCTGTCTCATTGGTTCTATGTTTGTGTTAGAACTTGTTTCTATGTCTATGTTAACTAGCAGATTTATCTACTATAAAGTTAATTTGAAAATAATGTGTGATGATTTAAGGTGGTATAAATATCCTGTTCCCCATCAAACTTTCACACAATAATTTCAGAATCTATTGATGAGTCTCACCTAAGTCAATTATTGTTTGACAGCTGTAAAATGGTGATTTTCTTATGCTATCACTCAGAAAATAAAAAGAATTCTAATATTTTACTCTGATGTTGTTTGGGAGTGAATTTTGTTGCTCATAATTTGAACACTAAGGTTTAACAAACTTCTGAAATTCGACATCAGAAGTTTCTAATTTCCTCCGTTATAGTGATAACACAGTACCACTACTACTGTTACTCATAATGTTTATTAACATTTATTAAGTGTTTACTCTGTGCCTTGCACTAGGATTAACATGGAAACATTGTCTCATTTGGTCCTCATAGTACCTAAGAAATAGATATCATTATTGTTTTTATTTTCCAGAAGAGGAAACTGAGGATCAGAGAAGTAACATTTTATTTTTCAGAGACATGCCCCCTGCCCCTAACCTCTTGTACTCCTAACACCATTTCAGTGTTTTCTTCCTGAAGGACTCAAATGACACAAGGTGTGACAATTTGCATTAAAGCCTCATTATCAGGACAAACCGTCAGATTCTAAGTTATTTTGAGTGACATTTAAGTCTTCCCGGGTCTTTAGTCTTTGTGGTGAAGTTTGTACCTAACTCTTTAGGACAGCACTGCTCAAAGTATGGTCTATGGATAAGTGTCAGTCCATGAGCTATTTGTTATTACCTCTCCAGAAAGTGAGTGCAGAAATTGAGAAGAATCACTTAGAGAATTGTATAGCAATTGTACATTGCTGAAATGATGGTGATCAGTGAACCGGTTATCTTGAATACGACGTAAACTAGTTTGGATGTTGCTGAACTCATATGGTGAATCCCATGTCATATGAACTGTGTACTAGTCATGTGCAGTACGACCACATTAAAGTTTGTGACATTTTCAGCTTAGTTTAGTAATTGTGATCCTAACAGTGTCTAAAATCTGGAATTGATTTATTGTATCAAAATACAATTTAAACATAATGACAACTTTAAAGGATAAATTGTTGGAAATGGCAACTGATGAAGAACTAAATATGAATTCTGAAAATATGACATGATTTGTTTCATTGTAGTTAAAAATGAACATCCTTGGTTTGCTAAAACAGCTTTAAAATGTTCCCTTTCATTCCTGTCAATGTAGTGATGGGAGACTGGTGCCCACTACAGTGTTAAAACGGAGGAGACATTTAAAATATATGCTACCCTCTGTAAGCTCTGCAAGAAGCGCTGTTTTTAATCCAACTATACAATCATCAGGAACGAGCTTATTTGCTACTCAAAAACTTTAATTTTTTTGCCTTTTAGAAATTTTATTGTGAAGTTTATATTTCATTTTATTATCTGATTTTAAAAATTGAAAAGTAGATAGCCCAAATAACAGTCTTGATTTTCATACATAATCAATAGTTTAGTTACCATAAAATTGTAAGGTATTATTCAACAAAATCATGAAGTATATTTTCTCTTTTATGGTGGTATGAACGTGAAAACTTAATTATTTTTCCCAGTAAATTAGCAATTTAAAGCTCTTTGCCTTTCTTTTTTTTTTTTTCAAGTGTAGTACATTTTATTATTTTCCAGTAAATCCTTATTTTCTGTGAACACTTGATATAATTATAGTTTTGTCATTCATTAGAGTACCAGAAATTTACCATGTTGATAAAGATTAAATATAAATACTTTTTTACATTGATATATTTCTACTTAAAAAAACAAAATGAAATCATTGTATTTTAAAACTTGCTTTTCTTTGACAATATACTATAGGATTTTTCTTTTATGCTGTTCTATTTTCTTTTAATAATTATGAATGGCTGCATAGATTCTCATCAATGAAACTATAGCTTATTAAGGCATCCACTCTATATATCATTAAACTGCATTTAACTCTATTTTTATTCCTAATCAATAAAATCACAATTAATAACTTTGAGTTTAAATCTTGGGCATACTTTTAATTTTTGTTTTTAATCTATATTTCTCTAAGTCCAATCAGAAGATCTACCGATATGACCATTATTTTCTTTCTTTTCTTTTCTTTTCCTTTCCTTTCCTTTTTCTTTTCTTTCTTTCTTTCCTTCCTTCTTTCTTTCATTTTTTATTTTATTTTATTTTTTATTATTATACTTTAAGTTCTAGGGTACATGTGCACAACGTGCAGGTTTGTTACATATGTCTACA
>NW_012115599.1:5888815-5889103 GCF_000951035.1 Colobus angolensis palliatus
TTGTGTCTTTGTTCTCATTGGTTTCAAAGAACATCTTTATTTCTGCCTTCATTTTGTTATGTACCCAGTAGTCATCCAGGAGCAGGTTGTTCAGTTTCCATGTAGTTGTGTGGTTTTGAGGGAGTTTTTTAATCCTGAGTTCTAGTTTGATTGCACTGTGGTCTGAAAGACACTTTGTTATAATTTCTGTTCCTTTACATTTGCTGAGGAGTGCTTTACTTCCAACTATGTGGTCAGTTTTGGAATAAGTGTGATGTGGTGCTGAGAAGAATGTATATTCTGTTGATT
>NW_012115599.1:5889498-5894585 GCF_000951035.1 Colobus angolensis palliatus
TGTTTAGTGCTTCCTTCAGGAGCTCTTGTAAGGCAGGCCTGGCGGTGACAAAATCTCTCAGCATTTGTTTGTCTGTAAAGGATTTTATTTCTCCTTCCTTTATGAAGCTTAGTTTGGCTGAATATGATATTCTGGGTTGAAAATTCTTTTCTTTAAGAATGTTGAATATTGGCCCCCACTCTCTTCTGGTTTGTAGAGTTTCTGCTGAGAGATCCGCTGTTAGTCTGATGGGCTTCCCTTTGTGAGTAACCCAACCTTTCTCTCTGGCTGCCCTTAACATTTTTTCCTTCATTTCAACTTTGGTGAATCTGATAATGATGTGTCTTGGAGTTGCTCTTCTCGAGGAGTGTCTTTGTGGTGTTCTCTGTATTTCCTGAATTTGCATGCTGGCCAGCTTTGCTAGGTTGGGGAAGTTCTTGTGAATAATGTCCTGAAGAGTGTTTTCCAACTTGGTTCCATTCTCCCCATCACTTTCAGGTACACAAATCAGATGTAGATTTGGTTGTTTCACATAGTCCCATATTTCTTGGAGGCTTTGTTCATTTCTTTTTACTCTTTTTTCTCTAAACTTCTCATTTCATTTCATTCATTTGATCTTCAATCACTGATACTATTTCTTCCATTTGATCAAATCGGCTACTGAAGCTTGTGCATGTGTCACATCGTTCTTGTGCCATGGTTTCCAGTTCCATCAGGTCATTTAAAGACTTCTCTACATTGTTTTTTCTAGTTAGTCATTCATATAATCTTTTTTCAAGGTTTTTAGCTCTTTGCGATGGGTTTGAACATCCTCCTTTAGCTCGGAGGAGTTTGTTATTACTGGTCATCTGAAGCCTTCTTCTCTCAACTTTTCAAAGTCATTTGCCATCCAGCTTTGTTCCATTTCTGGCGAGGGCTGTGTTCCTTTGGAAGAGAAGAGGCACTCTGAGTTTTAGAATTTTCAGTTTTTCTGCTCTGATTTCTCCCCATCTTTGTGGTTTTATCTACCTTTGGTCTTTGATGATGGTGACATACAGATGGGGTTTTGGTGTGGAGGTCGTTTTTGTTTGTTAGTTTTCCTTCTAACAGTCAGGACCCTCAGCTGCAGGTCTGTTGGAGTTTGCTGGAGGTCCACTCCAGACCCTGTTTGCCTGGAAATCACCAGCGGAGGCTGCAGAACAGCAAATATGGCAGAACGGCAAATGTTGCTGCCTGATCCTTCCCCTAGAAGCTTCATCTCAGAGGGGCACCCAGCTGTATGAGTTGTCAGTTGGCCCCTACAGGGAGGTGTCTCCAGTTAGGCTACTCAAGGTTCAGCGAGCCACTTGAGGAGGCAGTCTGTCCGTTCTCAGATCTCAAACTCCGTGCTGGGAGAAGCAGTACTCTCTTCAAAGCTGTCAGACAGGGACGTTTAAGTCTGCAGAAGTTTCTGCTGCCTTTTTTTCGGTTATGCCTCACCCCCAAAGGTGGAGTCTACAGAGGCAGGCAGGCCTCCCTGAGCTGCGGTGGGCTCCACCCAGTTCCAGCTTCCCAGCCACTTTGTTTACCTACTGAAGCCACAGTAATGGCGGACGCCCCTCCCGGAGCCTCACTGCTGCCTTGAAGTTCGATCTCAGACTGCTGTGCTAGCAGTGAGCGAGGCTCTGTGGGTGTGGGACTCTCCGATCCAGGCATAGGATATAATCTCCTGGTGTGCCTTTTGCTAAGACTGTTGGAAAAATGCAGTATTAGGGTGGGAGTGTACCAATTTTCCAGGTACCCTCTATCACTGCTTCCCTTTGCCAGGAAACGGAATTCCCCAACCCCTTGTGCTTCGCAGGTGAGGTCATGTCCCGCCCTGCTCTGTGGGCTGCACCCACTGTCTGAGAAGCCCCAGTGAGATGAACCCGGTACCTCAGTTGGAAATGCAGAAATCACCTGTCTTCTGCTTCACTCACACTGGGAGCTGCAGACTGGAGCTGTTCCTGTTCGGCCATCTTGTAACCTCCTCCAAAACTTTAAATATTACATACAGGGTGCTTGTTCAAAATGCTTTTACATGCATTTAATATACGGACAACTCTTTCAGGCATAAATTTTTATCAAATTACGACTGTAGAATGACAAGTTACAAATGTTAAGACAATGCTCAAGCGCTTATACTAAACTTTCAATGAACAGTATGTGCATTTTCTGTTAATGACTTTATTTTATATTATGTTTCTTCTGATTGCATACATTGAAATGCAATTTTACATTTATTGAAACTAATAATAAAAAATTTGGGCTTGTATTTTGCACATATTTTCCCCATTTTTCTACTAATTCATTTTTACTGTATTTTATAGAATTATCTTTTACTGACAGATTGGAAAAATAACCCATTCTTCCCCACGGATAATCTGGGAAGCTGCTCTAAGGCTGATCTTGAGGCAGACAATAAAAGCCTAGTAACAGTGAGGGCCCTGGAAAAGCTTCCGGGAAAGTAAAAACCCAAACAAAGTTTCAGTAACTAAGATTTCTTTCCTGGTTAAATACACTCAACCTGTATTTGGGGTGAGTGTTGGCCGCGTACAAATGTAGACAAAGGTTCCAGAGTGCCACCGCAATCCTCTTCCACAACATGGCTCTGAACTACTCAATTTGAGATCTGCCTTTAGAGAAGAGTGAAGGAGCGGGGGCGTGGCGAGCAGTGTGAGATCATCAGAAAGCGCCTCTCCCGGCGCGTGCACAGCCGGCGCGTGATTGTCGTCATCGTTGCCCGAACGCTCTCCGGGAGACTGTAGTTGAAGGCCGTGAGGTATTTTTCAAAGTTGTACTTTCAGTTTGTCTCCTGCTCTTGTTTAACTCCGCTTTTCCTCTCCTGGGATTCCCCTGTAATCCTCTGGGCAGACTGAGAGAATCGGAGTTTGGCTGCATAGCATTCCAGGAATGCAGTCTCTCACAGCTCTTGGTTGGGGCAGCATTGCTGCAGGTCCCCCACTTCCGCTTGTTTTCGGGCTGCTTGCAGGCTTTGGCTTACCCCCGGCCCCTCATTTCTCTCTCTTGCTCCGGTCTTTCTCTTTTTCTTAGTTTGTTAACTACCCCCTTCTCAAATCTTGGAAGACGAAGAAATTAAAAACAAAAATAAAAAAACATGACTTCACAATTTTCAGCTGTCTTCAAATCTTGCTTAGGGAGAGAGGCTAAAGTGGGACGTCTAGGGGAGTAACTTTACAGTGTTAGCTCTGTTTATCATTCACATTCACAGACTGCTTGCCGCTGCAGTATTAGCCCATCTGAGATAGTGGGCTAATTTCGACCTTTAGCTGAAATCTGTAGTGGGTAATCCAAGAGAGCAGTTTTTCTTGATGACCCGGGAAAGTTCAGTGTAACTAAAACTTGTTTGAAAATAGCTTTAATGTCTTCATGTTTGCTGAATACAATTCAGTTTTGGCTTGATACAGACGTATTTGTCGCAATGAGATGTCTGCTATCCACTTATTAACCCATTAGGACTGCCTGATGGTAGACTGAACCAAGACTTAACCGTGATTTTTAAAAAAATTAAATTTAAAATTTTTGTGCTTACATAGTAGCTGTATGTATTTATGGGGTACACGAGATGTTTTGATACAGGCATGCAATGTGTAATAATCACATGGAAAATGGGGTATCCATCCCTTCAGGCACTTACCCTTTGTGTTACAAACAATCCAATTATACTTTTAGTTATTTAACCCTGTATTTTTGATTCAGAAATAACAGATTAGCCCTACTGAAGTACAGAGAAATGGTTGTGTTTAGTGGAAATGATAGAACTCATTGTTTTTTTTTGAAAGGTAATGATAAGTGTGAATAATGATTTTTCAAAATAAAACAAAATTCTCAGTCAAAAGATTTTGCAGCTGCCTTCAGTTAGCTGTGTTGTATGTATCACAGTTCAGAAGTAATGCAATTTTTTTCTTAACTGCTTTTACCTTTTCAAATGGCTCTTCATATATATTATCTCAACTACTGTTTCCAACCAGTTGACCCTTCAAGCATGGCTCTACATAGTCCACAATGGATTAGAGTATTTGATAACTTTCACTTTTAGTAAAATACTATCTAATGTATTGAGTGCTGAGCCAGGCGCTGTTCTGATGGCTTTTATCTATATTATTTATTTAATCTATGCAGCAACCCCATATACTGTTATTTCAGAAATGAGGTGATTGTAATAAGCCACTTCCATATGTTTTGGAAGGTAATTTTGCTGCTTGATCGATGTAATTTTGGAAATGCTTTGATTTAAACATTGAATAGAAGTAAATTTAATCGAATGTAGTTATTCATCTCAATCTTGAGCAATATCCTCATAATTTATATACTCCTCTATTATTAGACTTCTGGATAAATTTATTTTTAGATGTTAATATCTTTTTTAGAAAAGGAAGAAGTCTGTATGTACTCAGGAATTGTACTGTGAGACTGAAGGAGAGTCACAGACAATACTAACATGGAGTCACTGTTTGCCCAAGACAGTAATATTTATTGAGAACTTGTGTGTACATTTCATTGTTATTTTCTCCTGAGATAATGCAGTGCAAAAAAGCCATTCCAGTAATTCATTACGAGTGATAGAATCCTGGTGCAGCAACAGCAAGGGGCTCTCAAGTTCCAAAACACAATCATGTTGGATTTATTCTCGGGCTTAGTTCATAACTGTGTATAATTATTTGGTGTAGAGAATACACCAAATAATCTGGGGAAGAGCCCCAGAACGTACATGATCATATGTTTGTTTGGATCCATGTGGTGACTTTCTAGTATCTGTAAGCTCAAACTGTAATCTGATATTAAGAGTTTCCAAAATTAGGTCTTAGGTTACCTAAGTTGGTTTTAGTTAGTTAACAAATAGTTGCTAAATACCTAATACATGACAAGACATTATGTTAGTGATGTGGAGTTCAAAATGTACCTCGACATGAATCTTACCTTGAGGAATAGCCCAGTGAGTAAATAACCAATGGAAAGGTAAGAGCAGAGGAGTGACATGATCTGACTTAGGTTTTTTCTATTTTACTTTATTTTTTATTTTGTTTTACTTTCCTTTATTGTCTGTTCTTTTGTTTGTTTTTGTTTCCTTTCCTGGACCTGTAACACCC
>NW_012115599.1:5894803-5928206 GCF_000951035.1 Colobus angolensis palliatus
TGCCCAGCTAATTTTTTGTATTTTTAGTAGAGATAGAGTTTCACCATGTTGGCCAGGCTGGTCTCAAACTCCTGACCTCAGGTGATCTGCCTGTCTCGGCCTCCCAAAGTGCTGGGATTACAGGCGTCAGCCACTGCGCCTGGCCTGACTTAGGTTTTAATAGAATCTTCTCTGGCTTCTGTGTTAAGAATAGTTTGTTGTGGGGTGGGGTAGGTGAAAATCATGGAGGTGTTGTAGTTCAGATGAGATGATAACATCTTAATTGGAAAGAAGTGAAGGTGGAGAAGCATTTTAATTTTAGATGTATTTTCTAGGAAAAGCCAACAGAATTGCTTACAGATTGAAAGTGAATTGTAAGAATAAGCTTATTGTCAATGTTTGGGGCGTGAGCAACTAGAAGAATGAAATTGCCATTAACTGAGAAGTAGAAAACTGTGGGAGGGGCAGGTTTGTGGGAATATTCGGAGTTCAGTTAAGGACATGATAAGTTTGTGATGTCTGTTAGTCATCTAAGCGGAGATATTGAGTAGGCAGTTAAGTATGTTCATTCTGGACTTCAGAGTGGTCATTGCTGGAAACAGACATTTGGGAGTTGTCAGTGAACAGATGGTATTTAAAGTTGTGAGACCGCAGACAGTCGTTAAAAGAGTAAATGTAGACAGAAAAGAGAAGGGGCACAAGGCCTGAGTCCTTAGGCATTTTAACATTAACAAGTTAGGAAAATGAGGAATAACCACCAAATGAGACAGCCTGAGCAGCCAGTGAGGGACAAAGACAATTTTGAGTCTGGTGTTGTGGAATTTAGAGTAGAGTAATATGTTCAGTTTTGTCAGGTGCAGCTGATGGATCGGGTGAAATGAGGATTGACACCTTTGGATTTATCAAGAACTTGAGTGTTATTGATAGATATGTGATTACGTTAAGTCAAGCAGATAGTTGCACAGCAGTGTGATAACTGTATTACAGTTATATTCAGAGAAACTTGGGAGCAAAGAGGAAGAAGAGACTACCTTTGTTTGGGAAGTATGGACACCTTTATAGAGGAGGGACCATTTGACGTGGGTTTTAAAGGATTGATAGGCCAAGAAAATGGAGACAGTTATGAAGAGGAGGTTGATATGATTTGGGCGTGTGTCTCCTCCAGATCTCTTGTTGAAATGTGACTTCCAGTGTTGGAGGTGGGCCTAGTGGGAGATATTTGGGTCATGGAGGCAGATTGAATGTCTTGGTTTTGTCCTTGAGGTAATGAGTTGAGTTCTCACTCTGTTAGTTCACTCCTAGCGCTGGTTGTTTAAAAGAGCATGGAAACTCCTCTCTCTTGCTGCTTCTCCTGCCATGTCACATGTCTGCTCCCCCTTTATCTCACCAAAAGCGGATGCTGGCATCATGCTTGTTGTGTAGCCTGCAGAACTGGGAGCCAAATCTAACCTGTTTTCTTCATTAAATTACCCAGCCTCAGGTATTCCTGCATAGCAATGCAAAACGGAGGAACACAGGTATTCCAAGTAGAGGGAAAGGGCTATGACAGCACCTCAGTCCCTTCCTTCATGGTCACATCTCCTAGTTAGCTGTTTTAAAGATGCTTTTGCCAGTCCTCTTTCCTCTGTGGCCACTTGCTAATGCCCCATGTTCAGTAGCTCCAGGCCTACTGAACATTGCTAAGGAAGTTGGAGATTCTAGTCACGTGGAGTAGTGACAGGAACAGAAGTTGAGTGTAACGTCGCTCCAGGCCTACTGAACATTGCTAAGGAAATTGGAGATTCTGGTCACGTGGAGTAGTGACGGGAACAGAAGTTGAATGTGACGTTGGGGAATAGGGTAAAGATGGGAGTTAAGGCTGGAAGGGTTACAGGAATAGACTTTCAGGGAGGAACAAACCTTTTACATTGTATAAAAGATTTTGTCCACAGAGCATCCCACACAAATCCACTGATGGGATTTGTGTGGGATGCTCCTCCTCCATTCGATTTGAGTTCCATTCTGCCGAGCTTTACCACTTACCAGCCCTGTGACCTGTTTCTGTTGTGCCATCTGTAAAGTGAAGCTAATTTTAGTGCCCAGTCGTAGAGTTGTGAGAACTCTCCTCGCCCGCACTACAGTTTTTGTCTGCTTAACTCGTGTCTGTCATCGAGTGCTTTCTTGAGGAAGCATTCTGTCTTCCCTCAGATTAAGTCATGTCCACTATCTCATAGCACAATTTATTTCTTCATATTACTGTTGTAATTTTATATTTCCCTGATTCTTTGATTAGTGTCTATCATCCACACTAAACAGTAAGTGCAGAGCATTCAAGTTTTTGCTTACTATTATCTTCCAAGTATCAAGGCTGCCTATCATAGAGGCTAATTAAATATCTGTTGAATAAGAGAGCCCTTAGTGACTGGCATGTGGTAAATGCTCAGTAAATATTATTCATTTACAAGACATTGTGCAGTAAGTGCTGAGGAGGTATCAGGGATAAATAAAGGAACTGTCAGGCAACTGACAGAGGACCTGTTGAGGTTGGGTAGCATTAATTTATGTCTTTTGTGAATTTCGTTAGGAATGAATGTTCAGTAGGCCTAGAGCCAGAATGTTTGGCTAGGGGGCAGGAAGAGAAGATGAGAACTTGCAAAAGCATCTTTAAACCAGTTGACTGGGATGTTTAGCCATGTAGCAAGCAGGCCAGAGGAGGCTTTTGTACCATGAGAATAGAGGAAAATAGCCACTTGGTGGCTAGACAATTTAGGGGTAGAAAAACCATTTATATGGTTCTTTGAATGTAATAGTGGTAAAGAACGTAGGTTTAATTGTTGCTGCTAAGTAGGGGGAAATGACATTTTTATCTGGTATGTTTGAGAATAAAGTAAATTTCAAAATTTGAGATGATTGAAGTTTTTATTTATAAACTTAAGTATTATGTTACATACTTTATTCTTTAAAAATTGTAATTCAGAGAGTGTAACAAAATGTACTTCCTCACTTTCTTGCGTTTTGTTTCCCAGAAGTGACCACAGTTAACAGCTTCTTTTGGATCCTTTAAGAAAACTTGTATGCATATACCATACAAATATGCCTCCATACTCATATATCTTATTTTCTTCAAAATAAATAGGATGGGCTGGGTATGGTGGCTCACACCTCTAATCCCAGCACTGTGGGAGGCTGAGGCGGGCAGATCACCTGAGGTCAGGAGTTTGAGACCAGCCTGGCCAACGTGGTGAAACCTCATCTCTACTAAAAATACAAAAAAAAAAAAGGAGCCAGGCGTGGTGGTGGATGCCTGAAATCCCACCTACTTGGGAGGCTTAGTCAGGAGAATCACTTGAACCCAGTAGGGGAGGTTGCAGTGAGTTGAGATCGCACCACTGAACTCCAGCCTGGGTAACAGAAACGAAACTTCATCTCAAATAAATAAATAAATAAATAAATAGGATGTATTATACATGATGTTCTTCAACTTTTGTTCACTTAATATATCTTAGGAATCTTTCTAAGCTGTACCTCGTACCTTTTCACTACTGCATAGTATTTTAATAGGTGGGCATACCATAATTTATTTAACCAGGTTCTAATAATGGATGCGTGGGTTGTTCTGTTTTAAAGTTTACTGTTTTAAAGACCATTGCAGTGGAAGTCCTTAAACATTATCTTGCATTAAAATATACTTTGAGAAGTAAAATTGCTAGGTCAAAGGAGGTGTACATAGGTGATTTTGAAGCATAGTGCAGATTACCCCACAAAAATGCTAAACTAATTTATACCCTGACTAATAGTGAATGGGAGGCTGTTCTCAGCTCACCTTTGTCCATTTTAGTACTATTAATCTCTTTAATTTTTAAAATGGCATCATATTCTAGCAATTTATGTTTCCTTAATTTATCAGTAAGGTTGAATAGCTTTCTTTATGCTTATTGGTCATCTGGATTATTTGTGAACTGTTGATTTTCTTTGCCCATTTTTCTTTTCGATTGTGTGTACTTTTTTTTGTTATTGTTAAATTGATTCATAGAGGCTTAAAAAAATCTTTGTGTTGCATATGTCTTTTTTTAGTTTTTTATTTGGCATTACTCTTGGGTGTTTATTTATTTGTTTATTTTGCCCACATTTTTAAGGGCCAGGTAAAAATATAAGAAATTAGGATTTTTTTTTTTAAAAAAGGGAATTTGCTGGGATCAGTGTCTCACACCTGTAATCCCAGCACTTTGGGAGGCTGAGGTGGGCAGATCACAAGGTCAGGATTTCGAGACAGCCTGGCCAACATGGTGAAACCCTGTCTCTCCTAAAAAAAGTACAAAAATTAGCTGGGCGTGGTGGTGTGCACCTGTAATCCCAGCTACTCGGGAGGCTGAGGCAGGAGAATTGCTTGAACTTGGGAGGCAGAGGTCGCAGTGAACTGAGATTGAGCCACTGCCTGGGCAAGAGAGCAAGACTCTACCTCAAAAAAAAAAAAAAATAAGGAATTTGTGATACTCTTGAAATAGACACTGTAGAATGTCAGCCTTTTGTTGGAAGTGTTAGTAATACAGACTTCATTTGAGACTATATGTTCAGCAAGTATCACAGATATAGTGAGCACCCAGTAACCTTCCTCTTCCTCACCCTAGTTATGTCTGGAATTGAAATGAGATATAATGGAGCTGCTTAAATATTCTGGATGACACCTTCTCTTTAGTTATTCCCCTATATATGAACTGAGTTGTATTCTAAAGGCTAGTTTGTGAGTTAGCCATCTAATTTCACAATAGAAATAACGTACATAGGTTCTTATCTTTTCTCTCAAAAGTTGTAATAATTCGTGGAGGCTACTTTTTTTTTTTTAAAGCAAATTCAAAATGTTACGTAATTTTACCCCTCTATACTTCAGTGTGCATCCTCAAAAGACAGGGAAATTTTCTTATATAACTGTATTACTATTATCATAGATGACAGAATTATCAATAATTTGTTGATGTCATCTAATACTTGGTCCATGTTCAGATTTCTTTCTCACAGAACTATCTTTTTACGCTTGGTTTATTTGAATCAAGATCCAAACAAGGTCTATGTATTTCATTTGGTTGTTATGTCTCTTAAATCTCTTCAATCTCTTCTTCCTCTTTCTTCCCCCATTTTTTTTTTGCTTCATGCCATTGACTTGTTATAGAAACCTGATCAGTTGTCCTATAGAGTACTGTATTTCTCACTCCATATTTGTTTGCTTTCTTGTGGTGTTAATTTGTTCCTCTATCCTTTATATTTCCTGTAAAATGGAAGTTAGCTCTGTAGGCTTAATTGTTCAGATTCAGCTTTTTTGGGAGCTGGGAATGCTTTGCAGATGGTGCTGTGTGTGTTATATTGCCTCGCATCAGGAGGTTCATAATATGTGTGTTTCACCTACTTTTAGTGATCTACTGGTGGTCATTGCCTAAACCTATAATTTCATTAGGGGTTGCGAAGTCATGATTCTTTTTTAAGTTGTCATTTCTTCTACATTTGTTAGCTAGAATTTGAAGTCTAGTTCTGTTACTTGGGAACCTGATAATCAAAATAACAAGCTTGTTGTGGGAAAGTATTGTCAGAGCAATAGTATTTGTGATGCCAGGAATATATCTTAGTGAAATAGTCTTTTTTTTTTTTTTTTTTTAAAGGGGTGCAGGCATTGCTTCATTGCCCAGGCTGGAGTGCAGTAGTGTAATCATAGCTTACTGCAGCCTCGAACTCCTGGACTCAAGTGATTCTCTCACCTCAGCCTCCTGAGTAGCTAGGACTACAGGTGCATGCCATCATGCCCAGCTAATTAAAAATATTTTCTTTTTTAGAGATGGATCTGTCTGTGTTTCCCAGGTTGGTCTTGAACTCCTGAGCTCAAGTGATCCTCCTGTCAGTCTCCCAAAGTGTTGGAATTACAGGTGTGAGCCATGGTGCCTGGCTGTGATTGTCTTTTTAATGTTTCAACTTGGTTTGGCTGTAGCCCGCAGATACTCAGTCAAACATGAATGTAGGTGTTGCTGTGAAAGTATTTCGAAGCTATGATTAAAATCCATAATCAGTTAAGTAAGGGAGATTATTCTAGATAATCTGGGTGGGCCTCATTCAATGAGTTGAAAGGCTTTAGAAGCAGAGCTGAGGTTTCCCTGACCCAAAAGAAGAAATTTCACTTGTAGACAGCAGTTTCAGCTAGTAGCCAAGAGGTCCAGCATGAGTTCCTTCCTTGATAGCTTGCCGTATGTAAACCAGTTTCTTGCCTTAACTCTGTTAATACATATCTCCTACTGGTTCTGCTTCTCTAGTTGAAACCTGACTGGTGCAAAGGGTAACTCCTCTGATGCTCCTATTCTCCAGCTAAATGGGGTGGGAAGTGGTCAGAGAACCTACGTTGTTTAGGGTAACCATATAATTTTTTGTTCAAACTGGGACTTCGGAGAAAGAAAGGAGCCGAGTTGATGGCAAGCTGAAACAACAGGCATAAGGTGGAACTGTCTTGGGCAAATTGAGAGATACAGTCACCTTGTGTGTCAGCCACTGGGGATACAATATGAACATGACACAGCCCTCAAGGAACTTGTAGTCAAAAAGGAAGTCAAGTAAATAAAAATACATTAAGAGATAGTGTTTTAAGTGACATGACAGCTTATAGTTGTTGTATTTGTCCAGACAGAGAGCATAGAAGGAGAGCATGCAGAGAAGTCTTCATTGGCCGAACTGAAACCTATTTTTTACCTCCAAAGATAAGCAGGATTTGAACAAAGTGGAATTGGAAGGGCATTTCAGGCTTAGAGTGTCACATAGGTGCAAGTTGAGAGTGAGAGAGCATGGCACATTTGGGAAAACTGCCATCATGGCCACAGCTCTAGGATTCAAAGAGGGGAGCCATGAGAGATGAGGTTAGGCAGACAAGCAAGGGCCACATCATAATGGGCCTTGCATCTATGCTGAGAGGTTTGGAACTATCTTCCATGTGGTAGGGAACTGTTGCAGAATTTTAAACAGAGGAGTACCATTACCAGACTATTTAAAGCATGTTTTGTAATATTCTAAAACTGGGAGTGGAGAAAAATTGATAATAGGGACACTACTCAAGGGCTGTTGAAATAATCTAGTCAGTGAGAATGGAGGAAAGCTTGTGGTGTGAGGAGATTAAGGAAGCCATATTGCCAGGACTGATTGGATTTGGGGTGCCTCCCAGGTTTCTGCCTCGATTGGCCACCCTGAAGTGGAGAATTGAAGTAAAGAGGTAGCTGATGACTTCAGTTCTGTATGTGATGCTATGCACTCTTCTTTTCTGCTATCGGTACTTTGGCTTCTGTATAACCAGTGAGAGGAGGGACTGAGTGGCAGTAACATCTGTTAGGGTTACTGGGCAGCATCCCCCCAACCCAGGTCCTTAGTCTCAGCCACACTCTCCTGAGTGGTGAAGAGAAGCAAGTTTTCTCACGCCTTCTCCGTCTGTCTCTACCTCTGCAGCCAGTGTTTTAGAAGGAGTGTGTGGAAGGGTGAGGAGTACCTATAGAACCCGGGAGGAGGGTGAGGAGCAGAGCTGGGTGAGTTATTTTCTTCTTTGGAAATTTTAACATGTACAACTTTAGGCATGTTCTTTAACTTCATTGTGGCTCAGTTTCTTCATCTGTGAGGTTTAGATGAACAAGTGCGTGTGGAATGCTTAGAATAGTGCCTGGCACATAATCAGTGCTATTCAGGTGTTTGCTGCTGATACCGTAGAGTCATTGCTTGATCCTGGGGTCAGAGTAGCTAAGGGGACGGAGGGAAATTTCTGCGCTTTTTCTGTGGAAGGAATAAATATTCAGCAACTGCCTATATAAAATATTAGTAGAAATCGCTTGAATTAGGAGGAATTTCTCATAATAGAAGAGCCTTTATTTTTTAGTCCCCCTTGCCTTTTCTAACAACAAATAACTGCTTGTTTATTGGGGCTTAGGGACAGGGAATAGCAGGAAAAATCTCTACTATGTTCTTCTGAAGAAAAGAAATGTTTTCTAATAGGAAAATTTGATGAAAAAATTCACATTTAAATAAAGACCTTTTGTGTTCTTAAAAAATACATACAGTATTTGTTAAAAGCCAAAATACTCTATTGTGCCTTTATTTAAATGTTTTTTATTAAAAATTTAATATGTGCTTTTTGAAATAAAATATAAACAATGAAGAATGAAGAGTTAAAAAAATGAGTCTGCTTTGAACCTATTCCCTAATCCTTGTCTCTTTTCAGAAAAAAATGTCTATTTTTTGTATGCTCCTTCCAGACTTTTTTCTACATATATGTATATAGTTTTTTTTCTTTTTAAAAAAGGCAAATGGCATATATTAGGCACATTATGTGTTATATACAATGTTCTCTGTTCTCTGACTTTTTCCTTCTCATTGTGTGTCACTATATATAGATTTACTTCTTTATTTTTAGAAGACATGTAATATTCTCAAGGATGAATATGCTGTAATTCATTTAACTGTTTCCTTGTCGATGAATATCTAGATTATTTCCAATATTTTGTTATAGTTTATTTCAACAAACGTTTATTGACTGTCAGGCAGTGCTTGTGAACAAATCACAAAAATTCCTGCTCTCATGTAGTTGCCTTTTGGAGGTAGACTGGCAACAAATAAATACATGTTAGTTGATATTGAGGAATGTAAGGTGGGGAAGGAGATAGGGAGTGAGGGGGAGTGGTGTGCATTTTAAAATGGGGTGGTTAGGAGAGAGATACCAATAGATAACATTTGAGTGGACATCTGGTGAAGGTAACATAATAAGCTCTGAAGGTGTTGGTAAGGGAGGAAGAGAGGAATAGATTATCCTAGGAAGGAGAGAAGTCCAAAGGGAGGTGGGCATGTGCCTGATGTCATGGGGGAAGAACAATGAGGCTATTGTGGCTGGAGTGAAATAAGCAAGGGAGAGTGGGAGATGAAGTCACAGAAGGTGATAGGGAGTCAGGGCAAATTGTATTGAGCTTTTTGAACCCGCTGTAAGGATTTTTAAAAGATAAATATTTATTTATTTTTTGATTTAAAAAATAGAACTGGGGTCTCGCTGTGTTGCCCAAGCTGGTCTTGAACTCCTAGGCTCAAACAGTCCTTCCACCTTCACCTCCCAAAGTGCTGGGATTACAGGCATAAGCCACCGCACCCAACCTATAAATATATATTTTAATTATAGATATGGGGTCTTGCCATGTTGCCCAGGTTGGTCTCGAACTCCTGGGCTCGAGCTATCCTCCTGCCTTGGCCTCCCAAAAAGTGCTGGGTTTACAGGCGTGAGCCACCTTGCCGGGCCCACTGTAAGCATTTTTGTCTTATTTCGAATGAGGTGACAAGCCTTTGGAAGTTTCTGAGCAGAAGCATGGCGTAATCTGATTTACATTTTTAATGATCTCTCTATATTCTTGATAATAGACTTCGGCCAGAAGCAAGAAAGCTATTTACGAGGGCATTCAGGCATGGTTTGATGGTGGTTTGGACCAGGATAGTAGCAGTAGAGGTGGTAGGACATGGTTAAATTCTGGGTGTGTATTAAAGATGAAGTGAGAGAGAGTAGTCAAGGATCACTCTGAAATTTGGGACTGAACAATTGGAAAGTTGGAGTTGCCATGAAATGAAATGATGAAAACTGCAGTAGGCAAGGTTAGGAATTTGGCTTTGGGCAGGTTCCATTCGATTATTTATTAGACATCCTACCAGAGACACTGAGTATCTTTGCAGCTGGAAATGTAAATATGAATTTCAATGGAGAGGTCAGGGTTGGAGAAACAAATGTTGGAGTCTTCAGTTTACTAAAGCAATTTAAAATCCTCAGCTCACCTAGGAGTAAATTAGAGAAGAAAGAGAGTCAGGAACAGCCTCTGGGCACTTCAAACTTGGTTAAGGGGCTGAGAATGTGAGAAGGCTGCATCTAAGAGACCAAGAAAGGAGCCAGTGAGATAGAAGGGAAACCAAGAAAACCAAGAGAAGGGAGTCAACAGTGTCACTGAAGGAGAACTGAGAATTGACCATTGAATTTAACCATGTGGCAGTGTGGGTGACCTTGCTAAGTACAGTTTTGAGAGAAAAGTAAGGTCTTATGTTTGTAAGAGATTTGAGAAAGGATGAAAGGAGGGGAATTAGAGACTTAGTATAAGCACCTCTTTTGAGGAGTTTGTTGTAAAAGGGAGAAAATGGGGCCTTAGCTGGGGGGTGATAATGAAGTCAAGACTTTTTTTTTTTTTTGGTTTCTTTCTTAGATGGAGAAGTAAAACATTTAAACTTATGGGTAATAGTCCAGCAAAGGGACAATTTGATACAAGACAAACTGGAGGAAATTCAGAGACAAGTTTAAGGAGGACATTTTAATTTATATGCATATGTGCAAGGATTTTTATAGGCTAGATTCTTAAAAGGATTTCCTGAGTCAAAGGGTATGTGCATTTTAAAAACCTGTACCAATTTATATTCCACTTTCAGTGTATAACCTTTCTAACACTGAACGTTCTTAATCTTCAAAATTATTGCCAATCTGATAGGTGATGATATCTTCATTATTTTAATTTGTTTTATTGCTTTCTAGGAACTGTTTATTTAGTCTGTCTAATTCTTTGTGATATTTTGTCAGATACTTTCTCCTAGCTGTCTCTTGCCTTTTAACTTTGTTTATGGTATCCTTTTACCATGTACGACTTTTCAAAAAAGTTTTTATGTAGTTTGTCAGCCATTTCCTTTTATAGCATTTGGGTTTCATTTAGATATAAATATTTGATACAATCTAATATGTTTATACATTTACATTTTTAATTCATTTGCAGTTTATTTTTGCGTATGTTAAGAAAAAAGTTTTCCATCTTTCTCTGTATTCTTAAACAGCTAAATACCATAGAGTTAACTGTTTCTTAAAGGTTTGAAAGAAATTACCTATAAAATCTTCTAGGACTAGAGCCTCTTTGGAGGGTAGGTGTTTGACTACTGTGTAATTCTTTTTCTGTGGTTAATGATCTGTATGGTTTTTATGTACTTCTTTTTAGTTTTGGTAATTGATATCTTCCCAAGAACGTCATTTTTTTCATTTACATTTTCAAATTTATTGGTTCAAAATTCTACATAAAGTGAGGAAATATCTAGGCAATAAATGCTGGAGCTGTCCTTTCACAGATCTGGAGATTAGGTTAGCTATTTTCAGCCCTTAATGGCTCTGTTCTTAGGGATATTTCTAAATTCTCATTCTCTTTTGTTTGTAAGGTTTCTTGGCTTTGTTTCCTGTTTCCAGTCTGATCCCATTTGCTCTTTTTTTTTTTTGAGAGACAGTCTAGCTCTGTTGCCCAGGCTGGAGTGTAGTGGCCCAGGCTGGAGTGTAGTGGCCCAGGCTGGAGTGTAGTGGTACAGTCTTGGCTCACTGCAACCTCTGTCTCCCAGGATCAAGCAATTCTCCTGCCTCAGACTCCCAAGTAGCTGGGATTACAGGCGTGCACCACCATGCCTGGCTAATTTTTGTATTTTTAGTAGAGACGGGATTTCACCATGTTGGCCAGGCTGGTCTCGAACTCCTGACCTCAGGTGATCTGCCCGCCTCAGCCTCCCAAAGTGCTGGGATTACAGCATGAGCCACCATGTCCAGCCCAGTTTGCTCTTTAGCTTACACAGTTTCTACTGTTGAAGTCTGCTGGTAGATCTGTGCTTTTCTTGGTTTCCAGCATTTTTATTTTCATGTTTTTATATTTCTTCTGTCATATTGTAGGGATTTGGGGAGGGATGAGAGGCAAATGCATATGTTCAGTTAACCTTTTGAAATTGGAAATCAATTCTTTTCTGTGTAGTTTTCTTATTGCCTTGTTTAATTGCTGGTTGCACAATAGTTGGATAGTAACGTCACAACTCAAGTAGTAATAGATAGACTTCACTTTATTTTTTTAATGAAACCAGATGTCTTAGTGGAATATACTCATTCAGAAGAAATGTTGATATGTTGTCACTGAATACTCAAATAGTACTTTTCAAACTTAAAAGTAATCGTGACATTTAGAACTGTAAGGGACTTTACAGATCGTTAGAACAACTGCCTTATTTTATAGATGAGGAATTTGAGGCCAAGAGAGATTCAGTGATTTATCTCAGGTGACAAAGTCGGTGATCAAGACGGAAAGCCCGAGTCTCTTTACTTCCATTCTGCTATGCTATTTGCTGTCATACACATTCATGCTGTTCTCCTTACCTATGTGATAAAGAGGTATTTCTGTTAATACAATTTTTTTTATCCTAAAGATGTTAACTATGGCTTAGAATTGCTTCTAAAATTTGGACTTAGATACTTTAATAATACATTGATATAGGTGAATTTTTAAAGTATGGGCTGTCAGAGTATACACTAGCACAAATGAAAACCATATTATTTATTTGCCCCAAGTTTCCTCTTTTCTGCTTATGGGCTTTATATGATTTATGGACTCTTTGGATTTCTTATTAATATTTTAACGAAGCTTAAGGAATATAAATATAAATATATGTAGGCTTGAAAAATGATTTCTGTGATACATATTTTAGACCTAATATTTTTACTTTTTTTGTTTAATATAACATGCTCTTAGATCGACACCTGTATTTAGAAGGACTGAAATACATATTTTTCTTAAAAAAGTGCTTTGCTTACCATTTCTTCAGCAATCATTAGGAGATCTCTTTATCAAACTTTAATTGCTTTGCTAATTCAACAGTTTTTAAAATGTAGGATTTTGATTATTGCTATCTCATGTTTGGTAATCATGTCTTTAGTTCTTTAAAAGTTCTTTAAAAATACAAAAAAATTAGCTGGGCATGGTGGCAATGGGCCTGTAGTCCAGCAACCCGGGAGGCTGAGGTGGGGGGATCCCTTGGGCCCGGCAGGCGGAAGTTGCAGTGAGTAGTGATTACATTATCCTGGGCGACAGAGAGAGACCCCATCTCAGAACAAAACAAAACAAAACAAAAATGTTGGGAGTTTGGTGTGCATAGCATTAGTGGGCTTCGGTTGGTTCTTCTTCCACAGCCCCCCGGGAAACTTAAGAAGGGGACAAATTGGAATGTATTTAATCTAGAATTAAATTCTAAAAAGATTTGTTTATCTTCAGGTTTTAACTCTTAGTGCCTTTGAAATACATGATATGACCTATTGATTTTTTTTTTTTAAATAAACTAAAGAACAAGCTCTGTCTCTAATACGAATTCAAAGAATTTAATTTTTTCCAGTCAGCCATAATGTCAGGTGAAGAAATTAATGAAGACTATCCAGTAGAAATTCACGAGTATTTGTCAGCGTTTGAGAATTCCATTGGTGCTGTGGATGAGATGCTGAAGACCATGATGTCTGTTTCTAGAAATGAGTTGCTGCAGAAGGTATTTTAAAAATGTAATTTCCTAAAAATGAATTTCATAAAACAGAGTGCTATTTTATGAAACATGTGGAAGAAGAAACAGATTAATGACCTATGCCCCTTTTCCCCTTTATTTCAATTTTATTAGTGTTTGGGTATTTTTAGGGGGGAAACAAAACACAACTCCAGCCTTAGGAAATAACCTCCTGACTGTGTTTTTAACTTGGTTTTGGAAAAAAAAGGAGCACTCACAGTATTCTTTTTGACAGACTCTATCTTTGACCTTTTAAGTATTACAATGATGTGATCAGGGTTTCTGGAAATGCTATAGGACAAAAACAGTAAATTGACTTTGACAGTCTAAAACAAATCTCATTATGTTTCTTCTGTCTTTGGTATTGCCTAAGCATCTTAGCCTGCTTCTTATACATAAATGCATCATGTACAATGTTTATATTGATAAATTACTTTTGACATACAAAACCCAGATCGTAACTCTCGAAATTAAAATAATTCAAAAGAATTTTTCTTGGGTTGTATACTTTCCTTGTCTAACTAAAGATGATACCCTAAGGTGAAAATTTGTGGACAAAAGTCACTCATTAAGAAAACTTCTTTTTACAAATTATTTTCAGATCATTTGGTTATTGGATTATATGAAGTGAAAAAAATTCTTTGATACATCGTACTTGGTAAAAGTTTAAAATGTTATCAGATGGTGTTCCAAGTTTGTGTATTTTTTTTCTGTCTCACTTTCTCTCTTTCCCTCTCTCTCTTTTTCTTTTTTAACAGTTGGACCCACTTGAACAAGCGAAAGTGGATTTGGTTTCTGCATACACATTAAATTCAATGTTTTGGGGTATGTGTGTTACTTTGGAATTCATTAGAAAGCAAATTACTTATTGTGTGAAAGATGATTTATTTTTAAAATGCTAACAATTTACATACAATTATACTTCATAACAATTTTAATAGATATTTATTTTTAAATCTGGATGCCAGTGAGCCACACATAGATTTAGTATTACATGGAGATTGAATAATTTAAAGTTTAATTGTTTGTAGGACTTTCCTTTTTTGTGAACAACTAGTTTCTTTAATTGGAATGTTTTAAATTAATACATTCACCATTTTATTCCATGAAATTTTTCTATTTTAGTTTATTTGGCAACTCAAGGAGTTAATCCTAAGGAACATCCAGTAAAACAGGAATTGGTAAGATTTTATTTCTTTTTATTTTATGTGTTTGCTGTTGTATTCCTGAAGTTTGTCACAC
This sequence comes from Colobus angolensis palliatus, assembly GCF_000951035.1. Classification (NCBI taxonomy): domain Eukaryota; kingdom Metazoa; phylum Chordata; class Mammalia; order Primates; family Cercopithecidae; genus Colobus; species Colobus angolensis. The sequence continues at coordinate 5,909,366 of NW_012115599.1, forward strand.
TACCTTTGTCACACAAATTAGGGAGAACAGAATTCGAGTTGAAATTATGAAAGTGAGCCAGACCTTACTATCTTTGAGTTTTTTTTTCTCTTACCTTTCTCAGATAATTGGTATTCCATATATTATATAAATCTCAGAATGGGAAAATGTTATGATTCTAGTAATTATTTATAACTTACATATTATTTTTCATATAAATTCTTGAAATCCTGTTTATCTCTAGAACTACTTTAAAAAAAAAAACTTCTATATAGTTCTTAAAAGTATATTCTAGTTGATTTACTAGCAAAGACGGGAAAATTTCTCCCCCCACCTTTTCAATTCCTCCATTAATTCATTTTCTCAGCAGTAAAGAATCCAGTTCAGCAACAAAGCTAAAAGCTTTTTTGGCACCAGCTGTATGTGTACTGTCCAGTAATTCTGCATTAGACATATTTACAACCTGCAATAAATCTTCTAGGTTTGTCTTTGTATTCCATTTAGATGTATAAGTACAGTATGGAAGATCTGGTATCTTGGAGTTTTTGCTGACTTCAAAAATTAAATCAAATCATTCAATTTGAAGAGAAAAATTAGAAATCAAACTTACGGTTACCTTCTTGACTTGGTTTTATGAATAAGAATATTAATAAATTGATTCTTTGTGTTTATAAAATATAAGGCAGATATAGATATGAAATACACTTGACATTGTATTCTTGTTCTCAAGTCTTAGGGTAATTGATATGTATGTTATTTACAACTTAGTAAAGCACTTGGTCATTTATTTTTTTAAAATGAGTAAGCCAGATCTGTTGTGTTCAGTTTTTCAACATGTAGTCTAAGACATTTCCTTCTTTTAAAGTTTTTGCAGGGGGGAAATAAATTTATTTTTAAATAAAACAATTGTGAAAAAATATTTAAAGCAAAAGTGTAAAGCAATATGATACACAGATCTGAAAATAATGGCTTATATCATCTGTTTTCAACTTCATAATATGGACTTTACATGCAGTTTCTCTTTTTTCCATTAATATGAAGTTATTTGGAGTACTTGATACTGTCTTTGTGAATGGACAAGGTCATTTGTTTTCTTTCTACCTCAGAATCTACGAAGTAGTACGTTAATATTCTAGATAAGGGTTGGTGAATAAAAAGCATGCGTAAATCTGTTCCCCTTTTCTGACCTTGTGTAAATGATACTAATTGATCAGACTTAGTGTGTGATAGGAAACTTATTTGCCGTATATATCACAAATGGGAAAAGTCAGTTTACTCATTCAACAAATATTTGAGGGCTTACTGGGAGGTAGGCATTATTTCCAAGTGAGATGATTCCTCTGTGAATAATGCTGATCCCTGCCCTTGTGGCAGACACCAGACTGTATCTAATGGAGACAAACAATAAACATAATAAAGTAAACAAATAACAAATATATATGAATATGTAGTATGTTGGAAAGTTATGGGAACAAAGAAAAAGAGTAGGGTAAGGGGGACTGGAGTGCTTTAATAGGACTGCAGTTTTAAATGCTGAAGTCAGGGCCTCAATGACAAGGTTAACATTTGAGTAGACTATAAGGAAGAGAGGGAGTGACTGTATGGGTATTGAGGAAATATCCTTCTAGGCAGAGGAATAAGCAGGGCAAAGACCCCAAGGCAGGGTTGATGTGTGTGTGCTGCAGCTAGTATCTACCATTGTAAGCACTGTGCCTTTATTCAGACAGAAATGGGGCGTCACTAGAGAGTGTGGAGCAGAGTTGCCAGTCTTTCACAATGAAAACATTATAAGATTCTGCATTTTTCTGTATATGTTTATGTAACTGTTGATTATTTTAATGATGCTTGTTTTTAAGCAGTGATCAGTCTTTTACTTTGCTATTTTATGGCTCGCCTCAACTTTATTTCTCCATTTGAAGCATAAGAGCCATTTATGCTGATTAATGGTCTCAGAAGATTCAGTGGAACAGCAACAGATTATGTTTCTCATCTTGTAAAGTCTGATTAGGACTATATATTGTAATAGAAAGTTTCATGTATTTACCAATCAAAATTATAAAATTGAATAATTTGTATTTTCATTCTTCCTAATTGTTACGCTAGATGGTAGCATGAAAAGATAGTTAAGTACTACCTCATGTATTTCCTGTTTAGAAAAATTTCAGGATAATTTAGTTTGTATTTTGCAAGTATATGAAAGCTCCGGTTTTTTACTTTAGATTCAAAACAGTTAATATATAGATTTGTGTTAATGGTGATTTTAAAAAATGTATAACCACCTAGAAACTTTCAATTCAATGTTTATTTGTGGAGTAATGTCTTAGTGTCATTCTTCCTCTTTGGAAACAGAAGACTTCTGAAATGACTTTTTAACATCTGTCTTTCCCCACCCTCCAACTGTGAACTTTAGGCAAGCAGGGAGCATATTTATCCTATTCATTTGCATTTCCTAGCACCATGCACTTTAATAGGCAATAAATACATATATGTTGAATTTAACGGAGGTGTACAGCATAATAAAATCTAGTGGTGGCGAACAGCTTAGTAAATCTATTGCCTTTCTTTTTTATCTTTAAGGAAAGAATCAGAGTATATATGAACAGAGTCAAGGAAATAACAGACAAGAAAAAGGCTGGCAAGCTGGACAGAGGTGCAGCTTCAAGATTTGTAAAAAATGCCCTCTGGGAACCAAAACCAAGAAATGCATCAAAAGTTGCCAATAAAGGAAAAAGTAAAAGTTAACTTTTTGGTTTTGATGTACACATATTAAAAAAGTACATCTTTTTTTCCCCCCCCCCACAAAATAATTCTGTGGCAGGACAAGGTTTAAATGTATTTCTTACTGAATTAATGTGTAAATTTACAGTAAATATGTAAAGCTAAATACTTCCCTTTCCAAAGATTGTTATCTTTATTGATTTGCACTGAGGATTTTAACATTGTGATATATTATATATTTATAATTTATCATCTCTTTTGATGAGACTCTTATTTCTTTATATAGGTCAATCTTGCAAATACCATTTTATAAGCAGCTGTGAAATTTAAGTGAAATGTTCTTTGTAAACATTTGTACTATTTTAAATGAATAATGACCTTATGATCTATGCTATCTGTAGGCCGAAATTATAGGTACATCTGTTTTCACTATATGACATTAAGAAAGCATGAAATGACTTAAATGTTCATTTTTTTCTGTAGTTATTTTATCATGTTTTCATGATTTTAGGAATTACTGCTTTGTTGATACTCAAAGTGTGAAACTAAAACTTTATGGTTGTACTTTAATTCTTGGCATGTTGCCTCTATGTCCCATTTAAAATAAAATACATTCTCATTAACTTTAGATGGGAAATAAGGTTGTATGTTGATGGATGAATTTTGGCATGATGACCATACTCTCTCAATAAAGGCTGAAAATGTTGTATAACTGACCTGTGTATTTTTATCTTTTGAGTAAATTTGCCTTCCAAATTAGGAAGATAGGTTTTAGAAGTCACCACAAATAGAGAAATTCATGAGTTTTTGTTCCTGATGCATGGTGTCCACAGTTCTTTTTCATCTCATTTTTTTCAGATTTTTTTATTTCATGTTTTTGAGGCTGTATCAAGTACATACAAGTGTTTTGGAACAACGTCTTATGTTACATAATGCCACTTAAGCAGATGAGAAGTCCAAAGGAGATTACATCGTGTTTATATTGTGGTTTATTTTTCTGGAATATTAGTTACAGAGAGTACTACATAGTAAAGCTTTTTTTAAATGTCTAAGTGCATGAATTTTAATTACATACCCTTAATGCTTTCAGTGTTTGAATCCATATCATTATGTGTAGGAATGCCAAGTATAGTAAAGTACTTTAATTTTTGAAAAAGGAGTTGTTAAAATTTTCTGTGTGATTAATTCTCCATAAGTAACCTTGAATAAATGGATTTCTTGATTTATGATAGCAGATATTGGAAATGGTCTTAAAATGTAATGGATTTTGTAAAGCATGTTGAACTCTTTCTATGACACGTGAGGAAGTCACTGATAGATGCAGAAAGTCTTTTCTAGCTCTGATGTCAGACAGTTTTTGAAGTGGAAGAACATTAATGAACATTTATAGTTATTTTACTCCTTTTTTTTGCCTTTGTCTCCAAATTTCTAGCTATTTTAAAAAATAACTTCTACATGAGAAATGTGTTACTGTTAAGATCAAGTGTAGTGTACATGTCTTTGTGTTATTGCAAAGAAATGTATTTGGATTTCTGTATATTTTCTGTTTTATAAAAGAAAAACAGCTTAAATGAAAAATGTCATACAGTTGCAGAAAATCGTTATTGGTTTTAGCTGAGTTATTGGTTTATGGAAGTCCAACTCTACATTCTATTAAATTGTGTATTCTTTTTTTTTTTTTGAGACGGAGTCTCGCTCTGTCGCCCAGGCTGGAGTGCAGTGGCCGGATCTCAGCTCACTGCAAGCTCCGCCTCCCGGGTTTACGCCATTCTCCTGCCTCAGCCTCCTGAGTAGCTGGGACTACAGGCGCCCGCCACCTCGCCCGGCTAGTTTTTTGTATTTTTAGTAGAGACGGGGTTTCACCGTGTTAGCCAGGATGGTCTCGAACTCCTGACCTCGTGATCCACCCGTCTTGGCCTCCCAAAGTGCTGGGATTACAGGCTTGAGCCACCGCGCCCGGCCTAAATTGTGTATTCTTAAGTGAGCAATTCTTTCATTATTAGTAGAAATAAAAGTTTGAGTATATTCCATTTTATTATGTATAATTTTAAATACTTAGCACATAAGAAGGAGCTGAATGGCTGTAGTGCATTGGGTTGCTTATTTGCTTGTTTGTTCATTCTTTTGACAAATATACTTGACATTTATATTGCCAGATACAGTGCTAGGTGCAAGGTTCCAAAGATGATAACTACAGGCTTTATCCTTTTTTTTATAAGGTGTTAAGAAAAAAATAGTCTTTTTATTCAATTCAGTTTCTTAGAGTTATGGAAAATTTTATGACAAATTGTGCTCATTAACCTTATTCAGAACCATAAAGGATGATGTGTGTGGTTGATCTATTTGACTATGGTGCAGTTATTGTTAACAGTTTGTTCCACATGATAGTCTGCTCTAAGTTTAGGTGTTAATTACATCTTTTATTAATCTCTTTGGGAATTAACAAGTTGGAGAAGTTGCATCTATAGGTATTTTTAAGATTAGAATTATAGTCTATTAATCTTGTACTAAATAATGAGATCTTGCATTTTAATATTATTTTAAGTACAATTTTTTTCTTGTTCATAGTTGTAAGGTAGGAAATCCTTTTAGTAAAACAGAGTATGTTAAGTGAAAAATTGAAGCTTGAATTATGTTAGATTCCTGGAATTAGGAGGTTATGTCAGGTTGATTAGTTTTTAAGACGCGCTCTAGATTAAAGAATCCTTCTACTTAGCGATTAGAAATGGATTGGCATTATTTCTAAATAAGGTATTTAAAATTGACCAGAAGTGTAGGAAAGACTTCAAAAATGGACAGTGTATTGAACGTAAATACTTTTTTCTTAAGTAGGTCACTGGAGAAAAAGATACTTTAGGAATCACTCAGTTTATCATACAGTAAAATTATAATTTTATTCAATAAATTACTAGAAATTCTGGCTTTGCAAAGTGACATTAACTGAGAAAGATGTGAACAGTGACACTGAGCCTCATGTAATAGTTAAATTTGGTATATAAAGGGAAGAAAAATCACTGACATCTCATTTTCTCCCTTCATGGCATAGTTAGAAAACCTGCTCAGATAGATTCAGTGACTCTTTTCCTGAATGATCTTGGTAGCAACCTATTTTATATCAATGTGATGTGAATATAATTTACAAATATAAACATTTATCTTTCCCTATATTCTGATCTCCAGTTTTGGAAATACAAGCCATATTTTGTTTAGTTTATATATTAGCATTTTATAGTTGTCATTAACAATTATATTGGCAGAAAGTATACAGAATTTTATAATGGAATTCTGTAGATATATTTCATTTGAATAATTTGCTATTATATTACCTGTTAGCGGGATTTCAAGAAAATGGTTTGAATGTTTTTTGGTTTGCAGATTGATTTTCCTATCAAAGTGGGCATACAGCCATATAGACTACTCTTTGGAATAGCCACCCTCTGACTTGATGTGCCTTTTTAAAGTGCTTATTTATGGCATAACTTTTTATTATTCCCTCAAGAAGTCTGAGATTATGGCGTAATTTTTAACACAGCCAGAAAGATTAGTAAAGTGTTCAGAAAAGAGAGCTATAGTGATAGCTACTGGCAATTGAGGTTTAATTTTTAACTTTATATCTCCCTAATCCCTGCCCAGGTAGAAACCTAAAGCAACCAGCTCCGTGTTAGTCATCTGTTCTTAAAAGGTTGAAACGAGATGCTAGTTTTTACTCCCCCTCCCCACAATAAGCCTTGAAGTTTAGCAAATCTATCATAGCAGAATAACTGCATGCAAGATGTCAATTTTGTAAAGTGATGTATTTCAGACAGTATACAAAATTTGATGGTGGGAAAAATAAGCTTTTATAAATGAAACATTTAAGAGACTTTTATTATTTGCTTTTCAGTTTAGTGTTGCCTTTAAGGTGTACCATTTCAGTTTGGCAGCTGCAATGAATGACAAAAAAATTGAAGATGATAATTCAGCATTTCAAGATGCTTCTGCTGAAATGAATGTAGACCTATCCAGAGCTTGAATTTCAAGTTTATTGTAATACAATATTTTAAAGCCAAGTACCCAGGCAATTCATAGTGATATGATTTGAATGAGATTATTAGGAGGAATAGGAAAGAATGCCTTCAATTTCTTGTTATGTAGGTATTATCTATTGAGATGCTATGTTGAAAAATGTTACTGTAAAAAGAGTAGAAGCTTGTTATACCCAATTTGCTATAGAGTACAATTTGTCTTGGACCTTATTCAAAAAACTTTAGTTATTAAAATAGCAAAATTATAACAAGGAATCACCTCTGATTTAGTGCTAGAGCAGTGGATTGCCTATAGACCATCTTCTAATGTGTGTCTGGTATTTTATTCATTTGGTGGCCTTTAATCTCACTAATAATTCATTCCTTGACTTATTTAAACAAATGATTTGCTTCCCTAGTTTTGATACTTTATTGTTTTTCCCTTAAGAAAGAGATAATTATTTAAAAGTTGCTGGATTTTGTGGGTTTTGACATTTGTGACTTTTAACACTTGTGGTTTTTACTATTTGTGAGTGACTTTTAGAGGTCCATGGAGTATACAGTTATTTTGTAATTTTGCCAAGACACAATCTTAATTCCTGCTAAATTCCATGCAGGAAGGCATTAGTCAGCTAATGATTTAGCTTGGCTAACCTCTTAGCATCCACAGTTTTTTTTTCCCTGATTCATTTATTCACTCATTCATTCAACAAATATTTATTGAACTCCTCCTGTGTACCACGTTCTGTTTTAGGCATAGGAGATTTCAGCAGTTATCCAAACATGGTTGTAGTGGTTGGGAGTTGTCAAACTTTGTATCATGTGATAAATGGCTTCTATGGCTTGAATTGTGTTCCCCTAAAATTCATACATGGAAGTCCTAAGCCTCAATACCTCTTAATGTGTCCTTATTTAGAAATAGGGCCATAGTAGATGTTATTAGTAAAGATGAGGTCATTAGGGTGGATCTTAATCCAATATGCCTTTATAAAACTGGGAAATTGGGACACAAATAACATGCACACAGGGAGAATACCCTGTGAAGGTTAAGGCAGAGGTTGGAATTATGCTTCTGTAAGCCAAGGAACACCAGAGATTGCCAGCAACCACCAGAAGCTAGGTGACAGGCCTGGAGCAGATTCTCATAATCCTCGGACGGAACCAACTTTGCTGATCCTGTGACTTTGGACTGCTAGCCTTCAGAACTGCCAGACAGCACATTTCTGTTGTGTAAGCCACCCACTTATTGATACTTTGTTATGGCAGCCCTGGGAAACACAATGGCCATTAGATGAGTTGACACTATTGAGAAGATTAATAATTTGGGTGTGAAAAAATGTGTAAAAATCTTTGGCACAAGATGAAAGTGTAATTCTGAAGACAACCAGGAACCTGGGTAAAGTTATTGAAGAATACTTTTGAACTTGGGCAAAGATCTTAGAACTTACACCTTGAAATGTCAAGGGTCTGTTATACTCTTTCTGAAGCCAAAATGTTCAGTCCTTTCTGACAGATACTGTCAGTTATGATTGAGTGTTAAGTATGCCATCTCTTAATCTTTATCGTGCTTGAAGAAATGTACTTAAAGAAAATCCTGTCAGGTTTCCATGGAGAGGAGATTTTCACCAAGCCTGTTATCATCATCTACCATGTGATCTTTCTCTAATGTAATGCAACAGTCAGGTTCAAATAACGAAAATCCTGAAAAAAATCTGCCAGAAGTTGTGTGAAATTTGTCCTCTTGCATGCGCACACACCACTTAAAAAATCTCGTATTGGATTCATCCAGATAAGAGATTTCTTAAAAAATGTGTATGTGTATATAAATTCTTAACTGTACAGTGTGGTATTCAGTTTTCTTTATTTTTTATTTTTTTGGTTTTTGAGATGGAGTCTCACTCTGTCACCCAAGCTGGAGTGCAGCGGTGGGATCTCAGCTCGCTGCAACCTCCGCCTTCCAGGTTCAAGCAATTATCTCCTGCCTCAGCCTCCTGAGTAGCTGGGATTATGGGCGTGTTACCACGCCCAGCTAATTTTTGTATTTTTAGTAGAGATGGGGTTTCACCATGTTGGCCAGGCTTGTCTCAAACTCCTGACCTCAAGTGATACACCCACCTTGGCCTCCCAAAGTGCTGGGATTAGAGGCGTCAGCCACGGCGCCTGTCCTAGTTTTCTTTCTTTAAAGTTAGGTATTAGACAAAATTAGTAGCCTGGCGTGGTGGCGCATGCCCATAATCCCAGCTACTCGGAAGGCTGAGGCAGGAGAATCGCTTGAACCCAGGAGGCGGAGGTTGCGGTGAGCTGAGATTGCGTCATTGCACTCCAGCCTGGGCAACAATTGCAAAACTCCGTCTTAAAAAAAGAAAGAAAGAAAGAAAAAAAAAGTAAGTTAGGTATTAGAGAACTCAGAGGCTTGGTGCGGTGGCTCATGTCTGTAATCCCAGCACTGTGGGTGGCCAAGGAGGGAGGATTGCTTGAGTTTAGGAGTTTGTGACCAGCCTGGGCAACATAGGGAGACTCCATCTCTATTTAAAAAAAAGAAAGCGAGAACTCAGAAGTGGGCTCTTACCCTTAATGATTTAGGGTCAAAGTGGGTTCATACTCTTAATAGTTTGGGCCCAGTTTAAGTTTTTTTTTTTTTGTATTGTAAATGTTGCTTTATTGGTTTTCAGCGTTTAGAATCAAATGATAGATAAAACAAGAAAGTAAATGAAATTGACCTTGCCAGTATAGAAGTAAAGGTAGAATAGGCAGAAGTGAGTTAGAAATAGAGAATAGATTAGAGGGGCATCCTTACGTGGTAAGAAACACAGATGCTATACAAAACCGGTGGATGAATACAGTTTTACGTTTATTTAAGTTTCAAAGGTAATGGTGATTTATTCTTTTTAATTCTTCTATCAAAAATTGGAAGGAGTTGGGAGAAAGTAGTATAAATTAAATCCTGAGTTTTCAGACTGGGGAGCTAGTAGATGATATCCTAGTGATACAGCAAATGTAGGTGAGTGTTAGGAAGACTCACAGAACTAAAGACAGGAAAGGTTTACAAGTGAGAGTCCCTCACACCAGCAGGAGTGAAGTAGGTCATTTTGTTTCTATTTTTTTCTGTTTCTATTTTTTTTCCCCCATCAGATTCTCATGGTGGATGTTTTTGTTTTTGTCATAAACATAATTTCTTTGGTAAAATGAAAGAGAAAAAAAACTGACCAGCAACAAAATTCATTCAAAGAAGCAGCATGACAATGAGGTACTCCCGTGAATAAGAGTTATTTAGCTACTGAAATTTTAAGCAGTACAACATTTGAATGATGGGGAAATAATATAAGAATACTTAAATGTGGTAGCAAATATTTCATTATCATATATATATATATATATATAGGCATTTAATATGTTGCCTAAATTTAGGCTCAGTTTACTTTTAGACAAGTTGCATTCCAGATATAGTTAGAGAATAAGAACTCTTATTTGGAAGTAGGTCTCCTTCAAATCTGCCTTCCATGGTATTTTGAAACTTCTAAATCTTACCAAGGTAAGTTTAGACACGGCAAACGTAGGGTTATCATATATGTAAGTGATAGTGTGATCTTTGCTTGAATGTCTTAATAATGCTAAATTGAAAGGGATTTTTATTGTACCTAATTTTCATCAGGGGAGGTTAGTTTGTAGGAAATGTGTTTATAATCTGTTGTCTCATTGGAACCTAACTGGATTATAATGGAAATTGAATATTACTAAATATTATACCTCATCAGAGATGTGGCAAAATGTAACATCATTTTAGAATTTGTCCTAAGAACAATTGAAATTTGGGTTTATATAATCAGAATTGCCAGATTTTATCTATCACCTTTTAAAATTTGTAGACAACACTAATAAAGGCTAATACTTTCTTAGTTGTTGATACCACTTAAAATTTTATTTTAGCAAGGCCAGGCGCAGAGGCTCAGGCCTGTAACCCCAGCACTTTGGGAGGCTGAGGAGGGCGGATCCTGACGAGGTCAGGAGATCGAGACCATCCTGGCTAACACGGTAAAACCCCATCTCTACTAAAAATACAAAAAATTAGCCAGGCAAGGTGGCAGGCACCTGTAGTCCCAGCTACTTGGGAGGCTGAGGCAGGAGAACGGCGTGAACCTGGGAGGCGGAGCTTGCAGTGAGCCGAGGTTCCACCACTGCACTCCAGCCTGGGCGACAGAGTGAGACTCCGTCTCAAAAAAAAAAAAAAAAAATTATTTTAGCAAAAGTTGTTGTTTGAGGTTTCCCAGCTATGTGATGTTGCCTAAATATGTAACATTACAAATACCTGTAATTAAATTTTATTCTTTCAGCTAGGCATTTACAGTAACTTAACATAATTAAAATATATACTTTTTTTTTTTCTTTTTGAGATGGAGTCTCACTCTGTTTCCCAGGCTAGAATGCAGTGGTGTGATCTCAGCTCACTGCAACCTCTACCTCCCAGTTTAAGCGATTCTCCTGCCTCAGCCTCCTGAGTAGCTGGGATTACAGGTGCCCATCACTGTGCACAGCTAAGTTTTGTATTTTCAGTAGAGACAAGGTTTCACCATGTTGGTCAGGCTGGTCTCGAACTCCTGACCTCAGGTGATCTGCCTGCCTTGGCCTCCCAAAGTGCTGGGATTACAGGCGTCAGCCACCGCACCCAGCCTAAAATATGTAACATTGAAAAAAGATGTTAAAAGCATCTTTTGGAAATAGGGGTAATGTATGTGTTAATTCTTTTGTGGTAGGTACTATGTACAGCTTAATACATATCTTAAAGTTTGGTTTGCTAAGCTTAATTGTTACATACTGCCTTGACATTTACTGAAACCATTCTATAATTGTGTGGGATTTTTTGTTTTTGCCTGTGTTCCTCTTCCCTTTTGTATATAATTTAAAAAATTAATTAGTAAACTTTATTTTTAGGGCAATTTTAGATTCACAGAAAGTTCCTATAGACCCCAGTCCCCATACAGCCACAACCTTCTCCGGTAACAACATCACATACCATAATGGCACATTTATTACAACTGATGAAGCTACAGTGACACGTCATAATCACCCAAAGTTTATCATTTACATTAGGGTTCACTCTCAGTGTTGTATGTTCCATGGTTTGGACAAATCTATAATGACATGTACCCACCGTTGTAGTATCGCATAGTATTTTCACTGAGCTCCACCTATTCATCCCTCTCCCCACTCCCACCTCTGCCAACCACTGACCTTTTTACTGTCTTCATAACTTTTCCTTTTCTAGAATGTCATATGGAATCATACAGTGTATAACTTTTTCAGATTGGCTTCTTTCAGTTAATAATTGCATTTCAGTTTCCTCCATGTCTTTTCATGACTTGATAGCTCATTTCTTTTTAGCACTAAGAAGTATTCCATTGTCCAGGTATTTATTTATCCTTCACTTACTGAAAGCACCTTGGTTCCTTCTAAGTTTTGGCAAATATGAATAAAGCTGCTGTAAATATCATGTGTAGGTTTTTGTGTGAACATAAGTTTTCAGTTCATTTGGGCAAATACTAAGGAGTGTAACTGCTAGATTCTATGTTAAGAGTATATTCAGTTTTGTAACTGCCAAACTGCCTTTCAAAGTGGCTATACCATTTTGCATTCCCAGTAGCAGTGAATGCGAGTTGCCATTGCACCCCCTCCTCACCAGCATTCAGTAGTGGTGTAATTTGCTTTTCAAGCTTTTGTTTATGGGTTCTGCCATACATTTTTGTAGAGATTAAAAAATATGATGTAAATAATCAAATGAGATGTAGCTTAAATTTCTTAATGAGAAAATTGGAAAGGAGCTAGGGTCTGGTTCCTGAGATGCTGGGAAATAGAACATTTCATTTGAAATAAGACTTGGACTTTAAGTTAAAATGCATCTTGAAATTCCTTGAATTCTCTGACGCATTGGAAGACATTTTCAATATATTCAACTTCCTAAAAGGCATAGTAAGAATCCTCTTCCACGGATAGATATTTTTGTCAGAGATATATAAGAAATGCTTGTTAACATGTGAGTTGGGAAGTAAAATTGAATTTACTGAGGTCTTGTTTTTGATGCCCTTCTCAATTGTTTTAAATTTTTGCCTTTTATTATGATAAAGTGAATAAAGTGGAATAAGTGAGATCTTAAAATTCCCACTGGATTGTCATTTTCACATCTGGAACCCAGGCACAGTGTTTATTTTTTTGTACTAGTCTCTGTAACTAAAGTATAGGTTATTAAATTTAATAAATGATTTACAACGGAGTAGAAAGATTCTCCAATCATTCCCTCTGCTCTGAATAGTATCTGTTCTATGTGTGTGTCTGTTAATGCCATGTATGTGTGCATGTGGTATATATGCATTTATGGCAGCTAACACTGAGTTTGCCAGGCACTGTGTTCCTCATTTATGATCCACACAAGGAGCCAATTGAAGTGGGTATTATTTTCTGTTTACAGGTAAAGTTATCAAGACTCAGGTTAAGCCTTGTCCAAGATTATGCAGTTAGTAAAGCTAGGATTTGGGGCCATTCTGGAGGCTGCGCCTTAACCACTGTTGTCTTCCCTTTAAGCCTAATTATTGGCCAAGGAGCTACATGGAGGAGGTTTTACCGGAGGAGAGGACCTAGGTCAGTCATGAATTCTATTTGCTGATTGGCCAAACTTGCACTGAATTTTCAAACACTTGTCTCTCTGGTTTCAGTTTGGGTTGGAGTGGTGTCAGTCACTTGCATACCGACTACATAATTTGGAGCCACATCACCTTTTTGATGGTGTGCTCTATTGCTAGTGTCAGCAATAGAAAAATTCCAACTAGCTTTTTTTTGTTAGTTTCTTTGTACATTTTGAGACAGAGTCTCACTCTGTCACCCAGGTTGGAGTGCAGTGGCATGATCTTCGCTTACCGCAACCTCCGACTCCTGGGCTCCAGCGATTCTCGTGCCTCTTACAGGCACGCACCACCACGGCAGGTTAAGTCTTGTGTTTTTAGTAGAGATTGGGTTTCACCATATTGGCCAGGCTGGTCTTGAACTCCTGGCCCCAAGTAATCTGTCCACCTCTGCCTTCCAAAGTCCTTGGGTTACAGGCATGAGCCACCCTGCCTGGCCCTGAATAGCCATTTTTGATAATGTTTGGCAGTTTGTCCTCCAGCTTAGACCATCTTAAAACTATTCAAGAAACATAGTATTGATACACCTGGTTATATTTCTTAAAAATAATTCTTTCCTTAAACTTACAAACTCTCTCTCCCCCTCCAATTCCTGCTCGCCGCTATGTAAAACTGCTCTGTATAGAAAGTAAGAAATCCCCACACCAGGAGACAATTGGCTAAATTACACTCAACTGCAAAAATCGTTGCATTGTGCTTCCCCCGCTCGTGATTATAATTAGCATTTTAATGAATCAGTTAAGAGAAAAGCTGTGGTAAGCAAGTGTTTCTTGAGTGCCTACTAAGTGCTGATGCCCTGCTAGTCTGTGACAATGGGAGAGCGAAGTTCAGTGTTCCCACTCTTGCTTGAACTTACAATCTAGGGGAGGTTTTCCCTCAATCTTCATGCAACACAGAGGAACATTTTATAATGTAACTATCCCACTGAAAATGTATCACTTTTAACAATTCGGATTTTCATGCTTTAGGCTTTCTTGAAGGTGTATGTGTGTCTCTTTCAGACTCATATTTTTCCGTCTCATGTTAGATTTATCATCATTGCATTTATCAATCAGAACCACTGGATGGCAGCAAAAGAACATAGAAGATTTTCTGTCATGCTTTTGTGTACACAAAAATGAAGTGAAAGCTATTCTTTGTATTTCATGGGTGGTGGAAAGAAAACGATACAGTGATTAAAACTTGACTGCTATCTACAGCAGATGAGACCCCAGCAGATCTCATGACTAAATATTAATATGTTACCCTAAGTATGAAAAGTTAAATTTATGCTTTATTATTACCAAAGCCACACTGTAAATTTCTCCTTTTTCAGTTTCTTTTGGTCACAAAAATATCTTCCAAGATTTCTATGCAATAATGGTATTTATAATGGTAAAAAAAAATCCAAGTCAGATACTAAGTAAAACTAGTTAGTGAGAACTTGTGAAGAGAAATTTTTAATGACAAGGGACAATGGAAAAAGAGTCTCTTCCTTTGATAGCCTGTTTTAAAGAGCATTCTTAGAGAAGAATCAGAGTTTGGAGAGACCCTGTTCATAGACAAGAATTTTTCATTTTTCTTTTAAAAAATCACCTAGCAAGCAGATTTTAAGTAATGTGAGCCTCTTTGAAGATTTCATACCATTTCTATAAATGTACAATGGCTTAGTTCCGAAGTGAGTACCGTATATATCTCAATACATATAATAAATCTCTCAAACTACAAAGGGGAAATAGTCATGAAGCAGCAATGAGGTAAAAAACTTTTTAGTTTGATTTCAGTACAGAAATTTGAAATCTGTTTAGTTGAAAATAGAGCTTCCTATTTCCCCCAAGTATTTTTCAAGCTTATTTGCTTACTTTAAAAGAATCTTTTAATTTTTGGAAAAAAAAAATATATGTAGCCTAACTTTAAACCTCTGAATGAGTTACAAAAAATAAGTGCAGAATGGAAAAGTTGCTTTTGTCCAGAGAGCTGAGTTTTGAACGCAGCCAAGGCATTATCATTCTGGGGCTTATTCTCAGAGGGTTATGGAAGAGCGGAGTTTGTGTTTCTTCCCCTGTTGAGCTTGGGGCCTTCTGGGTTACTTGGAGCCTGAATGCTTCTTGATTTATTTCTTGTTGGCAACGTTATCATTGCTTTTTGATGTATGTATGATATGGATCAGTGGGCTTTATGTTATTTGACTCTTAATGGAAATAAAGTTTGGGAAAAGAGGTAAGTCCTCCCCCAATGCCCTGCAATAAGGTATATGGCCACCAGAGCCTCGATGTTCACTTTCACTTAATAGTACTCAAGACACTTCAGCAGTATTTATAGGTACTGAGACCTGGACCCGCAATCTGAAACTATAGTTGAACATCTTCCTGGGCTTGGACTACATAGTTTCTGCAGAAGAAACTAATGTAGTCCATCAATATCTACTAAAACCAAGAATGAGGAGAGATAAATAATTATTCTCACCATTCCTTCTGTTTGGATATTTTTTTGTTTTTTGAGGGAGGGCTAGGAGGAGGAACATTTTTATTGTCTTAATGCAAGATAGATTGTGTGAAGCGTATTTAGTTTCTTCTCCAGAAACGATGTAGAGTTACTATGCTGAAAGAGTCTAATTTGCTGTCTCTACTAGTTCAGAGTATTTGGGGACAGAAGTCTGTAAATCCTCTTGGAAATTTTCTAGAAAATAAATTTCGATGCCCTTCTTCAGTAATAATCACTTGTAATTCCCCTCATACTTATCATTTTGTCACATTATTTCTATTAGCTATCTGTTAAGAGAAATTATAAATATAATGAGACAAAATTCATTTTGAAAGTCAGTGATGGTAAAACTAAAGGGTAAAACCACATATAATTTGTATGTGTCTTTACAGACCATAGAGGCCTATCCATCAAGTTGCGGGATTTATTTTGTTCCAGATTTATTCTTTTTATGGCTCTTTTAAATTTCACTGAATTTTGTGATCTAGCCTTAAATCATGATTCCTAAAATACATCTTCAGGTAAATATCTTGGTAGAATATTTTTTAGTATGAATTGTAGAACATCAGAAAGAACATAGCTTTGACTTTTTCATTCTGTTGGTGACTGGTGACTTTGAATAGATCACGGAAGCTAGGTGTACATTTCTCCAGCTATAAAGTGGATACAACCATGCTAATTTTCCTCCATTGCCTATGCAAACTCAAATGAAAAGAAGTCGTGTTTTCAGAAGAAAATGGTATTTAAAATGTTAGGTTGGTAGTAGTAAAATCAGGTGACATTTTACATCAAAACTGGGCAAATTGAATGAAAGTTTCTCTTCTAGTTTGTTCTCTATTTTGTTTTGTCCTGAATAAGATTTCTGAGCTAATAGATGAAAGGGTCGTTTGGGGGAAGTTAGAGTTCTCAGACCTTGCATTTGTAAGTTTCTTTGGCTGAAACCTGGCCCTGGAGTCTTATCAATTCTGTGTGGACAGCTAAGGTTTTGCTAGGTGGTTTGAGACCATGGACCAATCTTTGAAGGAGTCAGGTAGTGAAAAATTTCTAACAAAAGAAAAGGACTTTATCTTATATAAGAGAGTATCAGCCCTTCTGTAATTCATTTAGAGAAAGAAGCCCACACTATAAAGAACAGTTTCCCTGTTTTTGCTACTAATGGAAATTGTCCCTCTTGACTAGAGCAACGCAGAGAGCAGTAGCTGTCAGCTCCAGCTCCACATCACTGCGGGAGCTTAAAAAAAAAAAAATCCCCATGACCAGGCCCCACTCCAGACCAAGAAATCGGGCTTCTTGGGGATGGCCCAGGCATCAGCATTCCTTAAAGCTCCTCAGCATATGTTATTGTGCTTCTGAGGTTGAGAACCACTGATCTAGAGACTGCAGTAGAAAATAACTTGGCAAAAGGCTTACACAACAGAAACGTTTTTTAACATCCATTACTTTGTCCTTATTTGTGTTATCTTACTTTTCCAAAAGGGGACCTGTAATTTGAAGACAAACGAAAAATACAGTAGGAAAGAAGTGCTGAAAATCTTGTCAGCTAGCCATGGTCTTCTCTGGGACAATCCTAACTTTGCTGCACCACTGTGAAGGAAGGGATGCTTCCCTCTTTCCTCCCAGCCTATTTATTATGCTATTAAAGAAACATAAAAATGAACATAAGGTTCATCTGAACCATCTCAGATACTGCTGAATTTCTTATAGACACAAAATGATAAAAATAGTCTTCCCAACTTGAACACGAGCCTACTTGATGATTATAGGTCTTCAGAAATTGGTGTTTTCTTTATTCTGTCTGAAATGATAAAAAGAAAAGAACCCCCAGACCTCAAAACATTCAAAAAATTTAACAAAATTATTTGTATATACACATCAGTGAAAACACATTCAGAAGCTATCAGTTATAGAATCAACATGCTCAATTTCATTGTGTGCTACAAAAAAGATTGATCTGGGAGATAGAAATGGATTCTGGACTTGAGTTGGCCTTAGCTATAGAAATGGATCCTGGACTTGAGTTGGCCTTAGCTAGCTGGGACCTTAAAACTTTCCTAACATTCATTCAACTTTCATTTCCTCACTTAAAAGGGCATCTATGACTCTGGCAAGCCAGATACCTAATCTGTTACTTCTACAATCCTTATCCACTTCTCAAATGAACCCTGCTGTAGAGACAAGTTCCAATTAGCTATAGACTTGCTTTAGAAATATTCCAACCACAGGTCATAATTTTTGCTGGGTGAGTAGAAAAGAATGTTGATGTCATTTACTATCAATTGCATTTATCCGCTTTTATGAGGAAGGTAATGCAGACATTGGATTAAATTTCAAGGCTGTCTTAAAAAGACACATTACACAGAGAACTGGGAAATATTCTTTTCACTGATTGTGTTACAGACAGTAATGTTTAACATGGCACATAAATCAGCAAAGTAAATGAGCAAGAGTCTGATATATTTTTAAAAGGAATTTTGTAATATACTTGTGTGTTTGACATATAGTTGGTGTTCAACAAATGTTTGTTAAATGGTGAATGAATTTGAAACATTAAAAAGCAATTTCTTAGTCTCAAATGCTAACTTGAAGAGGTTCTAAAGATCAAAGTTTTCTGATCATAAAATATGTTTTTTGTTTAAATCAGCTTTTCTTAAATGGTTAAAATTTGAGTAGAGTAAAATTGGAAAAGCTCATTATTGGACAGGAATGGCAATTTCGAATTAGATAGTGCTTGAGCTACTATACTTATGTAATGATTCTGAAAAGTTTAAAATAGTTACACAAGCTTTGAAATATCTTTAATCAGTTTTATTAAAATCATAATCTCAAATCCCCGCACTTTGGGAGGCCGAGACGGGCGGATCACAAGGTCAGGAGATCGAGATCATCCTGGCTAACATGGTGAAACCCTGTCTCTACTAAAAAATACAAAACACTAGCGGGGCGAGGTGGCGGGCGCCTGTAGTCCCAGCTACTCGGGAGGCTGAGGCAGGAGAATGGCGTGAACCC
>NW_012115599.1:5928286-5935528 GCF_000951035.1 Colobus angolensis palliatus
AAAAAAAAAAAAAAAAAAATCATAATCTCAATGAACAACTTAAAGTTAAATTTTTCTTATGGGGTGTATATCTAGTATCTTATGGTTATATCAGCAATGATAAACTTTGTGGCTATGAAGCACAGTTTTGATTGAAGTGAAAGTCACATTAGTATTCTGACATGACCACTTGTTTGAATTAGTGCATTATAAAAGAAATTAATTTGGTCAAATGAGTATTTAGTTCTTCTAGATTAAGTAATTACAAATTGAGGAACCATTTGGGAATAGGAAGAATTAGGAAGCTTTTTGTTTTCCTAGCTCCTCTTATTTAAAATTAAAAATAAAGAAGATAATTATATTTAAGTGCATTCTGCCTTCAGTAATGGTAGAGAAAGTAACTCTGATTGACCCTTCTGCTGAGTACAATTTGAAAACAAGCCAACAAACAAATGAAGCACATCTTTCTGCTTAAAGATCCCAGAGAGCTAACAAGATAGTGACGATCCCAAGGCCAGGATCTAGAGATGGGGCAAGGCTCAGAGAGATGATCCTGTAGCTGGGGCTTCTTTTCCTCTTTTCCTGGGAATAGAGTCTGAGAGGTCAAGTGGGTGTGTAATGGTTTTTTTGGGGGTGGACAGAGTCACTCTGTTGCCCAGGCTGGAGTGCAGTGGCGTGATCTCAGTTCACTGCAACCTCTGTGCCTCCAGGGTTCAGGCGATTCTCTTGTCTCAGCCTCCCTAGTAGCTGGGATTATGGGATTACAGGTGTGCACCACCATGCCTGGCTAAGTTTTCTATTTTTAGTAGAGATGGGGTTTCGCTATGTTGGCCAGGCTGGTCTTGAACTCCTGACCTCAAATGATCTGCCTGCCTTGGCCTCCAAAGGGCTGAGATTACAGGCAGTGTGTAATGGTTTTGATGCTCTATGAAGCTAAAGCAACAGGGATTGGTGTTCAGGGCCCACTAAAGTTGAGAAAGAGTTCTAGTAGTTCTTTTCCCCAGTTTGAGTTGGAACCACAAAGGGTTGCACTCTAGAAGCATGGAAAGGCAAATGAGAAGTTGATCCTTGCAGGTGATCCCCAGGCACCAGCTAAGGAAAATTAAATCTCTCCTGGAGAAACATTGTATCATCATTTAAGGCCTTAAGTTACTTCTACAAGGAATTTTGTAAATACAATATTCAGGGCATACTAAAAAAAAAAAAAAATCTAGATAGGAGGCATGAGTGAAAGCTGACAATGACAGCACAATGGAAATAGATTCACAAAGGCTCCAGATGTTGGCATGATCAGATATAGAATTTTAAATAAATGTACTTTGGTGAAGATGGCAAAGAATGAGATTGAGAATTTCTTCAGATGTGGAAACTATAAATAAAAAATCAAACAGAAAATCTGGTAGAGAAAATTTAATGATAGAAATAGGAAAATCTCAGTAGTCAGGTTTAAGAGCAGATTGACACAACTGATAAGGGAATTAGGAACAGGCTGATGGGTTAAAGAAAATATCCAGAAGGAAATACAGAGGTACAAAAAGGATGGAAAATGAGAATGGGGGGAAAACCATGAGGATGAAGTGAAAAGCTCTACCTTATGAGTAGTTATAGTTACATAAAAAGAGGAGAAAGGGGATGGAGTGGAAGCAAAATCGGAATAAATTAGAGATAAGAATTTCCCATAAGTAATGAAATTCATCAAGCCACAAGAAGCCCTATAAATCCAAAACAAGATAAATATAAATAAAATCATTTAGGTATATCATGACAATATTACCAAAAACCAAAGTTTAAAAACAAATCATGTTAAAAAAAAGATTGCCTTCGAAGAAGGAACAATTTAACTCACAATTGACAGGAATGGTGGAAATCAGAAGACAACGGGATCATATTTTGAAGTGCTGAAAAAGAAAATTGCCAACCTTAAATTCTAAGCCTAGTGAAAATATTTTCTTTTAATGAGAGTAAAGACCTTTCAAGCAAGCACTAACTTTAGAAAATTTGTCATTAGCAGACTCAAACAAATGAAAATTCTAAAGGTTGTTCTTTAGAAAGAAGGAAAATTATTCTAGATAGAAGATTTTCATTCTGTCTAAAGAATACCCAAATGGATACATTGCACAGCAAAAACTGAAAGCCTTTCCTCTAAGATCTGGAACAAGACAAGGATGCCCATTTTCACCACTGTTATTCAACATAGTACTGGAAGTCCTAGCTAGAGTAATCAGACAAGAGAAAAAAATAAAGGGAATCCAATCTTGAAAGGAAGAAGTGAAATTATTCCTGTTGGCAGATGATATGATCTTATATTTGAAAAAACTAAAAAAATACATCCCCAAACTATTAGAACTAATAAATAAATTCAGTAAAGTTGCAGGATACGAAAAGCAACGTACAAAAAACCAGTAGCATTTCTATATGCTGACAGCAAACAGTCTGAAAACAAAATCAAGAGAGTAATCCCATTTACAATAGCTACAAATAAAAATGAAATAACTAGGAATAAACTTAACCGGAGAAGTAAAAGAGCTCTACAATGAAACCTATGAAACCCTGATGCAAGAAATTGAAGAGGACACAATAAAAGGAAGTATATTCCATGTTCATGGATTGGAAGAAGCAGTGTTTTTAAAATGTCCAAGCTACAAAGCAATCTACAGATTCAGTGCAGTCCCTATCAAAATACCAATGACATTCTTCACATAAATAGAAAAAAAAAATCCTATGAAACCACATATGAAACCACAAAAGACCCAGAATAGCCAAAGCTATCCTGAGAAAAAGAACAACACTGGAGGAATCATATTATCTGACTTCATATTATACTGATCTAGTGTAACCCAAAGGGCACAGTAGTGGCATCAAC
Source organism: Colobus angolensis palliatus (assembly GCF_000951035.1). Lineage (NCBI taxonomy): Eukaryota > Metazoa > Chordata > Mammalia > Primates > Cercopithecidae > Colobus > Colobus angolensis. The sequence continues at coordinate 5,931,129 of NW_012115599.1, forward strand.
ACAGACACAGCACGAGAGATCTTTTCTTACCTCCCGGTCTGGGACCAGATCCCCGTCTCCTCCTTCGGGGGACGGGGCGTGTGGGGGCGGGGAAGGCCAGGCGGAGGGCGCACCTGGTACCTGGAGATGCGGGTCCCCCAGGGGCCTGGGTCGTTCTCACCGCAGATCCCTTTCCTCAGGGCCTGTCACCGCTGGAAGAGGCTGGTGGACGACGGTGGCTGTGGCGACACGTCGACCTTACGCTCTACACGGTGCGATTTAAAGTCATGCGGCACCTGCTTGGCAGGTACGTGGCATCCTGGCTCCATTCCCTGCAGATGGGCGGCTACCTGTTCTCTGGCTCCAGGCCCCCCAGTTGTCTCCTCTCCTGATGAGAGCCCTGGGCCAGAAGTGCCGCAACCTGAAGCTCCTCTGCCTGCACGCGGCCGACCTGAGCACGGTGCCCATCACCAGCCTGCCCAGCGCCCCGAGAACCCTGGAGCTGCACAGCTGCGAGATCTCCATGGCCTGGCTCCTCAGGCAGCCGGATCCCACCGTGCTGCCCCTGCTCGAATGCATCATGCTGAACTGCGTCCCTGCCTTCAGCGACGAGCACCAGCAGAACCTGTCACGCTTCCAGGCCCTGCGCTCTCTGGTGGGGCGGCACCTACCGCGTGACGGAGCAGTGGCTGGACGCCGGCCTGCAGGAGCTCAGCTACCTGCAGGGGCTTAAGGTGCTGGGCTGTACCCTCTCTGCGACAGCACCCTGCTGGCCATCAGCCGCTACCCCTGAGACATGCGCAAGATCACGCTGATCTTAAGGGGCCTCTCTGCCCCTGGCCTGGCTGTCCCGGAGGGAATATCAGCTCTTGGAGAGTCTGTGCCGGCAGGGTCTCCTCATCACCCTGGAAATGCCCTCCTCCACAGAAATTCTCTCCTCCTGCCTCACCATGTCCAAGTTCAGAGTCCTTGAGCTGCAGTGGCTGGGGTGGGAGAGTCAGGAGGCCAAGAGGACCCTGGGTAAGGGTCTGCTTCACTGTAGGGTCATCGTCAGGGCTTGTCCCAAAGAGTCCATTGACTGGTGGGTGTGACCACCTCATCTATCCCTGGAACGCATCCCACCTTTTATTGTTGAGCCCCAGACCCTCTGAGCAGCACTTTGAAGAGGGCAGATAATCAGGCTTGAGGGAACTGAAAGCCCCAGGTAGAGATAAGGAGGCCTAGGGACCCCCAGACCATTGGAATCATTGTTTACCAGCTGTGTGGCATTGGTCATGAGTTAGCCTCTTGGAAGCCTAGTTCCTAGTGGAAACAAGTAAGAACACAGCTACCTCCTGCTACATTGCAAAGCCTTGCTCTAAAAGCTCCCAACCTCCAGAAGGCGCTCAATGGAGACTCATCTTCAGGGTTGTCCTCAGGAACAGGACGATGCACAAGGGTGAGATTAAGAGCTAAGGCACCCGAGGAACTGAGCCCCCCTAAGAGTATCCCAGAAAGACTGCCTGTGCATGACACCAACAAGCCCATAGACCATTTATATACCTACATGCATACAAGAGACATAGAGAGACAGGGCAACTGCGACTTGTAGTTTGATGATCAAAATGCTCATAAAACTTCTCAATTGTATTTTCTGTATTTTCTATCCTGCATTTTCCATGTTTTTCAAGACATATATTATTTTGCTATTAAGGAAAAAAATCATAAAAAAAAAACAGACTCATACACCAATGGAACAGAATAGAGATCCCGGAAATAAATCCATACATCTACAGTGAACTCATTTTCAACAAAGGTGCCAAGAACATGTATTGGAGAAAGGACAGTTTCTTCAATAAATGGTGCTGGGAAAACTGTATATCCATATGCAGAAGAATGAAATCAGACCACTCTCTCTCACCATATATAAAAATCAAATCAAAATGTATTAAAGACTTAAATCTAAGACCTAAAATCATGAAACTACTAAAAGAAAACATGGAGAAAATTCTCCAGGACACTGGTCTGGGCAAATATTTCCACAAGCACAGGCAACCAGAGAAAAAATGGACAAGTGGGATCACATCAAGTTAAAAAGCTTCCACGCAGCAAAGGAAACAATCAACAAAGCAAAGAGACAACTAACAGAATGGGAGAAAATATTTGCAAAGCATCTATCTGACAAGGGATGAATAACCAGAATACATGAGGAGCTCAACCCAATAAGAAAAAATCCAATAACCTGATCTAAAAATTGGCAAAAGATCTGAATAGATATTTTTCAAAAGCAGATATACAAATGCCAAACAGGCATGTGGAAAGGTGCTCAACAGCACTGATCATTAGAGAAATGCAAATCAAAACTACAAAGAGATATCTCACCCCAGTTAAATTGGTTTTTAACCAAAAGACGGAATAACAAATACTGCTGAGGATGTAGAGAAAAGGGAACCCTTGTACACTGTTGGTGGGAATGTAAATTGGTACAGCCACTATGGAGAACAGTATGGAGGTTCCTCAAAAAACTAAAAATAGAACTACCATATGATCCAGCACTTCCAATGTTAGGCATATACCCAAAAGAAAGCAAATCAGTATGTCAAAGAGATATCTACACTCCCATGTTGCAGCACTGTTCACAATAGCCAAGATTTGGAAGCAACCTAAGTGTCTATCAACAGATGAATGCATAAAGAAAATGCAATACTTGTACACAATGGAGTACTGTTCAGCCATAAAAAAGAATGAGACCCTGTCATTTGTAACAACGTGGATGGAACTGGAGGAGATTAAGTGAAATAAGCCGGGCACGGAAGGACAAACTTTGCATGTTTTCACTCATTGGTGGGAGCTAAAAATTAAAACAGTTGAATTTATCAGGCAGTTTGTCATCAACTTTTCACCTGCTGATTTTTAGCAGGCATTGATAATGACTGCTCAGATCTATTGTTTCATTAGGGGTTGCTAAATGGTGATATTCTAATTCTATCATCTTATTTATTGGGTAGAATTCTTCTCCTAAAGAAGATTTTTCCAGTGTCAACTACTGATCCCATAATGTGGAATTCCTGCAGAAAAGCCATGATAAATCCTTGATACTTTTCCTTTATTTGTCAGACTTAGAATAATGAGTTGATTCTCTAGCATCCTCAAAAGACAACCCATTCTTTTTTCTTTAAGTATCATTATCAACTCTGGATTTTTTCCTTTTACTGTGCAGCAGAGTTTTTGTAGATATCATTCTCTTCGGTGTCCCAGTTGTTCCATCTTTGGCTAGTGTGAGCTTTTTCAACTTGTCATGTCCTTTTGGTATACCCTCAACGAGCCCCGTTCACTGCTTTGCATTTATGTTGCTTTCTGGTCCACGAAGATTTTTATCTTGTTGTTGAGCTCAACTTTATATGTTTGTTTTTCTGTCTTTAGCTATCATTGCTTCCTTTATGGAACAGAGTGGCGAATCAAAGCATCAACTCAGTGCACCATTTTGTTGAAAAGTCTAAAAGAATTGTTGAAATGATCATCTATGTGCAAGATACCTTAAACAAGTAAATGAACATTTCAGTGCATGATGACCTTGGACACAAATTTTGCGACCATGAGTCACACAGAAGACAAAGGGGTCTAGGAGGACTAGGCTGAAGACATGGTCTTGAGCACAGTGGCAGAGGAGGAGCAGCCATCAGAATTCCATGTTTGCTGTGTATGTTTCCTCCGGGTCAGCCATAGAACATGCTTATATTCTCATTCTAGAGTTTGAGTTACTTATCTCAACAAGTCATTTTGTCTTTTTTAAGTTTTGGCTTAGAGGATTCTTCTAGATCATGTTTATCTGTAGATTCTTAAATGGGGAAACCTATGTATCTGGTGTGGGTAACAAACAAAGCAAAAGCCAGGAAAAACATCTCCTCAGAACTCTGTCTCATGAGGTGTATTTTTGTTGGTATGTGCTTTACTTGACAATTATGTATCCAATATTTTAAGTTCTCAAGTGGTACTGCAGAAATAATCCACTCACAGTTTGTTTTTAAAGAATCCTTTTATTTAGCTTACATTAACTATTGAATAGTTAATATTTCAAGAGGATGAGTGGTTTTAGTTAAAATGATATATATTTTATGCTGAATGAAAGTGTCTAAAATATGATCTAAAAAGACAAATATGTGTGTGTGTGTGTGTGTGTGTGTGTGGTGTTTGAAGTATTCTTTTACCTCATCTCTACAAAAAATAAAAAAATTAGCCAGGCATAGTGGTGCACAGCTGTAGTCATAGCTGCCCAAGAGGCAGAGATGAGAGAATCACTTGAGCCTACGAGTTCAAGGTTACAGTGAACTGAAATCACACACCACTGCACCCTAGCCTGGGTGACAGAGGGAAATCCTGTCTCAAACATATATAATAAATAAAGTTTTATATGTGTGTATGTATATATATATATATATATA
>NW_012115599.1:5935578-5937170 GCF_000951035.1 Colobus angolensis palliatus
TTTTTAGAGATAAGGTGTCTCTCTGTCACCCAGCCTGGAATGCAGTGATGTGAGCCTCCCGAGTAGCTGAGACTACAGGTGTGTGCCATCATGCCCAGCTAATTTTTAAATTTTTTGTAGAGACAGGGTCTCCCCATGTTGCCCAGGCTGCTCTTGAATTCCTGGGCTCAAGCATTCCACAAGCCTTGGCCTCCCAAAGTTCTGGGATTACAGATAGATAGATAAATGGATAGATAGATAGATAGATAGATAGATAGATAGATAGATAGATAGATAGATAGATGGTATATCACTGTGGTTTTGATTTGCATTTCTCTAATGATTAGTGATGTTGAGCTTGTTTTCATGTTTGTTGGCCATGTAAATGTCGTCTTTTGAGAATTGGCTGCACATGTCTTTTGCTCACTTTTTGATGGGGTCGTTTTTTTCTTGTAAATTTGTTTAAGTTCCTTGTAAATTCTGGATATTAGACCTTTGTTGGATGGGTAGATTGCAAAAATGTTCTCCTATTCTGCAGGTCGCCTGTTCACTCTGATGATAGTTTATTTTGCTGTGCAGAAGCTTTTTAGTTTAATTAGATCCCATTTGTCAATTCTGGCTTTCGTAGCAATTGCTTTTCATGTTTTTGTCATGAAGTCTTTGCCCATGCCTATGTCCTGAATGGTATTGCCTAGGTTTTCTTCTAGGGATTTAATGGTTTTGGGATTTACATTTAACTCTTTAATCCATCTCAGGTTAATTTTTGAATAAGATGTAAGGAAGGGGTCCAATTTCAGCTTTCTGCATATGGCTAGTCAGTTACCGCACCATTTATTCAATAGGAGATCCTGTTGCCATTGCTTGTTGAAGATCAGGTGGCTGTAGATATGTGGTGTTATTTCTGAGGTCTGTGTTCTGTTTTATTGGTGTATTGTCTGTTTTGGTACTAGTATCATGCTGTTTTGGTTACTGTAGTCTTGTAGTATAGTTTGAAGTCAAGTAGCATGACGCCTCCACCTTTGTTCTTTTTGCTTAGGATTGTCTTGGCTATACGGGGTCTTCTTTGATGTCATATAAAATTTAAAGTTTTTTTTTCTAATTCTGTGAAGAATGTCAATGGTAGTTTAATAGGAATAGCATTGAATCTATAAATTATCTTGGGCAGTATGGCCATTTTCATGACATTGATTCTTTCTATCCATGAGGATGGAAAGTTTGTCTGTTTGTGTCCTCTCTTGTTTCCTTGAGCAGTGGTTGGTAGTTGTCCTTGAAGAGGTTCTTCACATCCCTTGTTAGGTGTATTCCTAGGTATTTTATTCTTTTTGTAGCAGTTGTGAGTGGAAGTTTATTCATGATTTGGCTGTCTGCTTATCTATTGTGGGTGTAAAGGAATGCTTGTGATTTTTGCACATTGATTTTGTATCCTGAGACTTTGCTGAAGTTGCTTATCAGTGTAAGGAGTTTTTGGGCTGAGATGATGGTTTTTTTCTAAATATAAAATCATGCTGTCTGCAAACAGAGACGATTTGACCTCCTCTCTTCCTATTTGAATACCTTTATTGCTTTCTCTTGCCTGATTGCCCTGGCCAAAACTTCCAATACTATGTTGAATA
>NW_012115599.1:5937703-5945040 GCF_000951035.1 Colobus angolensis palliatus
CTCCTCCTCTGGTAGAATTTGGCTGTGAATCTGTCTGGTCCTGGGCTTTTTTTGGTTGGTAGGCTATCAATTACTGCCTCAATTTCAGAACTCATTATTGGTCTATTCAGGGATTCAACATCTTCCTGGTTTAGTTTTGTAAGGGTGTATGTGTCCAGGAATTTATCAATTTCTTCTAGATTTTCTAGTTTATTTGCATACAGGTGTTTATAGTATTCTCTGACGGTAGTTTGTATTTCTGTGGGGTCAGTGGTGATGTCCTTTTTCTCATTTTTTTATTGTGTCTATTTGATTCTTCTCTCTTTCCTTCTTTATTAATCTAGCTAGTGGTCCATCTAGTTTGTTAATCTTTTCAAAAAGTCAGCTCCTGGATTCACTGATTTTTTTGGAGGGTTTTTTTCTTGTCTCTATCTCCTTTGATTCTGCTCTGATCTTAGTTATTTCTTGCCTTCTGCTAGCTTTTGGATTAGTTTGCTCTCGCCTCTCTAGCTCTTTTAATTGTGATGTTAGGGTGTTGACTTGAGATCTTTCTAGCCTTCTGATGTGGGCTTTTAGTGGTATAAGTTTCCCTCTTAGCAGTGCTTTAGCTGTGTCCCAGAGATTCTGATATGTTGACTCTTTGTTCTTTTTTCTTTTTTAGATGGAGTCTCACTCTATTGCCAGGCTGGAGTGCAGTCTCACGACCTTTGATCTTGGCTCACTGCAATCTCTGCCTCCCAGGTTCAACTGATTCTGCCTTAGCCTCCTGAGTAGCTGGGACTACAGGCACACACTATCATGCTGGGCTAATTTTTTTGTATTTTAGTAGAGATGGAGTTTCACCATTCCCTGACCCCGTGATCTACCTGCCTTAGCCTCCCAAAGTGCTGGGATTACAGGTGTGAGCCACTGCGCCCCGCGACTCTTTGTTCTTGTTGGTTTCAAAGAACATCTTGATTCTGCCTTAATTTCATTATTTACCCAGGAGTCATTCAGGAGCAGGTTGTTCAATTTCCATGTAATTGTGTGGTTTTGAGTGAGTTTCTTAATCCTGAGTTTTAATTTCATTGCACTGTGGTCTGAGAGACTGTTTCTTATTATTTCATTTCTTTTGCATTTGCTGAGGAGTGTTTACTTCCAATTATGTGGTCAATTTTAGAATAAGTGCCATGTGGCACTGAGAAGAATGTATATTCTGTTGATTTGGGGTAGATGTCTATTAGGTCCACTTGATTCAGAGCTGAGTTCAAGTCCTGAATATCCTTGTTAATTTTCTGTCTTGTTGATCTGTCAGTTGATTGACAGTGGCATTTTAAAGTCTCCCACTATTATTGTGTGGGAGTCTAAGTCTCTTTGTAGGTCTCTAAGAACTTGTTTTATGAATCTGGGTGCTCCTATATTGGGTGCATATATATTTAGAATAGTTAGCTCTTCTTGTTAAATTGTTCTCTTTACTATTATGTAATCTCTTTCTTTGTGTTTTTTTGGTTTTTGTTGGTTTAAAGTCTGTTTTGTCAGAGACTAGGATTGTAACCCCTGCTTTTTTTTGCTTTCCGTTTGCTTGGTAAATTTTCCTCCATTCCTTTATTTTGAGCCTATGTGTGTCTTTGCACGTGAGATGGGTCTCCTGAATACAACATACCCATAGGTCTTGACTCATTATCCAATTTGCCAGTGTGTGTCCTTTAAATGGGGGCATTTAGCTTTACGTTTAAGGTTAGTATTGTTATAGGTAAATTTGGTCCTGTCATCATGATGCTAGTTGGTTATTTTGCACACTAGTTAATGCAGTTTCTTTATAGTGTCATTGGTCTTTATATTTTGGTGTGTTTTTGCAGTGACTGGTGCTGGTTTTTCCTTTCCATATTTAGTGTTTCTTTCAGCAGCTCTTGCAAGGCAGGCCTGGTGGTAACAAAATCCCTCAGCATTTGCTTATCTGGAAAGGATTTTATTTCTCCTTTGCCTATGAAGCTTAGTTTGGCTGGATATGAAATTCTGGGTTGAAAATTATTTTCTTTAAGAATGTTGAATATTGGTACCCAATCTCTTCTGGCTTATAGAGTTTCTGCTGAGAGGACTGCTGTTAGTCTGATGGGCTTCCCTTTGTAGGTGACCTGGCCTTTCTCTCTGGCTGCCCTTAATTTTGTTTCCTTCATTTTGACCTTGGAGAATCTGATGATTATGTGTCTTGGGGTTGATCTTCTCATGGAGTATCTTAGTGGTGTTCTGTGTATTTCCTGAATTAGCATGTTGGCCTAGGTTTTATCTCCTGGATAAAATTATCTCCTGGATAATATCATGAAGTGTGTTTTCCATTCTTCCTGTCTCCTTCAGATATTCCAATAGGCTTGGTTTTTTATGAAGTTCCATATTTCTTGGAGTATTTATTCATTCCTTTTCATTCTTTTTTGTCTAGTCTTGTCTTCATGTCTTATTTCAGCAAGGTGGTCTTCAAACTCTGATATCCTTTCTTCAGCTTGGTTGATTCAGCTATTGATATTTGTGTATGCTTCATGAAGTTCTTCCGCTGTGTTTTTCAGCTCCATTAGGTCATTTATTTTCCTCTCTAAACTGGCTATTCTAGTTAGCAGCTCCTCTAACCTTTTACCTAGGTTCTTAGCTCCTTTGCATTAGGTTAGAACATGCTCCTTTAGCTCGGTATAGTTTTTTTTTTTTTTTTTTTTAACCCGTCTTCTGAAGCCCACTCCCGTCAATTCATCCATCTCATCCTCCGTCCAGTTCTGCGGCCTTGCTGGAGAGACACTGTGATCATATGGGGGAGAGGAGGCACTCTAGCCTTTCAGGTTTTCAGCATTTTTTCATTGATTCTTTCTCATCTTTGTGAGTTTGTCTAGTTTGGATATTTCAGGCTGCTGACCCTTGGATGGAGTTTTTGTGGGGGTTTCTTGTTGTTGTTGTTGATGTTGTTGTTGTTGCTTTCTGTTTGCTTTTTTTTTCTTTCAATGGTCAGGTCCCTCTTCTGTAGGGCTGCTGCAGTTTGCTGGGGATTTGCTTCAGGCCCTATTCATCTGGTTCACCCCTGCACCTGGAGATGTCATGCAAGGAGGCTGGAGAACAGCAATAATGCTTGTTCCTTCTTCTGGGATCTTTGACCTTGATGGGCACCATACTGATGCTAGTAGGATCACTCCTGTATAGGTTGTCTGACAACCCCTGTTAGAGGGCCCCAGCCACTTGGGTGGGATGGGGAACAGAACCTATTTAATGAAGTGCTTTGTCCCTTGGTGGAGGGGGTATACCTTACTGGGGGAAACCCACTCATCTAGGCTGCCAGATTCCTCAGAACTACCAGGAGAAAGGCTAAGTCTGCTGGTCTACAGAGACTGCAGCCACCCTTCCCCTAGGTGCTCAAGCCCAGAGAGATCTGGGTTCTGTCCCTGAACCTCTGGCTGGAGTTATTGGAGTTCCTGCAGAAAAGCCCTACCCAGTGAGGAAGGATGAGTCAGGGTCAGGCCTGAAGAGGCGCTCTGGCCACAGTCTGCCACAGCCGGTGTGTTGGGCTGTGGGGGACATGTCTTAGGACCAAGCCGTACAGCCTCCCTTGCTCCAGCAGGGGAAAAGTGTGGCCTGGAGCTGTAGAAGTGGGTGCTGTCCTTCCCTTGCCCAGGGAGCTTAGCATGTTAGGCAGTTGTGAGTCCCAATGCTGGCTGCTGCCCCTCCCACAAGGAGCTCAAATGGCTTAGACAGCAGGCAGCCACAGCTATGGTGCTGGTTGCCCTTCCCCCCAGGAGCTTGGTAGGTTAAAGTAGATTCCAGCTGAGAGGCTGTTGAGAATCTGTGCAGCTCTGGGGTTGGGACACTAGGTCCTGGTGGCGTTGGCTCATGAGTAGGATCTTCCAATCCATGGGTTTTATGAAACTGTTTGACTGTCATAGGAAGTGAGCTACTACATCCCCTGCTTTACCGTCTATGTTAGTGGTTCTCAAAGTGTAGTTCCAAAACCAGTGGCAATACCATCCCCTGGAAACTTGTTCGATATGCAAATTCTTGGGCCCCAGCCCAGACCTACTGAATCAGAAACTCTGGAGATAGGCCCAGCAACCCGGGATGGAACAAACCCTCCAGGTGATTCTGGTTTACATTCAAGTTTGAGAACCACTGGTCCATGTTCTGGTGGAAAAGACCAAGTGAGAATGCTTCCATCTCCAGTCACAGGCTCCTGGTTGCCAAGGAGGCCCTGATACTAGTCCCTAAAGGAAGACTGCTCCTCTCTGTAACTCAGACCTCTCTATAGAACCTAGGACATAGATACTGGGAAGGAGGGTTCTGGGGACCAGGGAGCAAGGACTGGCTACCTTCAGGTAAAAGGCAACAAACTCCTTTGTTGGAAATGTCATTGAAACCACTTGCCCAAACATGGCTCCGATGGGGTGAACAGTGATGCTGACCTGTAGACATGCTTCCTCTGCCCACTCCCTAAAACAAATAAGAACAAGAAAAACAGCCACCTTCAATGTGTTCCAAGGATGGGCCAGGCACTGTGCTACATAAGCTCTGTCTGAGCCGTGATATAATGGTATTTGGAGGTGGGGTCTTTGGGAAGTGAATGGGTTTAGATGGGGTCATAAGGGTGGCACCCTATGATGGGATTGATGCTTTTATAAGAAGAGGCAGTGACGAGAGCTGTGTGCCATGTGAGGATACAGTCAGAGAAGGCAGCCATCTGCAAGCCAGTAAGAGGGCCCTCACCAGAACCCACCTTGCTGGGAATTGACCTCAGACTTCCAGCCTCCAGAACTGTGAGAAATAAGTTTCTGTTGCCTAAGCCTCCCAGTCTATTGTATTTGTTACAGCAGCCTGAGCTAACTAATACAATACAATTATTATACCATTTTATCAGTGAGAAAATAGATTCAAAAAGACCAAGAGCCAACTGTGTGACGAGACCAAGGAACCTGTCCTGCTTCACCAAACTAGTGAGCATCAGAGTAGATTTGGTTATGGCCTGGGTGCCTTATCAACCTGAAGGCCCTTGATTTCCTGGTTGGCTGAGGGTTTAAATTTCTCCCTTTATTTGGAATCTTAGTAGCGTGGACCTCTTACTCAAGGGACTTGGCCTTTGAGCCTTCCTCAATGATCCAGGCTTCAAATTTTCTGGATGTCACCTCCTGACTCCACAAAGTCCAATTTTGAAGGAGTCATATTATTCTGCTCAGTTCAGGGGTGCTCTGAAGCTCTTGCACGGCTCTCGGTTTCCTCCTTCTCTCTTTAGAGCTTGTGCCAGCCCCATGAATCCACCCTTTCTCCAGGAATTGCTCAGGCACCACATCGCAGACACTCTGCTCTAGGGAGGTAGCTCTCCCTCACCTTTCAAAACTGTTCTGTCTCATCTTGAGGCTGCTTTTATTCTCTCTAATCAGATGGAAGCCACCTGGTCTGTCCCTTAAACGCCAATTACCATTGCTTTGCATGTGTGAATTTTGCTCACTCTGTGTTTTGGTGAACCCCTATTCACCCCAGTAGGGAAGGCGCCAAGTTCAAGAGGCCAAAGAAGAGACCCTGAGCCAGCAAACAAGGCATGGAGTTTTATTAGGGGCTTACAAACAGCGGAGATAATTCAGCAGCAGCGGACTGGGCATGAGAGCCACAACCACCTGCAAACAGTATGCAGTCTATATAGCATTTTCACCTAAAATCCTCCTCCTAACGACCTCCACCTGGCAACCTTCATTTACCCCAAACTCGGGGCCTCAATCCCCTGAATGGTCCATCTTCCACGGGAGACACCAGGGGCTCAGATCTTTATCATAGATAAGGAACGAATCTTCCCCTTGGCTACTCCTGGATCCCCTAGCTCAGAACACACGTTCAGGGGCATCTGCCATATAGGGCCATTCTTAGGATATGCTTAAATTATTGCTCTCAGGTGTGTTTACTCTATGCCCTGCTTCTCTGATGAGCTTAGCTCCTTTAAGAGCAAAAGAAACACTGGAACTTCTCTGTGTTGCTACTTGGTGAGTCTAAAGCAGAATCCTGAAGAGACAGACCCACTTGGACAGCTTTGTCAACTGAGGAAAATTGGATGTGTGTGTGTATGTGTGTTGAGGGGCAGCTGGTGATGTTTGCTATAAAATAGCAGAGAGTGCTGCTATTTTGGGTATATCTGTGTTTGCATTGACATTTCATGTTTGCAAAACCTCACAGCTTGGTGTGTTAATCCAGTAAAATCATCGAGGGACTGAAATGAAAACACCCAGAAGATTGGCAGACAGGAGCGCCAACTGTGTGAAAGGTACCAGAAAATTCTGCTTGTCTCCTAGAGCATTGCTAGAAGGAAAAATACAGGCAAGGACAGAAAGTCCCACAGAATGGGGCGATGGTGGCCATTCTGAGTTTGCTTGGGGTCTCTAATGATAGGCTTTTATCTTATTATAGCTGATTGACACAGAACTTATTCACAAATTAAGAAGTGCTAATTCCTTGAAATATTTTGGACCTTACACCAACTTTTTCTAGTGGGTTTTAAAAAAGACTCTATTATGTCAGGTTGGCTTGGAACCCAGGAGATGAGCTGGCACTCTTCAACGTTAGTACAACATCATTTGTCACAGGATTTGCAGGTGTGACTCAGTTCCTGAATTAAAATATACAACAAAAGCTCAGGGCTGAGGAGCCAGCCCTTCACCAGCCCTAATGAGTCTTCTGTAACTAGCATGCCCTGAGCAGTCTGTAGTCTTCTGTGTGCTACTAGGTCTGAAATGTTTTGTTTGTTCGATGATCTGACCTGTTAGCTTCACCTCCATGTAGGCCGCTCTCATCACTGGGCAGAAGAACCCCCTGTTGCTTTCCTGGAGCTAGTTAGAGGTTATCCTACAGATATACTTTGGCATCTCCTGACTTTTGTTGTTGAGAGGGGGAGATTTTTGTTGATTTAACTTATTTGTTCATTTGGATGGACTCACAGTAGCCACGGTAGTCAAAGCTTGATCCTTTGTGCAGATGAAGTGCACTCCAGAGGTGTCTGGGCATGTGAAGGTGGAGCTGATGCCCTCCAGATGAAGGACTCCCACCCCAGTATACCTCCCACAACCTTTCTACATGTCTGAATTCTTGTGTAAAGATGACAAAGTGTTCAGACTTCAGTTAGAATAGGGTTTTTCAATCTTTTAAGTCACAGGACCCCTTTACACTTACAATTGTTGAAGATCCCAAAATGATTTTAAGTTGGCTATATCTATTGATATTTAGCATATAAGATAGGGGTCAGCAAACTGTGACCCATGGGCCAAATCTGGCTCACCACCTGTTTTTGTAAATAAAGTTTTATTGGCACACAGCCAACCCCATTCACTTACATGTTATCTGTGGCTGCTGTTTTTGTAAATAAAGTTTTATTG
>NW_012115599.1:5945555-5962152 GCF_000951035.1 Colobus angolensis palliatus
GTAAATAAAGTTTTATTGGCACACAGCCAACCCCATTCACTTACATATTGTCTGTGGCTGCTTTCACAGTATAGTGGCAGAGTTTAGTAGTTGTAGCAGAGTCTGTGTGACCTGTGAAGTCTGAAATATTACCTGTCCTTTGCAGAATAGTTTGCCAATTCCTGATATAAAAATTACAAAATATATTTAAAATATGTATGAATTCATTAAAAATATCAATAACAAAATCATGACAAGATAACAGATTACTTTTTTCAGTTGGAGATATGTCTCTATTTGCTAAAATAAAATAGAAAAACTTAGAGTGACATTGGTTTACACTTTTGTAAATTTATTTGATGTGTGGCTTAAAAGAAGTAGCTGAATTCTCATATCTGTTTCTGCATCCAACCTGTTGTGATATGCTGCTTTGGTTTAAGTAAATGAAGAAAATCTAACCCCTTACAGGTATATAGTCAGGAAAAGGAGGAGTATTTTAATAGTCTTTTCAGATATTTGTGGATATTCTGCTTTGACACTACCGTAAGCCTTGACACGTGGTGATTTCTAGGAGGATGCATGTAAAATCTGGAACCGAACCATGGCAATGGCAATTTATACTCTGTTGCATTAAAATGCACTGGTCTAATTTGTACTCTGAATGAATCTTATACCCACGTAAGATTTTATAACATCACACATTATTTTGAAAATAATAGTTCACTGAGTTGAGCACATCTTCCAAATGTTGACACATTTCATTTTGTATCATATCAAAACACCACATTTGTTAATATTACCATAGAGCTCATTGTCCTTAAGCTGTCAAACACTTGGTGGAGCATATATGTTTTCCAAAATTCTAATTTTTCCTTGAGACCTCAAATTTTATAATTGGCATCAAATTCTGTCAGTTGTTTTCCTTGTACAGATAGGCTCATTTCTTTTATTTTAAAGTCAAATTCTGCCAGATACCCAAGTTTGAATAACTATGGTCTGTCTGTCAGTCGTGGAAAATGTTGTCCCATTAAAAAAGAGGCTCATTCAGCTTGCACTTCAAACTATATTGCACCAGAGGATTTCCTGGAGACCACAAGCATGCTTCAGTATGCAGCAGAAGTGTTTATATGTACTTCTCATTTAGTCACCCAACATACTAAAAATATATATACTCAAAGATAGTTGCTTAATGAAATTTATACCTTTTGCTGCCTCCTCAAGGCCATTCTTAAGTAAAACTGGCTTTTTGTTCTTGGAAGCATGTGGTGGTAAAGAATAGAATGATCACTAGCACAGCTTGCCTCAGCCTTGATACTGCTAAGGCATCAGCAGTTTTACTACCCATACTTTTATAGCATCAGTGTGAATTTCACCACAGTAAAGAAGACAAATAATGTCTCACTATTATTATGAAACTAGTTTGGGCCTTGTAGATCCCTGAAAGTGGGTCTGTGGACCACACTTTAAGAACTGCTGAGGTAAAGGAAGGGAATAAGCTAAATCAAATGCCATTGGTTCAAGAAGAGGCTGCTGGGTAAGGGGCCCCATGACTAAGTCATATCAGGAAATGCAGTATACGTATAGGTATTATATTGTTGGTACTTCCCAGCAATCATGAGGTTTGAAAGGCTCTGAGAAGTCCCCAAGAAAATAAACTTCTTTAACTTTGGATTTCCCAAACCTATTTGAGCAATACATTCCTTTTTCAATATATGCGAATACTCTCTGGGAAACCATGATCCTTAAGGTATCAGCATGACTCTTGGGATCTCCTGAAAGCAGGCTTGATGGGCTGGGAAGTGGTGTGGCAAAGGAGGCTGGAGAACATCCGAAAACTGGAACCCTCAGAGACTGACTCCTGGCCACTCAGAGTGACCCCTGACGCCACTCCTGAGTTGTCTGCTCATTCCTTTCTGGGTGGTATCCCTGACAACAAGGCCAGTGACTGAGCCACAGGAGAGAATGCCCATGGCACTAATCCTCCTGCCTCATTCCTGGGAGTTACTTCTTGTAGAGAACGAATGCCAGCAGATCTGTAAAACTGCATTATTTCACATAGCCCACTTCTTGTAGAAAATGCCAGCAGATGTGCACATCTGCATTTTTCGCATTGCCAAGTGGATTTTGAAGAACAGAACTAGGCAGAAAAGGCACCAAAACCTGCCCTGGATGGGGTGGGCATGCCACATGTTGCACATGACTTTTCTTCCAGACTGTGTTTATTGGTCTGGAACCATTCCTGGGGCACACCCCTCCTTTAGATTGTGACAGGCTGGCCATGGGAACCCACAGCACTCTCACTGTCACTCTCTGAGATGGGGCAGGCCCTGGGGATCATTCTCATGAGGATTTACTTTATATTGCTCATTCTTGGATAAGAAAACTCCCTTTCTGGAGGAAAAATATGGAGTGGGACTGTCTTGCCCTCAGTGAAGTTAAATTTTTGAAGCTTTTTTACCAGTCTTACTTCACCTCCATCCTGATTAATACCTCCCATTCTGCACACTCTGAATTCCCAGAGGAATCTTCCTAAGGCACAGGAAGCAGGAAAAGAGTCAGGCTACAGGCACATATGTAATTCAAGACCAGGTGTATTAGTCTGTTCTTACACTGCTAATAAAGACTTGCCTGAGACTGGGTAATTTATTTAAAAAAAGAGGTTTTATGGACTCACAATTCCACATGACTGGGGAGGCCTCACAATCATGGTGGAAGGCAAAGGAGGAGCAAAGGCACATCTTACATGGCAGCAGGCAAGAGAACATGTGCAGGGGAATTGTGCTTTCTAAAACCATAATTTTTCTTGAGATTTAGTCACAATCATGAGAACAGCATGGGAAAAACCATGGGATTATGGGAACTACAATTCAAGATGAGATTTGGGTGGGGAAACAGCCAAACCATATCACCAAGTAACAAGGGCCTCAGAGAGGCAATGGGTGAGCTGGTCACGGGGCTGTAAAATCCACCCCGATCCAGCTGTAAATGAGTGGGGGCTTAGCCTAGATCAGTTGGTGGGGGAGATGGGAGGGGAGATGGTGCCCCAGGGCTGTGACCTTTTACCCTTTTCAGTTGGAGTGCCCCCCTTCTACCTGTTCTATAATCTGAATTTTGGCATAAGACTTCATTTGAACCAAACATTCTACTGCTTAAAAAGATGCAGTGACAATCACCAGACAACAGACATTGTCTAAGGTTCCTTCCATGTCTAAATTTATTCCACACACCTGAATAGTCTCAACTTCCTAATGCTTTCTGGGTATTTTCATGTGTTTCTTCTGCATTTGGCCTTTTGTCCATACTCAGTGACAAACTTTAGAAGGCAGGGAGTTTCTGTATACTTTGATGTTCATAAAAATATCCAGCACGGGTGCTGTGCACACAAGGCCTGTGATAACTAGTGACGAAGTGTTACTGCAGCCGTCTGAGAAGGGCTTCTGAGGTTGGCGGTTTAGTTGTCTCTGAAAACTGGCCAGCAAGAGGATAAAGGGTGCAAGGAAAATGGTAGTGAACTAGGCAAGAGACCTGCGTGCTACATCCTGCTCATCTCTCACTCACCCTATGCTCATATAAGCTTAATTACAGCCTGTCCTTGGTTTGATTTCCAGTGAAATGAAGGACTTGTTTGAAAACCATGCTTCCAAAATGTGGGTCATGGAGAATAGTGGGGTTATTGTAGTGTGGTCCAGGCTGTCTGTCCAGCTGGCTGCAGGCTGAGCACATAGTGTCTTGCACATATGTTATTATTTTTCAAATGTATTTAGCAGTGACTGTGACTGATAAAATTCAGGTTCATTTTAAAGTGTTACCGAGGCTGGGTGTGGTGGCTTATGCCTGTAATTCCAGCACTTTGGGAGGCCGAGGCAGGCAGATCACTTGAGGTCAGGAGTTTGAGACCAGCCTGGACAACATGGTGAAATGCTGTCTCTACTAAAACTACAAAAATCAGCTGGGCATGGTGGTGCACACCTGTAATCCCAGCTACTTAGGAGGCTGAGGCAGGAGAATCACTTGAATTTGGGAGGCAGAGGTTGCAGTGAGCTGAGACCATGCCTCTGCACTCCAACCTGGGCAACAGAGTGAGACTCCATTTCAAAAAAAAAAAAAAAAAAAGTGTTTTTGGATTCATAGTGGCTAATAAAAACAAATATAATGAAGACTAACGTTTATTAAGTGCTTACTAGGTGTGAATTAGAGTAAAGTGCCTATCTCAGGTTGGATTTCCAGACACTGAGAAGAGGATTTGTATGCAGGGGATTTATGTAGGATTTTGCCCACAGAATGGGAAGAGGAAGGACAGAGTGGGAGAAGTCAAACAAGGGTGTTATTTCAGGTGAGTCCCAGTCTTAGCTCAGTTGAATGGGGTGCTCTGGAGTGTTAAGTACATCACAGGGTTGGTCCTCACTCATGGCAAAGGAAGTGGGCTTTCATATTCCTGCCCTAGTCAGTTGCTGGCTAAGGGCTGTCCAATGGGCAGATGGTGGTGTTGGGGGACATAAACTTAGGTATTTCTGGCTTTTTGTGCCTCAACACAAAGCAGCTTCAGTAGCTATCAAACAATTCTGTGATGAGAGTTACAGGATGTTAGAAGAAGATGAAAAACACCCCCACCCCTTCTACTCCATACATAGTAGCCAGGGAATGGGTATATAGAAACCACAAAAATGCTCCAAGGAGGTGTGGTGGGGTGCTGACAGTCTCTGTGACAGTGCCTTAGCTCATTCAATCCAGACAACAACCTTAGGAAGTATAAATTATCTCCATTTTACAGAAGGGGAAACTGAGGCACAGAGAGGTTAACAAACTTGTCCATGGTCATACAGCTGGTAGATGGCAGACCCAAGATTCAAAGCAAGAAGCCCATGCTTTTATCTCCATACTGCGTACTGCCCACTGCTTCTCAAAATACAATCATTATCATTATTATGTGTGCAATCAAGAATATTCTGGGAACGAGTGGGCAAGCCTGGAGGTCCTGTGTGGTGGTCTCACATTCAATGAAATTGTAATCACTTACGAGGGTTGTGCTCTGATTTCAAAGCAATTTCAAGGGCAATTTGGGTTTCAATTTTTTTCTGTTTTTACAATTATTCTGACTTAGGCAATTTTAATCAAAATCAAAAAATCCAAAGAAAACAATGGCCAACGGTGAAAGACATTTGAAGAACTACATGGCACTTGAGTTGGAAAAATAATTGAGAGATGGCTATTTGGGTGGGAAACAATGCAGTTTGAATTTCTGATTCAGAAAAACGACTTAATTGGCAACACATGCTTCCCAATTGCAACAGGAAGACAGGAGGGTGGTTTTCAAGTGGGGAGCACATGGGTGTGGTGCAAAAGAGCAGATTCCTAAACACAGCAGAAGGTTTCCTTCTGTTCAGTGTTAAATTCCTGTCATTAATTCTCTCATCCCCTCTGTAATCCTGTGTCCTGAGAACAGTGGCACAAAGCTCCCATCATGGATGGCTTTGAGAATTCCATGAACCGAGAGAGCCTTCTATAGCTGTACCATGTTTAATACAGTAAATGTGTGGGGGTGGGGGGAGTCGTGGGTTTGACTCACAGTGCTTCTCAATCAAGGACAGTATTCTTCCCCTCTCCATAGGTTTTTGAAAATGCCAGGGGAATCTTGTGTTGCCACCACAAATAGGTTGTCATAAGGTAAGTGTCTAGGGCTAGTGGAGTTTGGTTCTTGGAGGATCAGTGATGTTAAATATCCTGTAATTCATGGGACACTTCTGGATCAGGAAGAAGTCTTAGTACTGATAACACTGACACTGAGAAACTCTGGGAGGGGAAGTGATTGGAGAAAGATAATCATCTTCAAATATGAGACACAGTGGCCTCTGAAAGGACTTACACTTATTTCATGTACCTCTGGAAAAACCACATGTGAAGTTGGAGGCAGAACATCTCAACAGCTAAGGTTGCTCAGAATGGAGTTGCCCGTGTCTTTGGTAGTGAGTTCCTTGTTATTGGAGGTAATAAAGTAGAGGCTATTTGACCACATGTAAGGGATATCGTTGAAGCAATATCCAGCCTGGAGGAGAGGATGGATTAGATGATCTCTGAGAGTCTATCACCAAGATTCTAGGGTTCTGCTTACGGTTTATTATCAAATGCCAGGTGAGATTTTTGATGAAAGGAATTAATTGGAAAAATCCTACAGTAAGGTCTGATTTGAAAGATGCAAAGGTGGAACTGAAAAAATGTGAGTCTAGTGTTAAGAAAGAGAAAATGTGTTGTATTGGAGAGAACTCTGATTAAGGAGCCAATCAGCCTTGATTCCTGTCTCTAATATTCACTTGCTGGCTATTGGGATCTTGGGCTCCTCACATTTTCTCTGCATCCATCAGATGATGCTATCAACTTTTCGATGCCCAGAATCTGTGATTCTGTAGTTTGAGTGTAGACCATGTTATTCCTTATGATTCTACTGTGGCCTTAGATAAGTAACTTATCATTCTTTCCCAATATGTGAAATAAAAAAATAATCTCTATGGTATTTGCTTTTTCTAATTCGCAAGGAAATCAGTAAGATCAGGTAAAAGCTTAAATGCCAAAATGCCTTAAAAGTAGAAAGTATAGTAAAGTAAGTGCTGCTCTGAGATTTCTCCACTCAAACCTCACCCTATCAATTCTAGTGCTGGGGGTAAATATGTCTCAGTTATTTGAAACCTTCATGGGTCCTACTCCTAGAAACCTTTATTTTTGGAGCTCCATGCTGCATCATATCAAACATATTAAAATATTCTCATACCTCTCATTAACTAAAATATATACATAGTCATATAGCTTATTCATCCTGATAATCTATTTTATAAGCATATAACTAAATATTTAATAATATCAAATTTTACATTTTAAAGACAATAGCGTTTTCCTTTTCTAGATGTCATACATTTTTGGTAAGCCCTTTAGAAGCTCATAGATACTAGTCTCTGTAACTATTAATGGCTGGTGAATGTATTTAGAGAAAAGACATCAGGTTCAAACTAAGATTTATTAATAATTGGTAGAAAGAAAAAACTCTTCTATCATTGCTTCTTTCTGTACTCCAACAGGCTAGCCCTTTTAGGTCAAAAGAGAAATGGGGACAGGAAGAGGACATGGGAGGCCGTGGGACGTGGCCAAATGACTGCAGCTCATTTGTAGATGTCCATGAAGAGTGGCGAGTGTGTGTGTGTGCATGTCACATGCATGCGTATGTGGTAGTGAGAGTGACAGATGAGAGTGCTGAGGGGTAAAGGGATATGAGAGAAAAGGACACCATAGGGTCAATGATAAGGTATGGTAGGCAGAGTTCTTAGGAAGCCCCCAAGATACCCACCCCCTCATGTATGTGCCTGGTCTAATCCCCTGTACTGGAGCCTCTGAGGGCCTGATGTAATCAGGTGACCCCTTTATAAGGAAATCCAGAGGTCAGAAATGAAATAAATTAGAGAAATTTTCCTTTTGGCTTTGTTATGGGCTGAATATGTTTGTCCCCAAAAACTCCCTCCAAAATATATATGTTGAAGCCCCAATTCCAAATGTGATGGTACTTGGAGATGGAGCCTTTGGAAAGTAACTAGGGTTAGATGAGGTTCTCCCTCATGATAAAATTAATGCCCTTATAAGAAGAGACACCTGACAGCTAGCACTTGTGCTCTCTTGTGCTTTCTTTCTTTATACCCCCCACCTACTCCCAAGTTTGCGTAAAGAAGAGGTCATGTGAACACACAGCAAGATGGCTGCCACCAACAACCCAAGGGGAGAGCCCTCATCAGAAACCAACCATGCTGGCCCCCTGATATTGGACTTCCAGCCTCTGGAACTTAAACAAAATTCTGTTGTTTAAGCCACAGAGTCTATGGATTTTGTTGTGGGGAACTGACCTGACTAGTGCAGCCTTGAAGCAGCACATGGTTGTCACAGGACCATTTGGTGGGAATAGCAGGTGGTCTTTCGGAAATGGGGCCTCAGATCAGATCCTCAGTTTGAGGATCTGAATTCTGCCAACTACCAGTGAGCTTGGAAGAGGACCCTAACATCTAGATGGACCCTGGGCAAAGAACTCAGCTAAGTGATACCCAGATTCCTGACCCAGGGAAATTGCGAGATAACAAATGAGTGCTGTTTTAAGACACGAAGTTCGTGATCATTTTTTGCATAGCACAGAAAACTAATACATAGGACTTGTTGGAGGTCTGCCTGTTCTCAGGCGTAAAACAAGATTTGGGAGTAGGGTAATCAGTTTTCCCTCACTTTTTTTCTTAGTGCCACTCAGCTGAATGTTTGCATCTATATCATTCAAATTATATTAATCTCAGGAAAAGAAAGGAGACTCTCTGCCTTGGCCATATCATTATAAGTGTGGCTAGCAGTGTACTGATGGCATTTCTGTGGTGAAACATTTTGCATGTTGCTATAGTCTAAATGTTTGTGTCTCCCCAAAATTCATATGTTGAAATCCTAATCCCCAAGGTGATGGTATTAGGAGGTTGGGTCCTTGGGAAGTGGTTAGGTTATGGGGTGGAGCCATCAGAAATTGGATTAGTGCCCTTATTAAAGAGTCCCAAGAGAGACTCCTCACCCCTTCTACCTTGTGAGGACCCAGGGAGAAGGCACAGTGTATGAACCATGAAGTGGGTCCTCACCAGACACCAAATCTGCTAGAGCTTTGATCTTGGACTTTCCAGCCTCCAGAACTGTGAGAAATAAATTTATCTTGTCTATTAATATAAGATACCTAGTCTAATATATTTTGTTATAGCACCTAAATGGACTGAGATACATGTTTTCCCTAAGAAGATAGCTCAGGATGGGCTTAATTAGGAATTTCAAGGCCAAGGGGGAGACTTTTATCAGCTATGGCTTAAAGTAAAGAAGCAATGACATAGGGGACCAATAATTCTCTTCCAGAGAATATTTCCAATTCCTTTCTCCTGGTGCTGACAGTTACTCCATATTTGTTTTCAAATAAATTCTATCAGTCAGCCTGCAGATAGAAATGTGTTTGGTCACCAGGAGGTTGTCTGCTCGCCTTTCCTCCTGGAGAGTTGAAAAAGCTGAAAACTCACCCTGTTACTGTCAAGTTTCAGCCTTTCTGGACTTAGCATTAGGCTTAAAGAGAGCTGAGTTTTGACAGGAAAAAAATTATCTCTGATTCCTCCTTTTGGGTTAGAGAAAAAAATTGTGTCCACAAACTGAGGCCCTGGTGAGTGTGCATTGTGCAATTTTGAGGAAACTTGATCTAGTGTCTTCTGCATTGTGTTGCACTTGATTCGGCATAGTTCCATCCTGAGGAGGAGTCTGTTCCTCTTGACTTAGGCCCTCTTCATAATCCTTCTCTGAAAGCCTCTTCCTTTTCATTACGTGGTCATAATTATTTCTCTGTCAAGTTCATAACCTAACACCTCTCTGTGCACAGTGCCAAGATTTGAAACCATAATAAGCTGAATGCTCACCTTCGAAGTCATTATTTCAATCATTAGAACACAGTTTATTCCTTGAGAGGACATTAACATTTGAAAATGTGTCAACCAGAGTAAGAAATTCATCATGATCATAGACCACCTGCCAAGTCATTAAAATGCAATGTTCTGATTTTCCTGGATATTTTAGATAAATCTAACATCTGACATCAGTTTACATTTTTAAGTTCAGCTCCTGGTAAATTGCTTGTGAATGCCAGACAAGTTTGAATTTTAAACAAGAAACTAGAAAAAAAAGTGCAGCCAGAAGAGGGCTAAGGGATCTGTTTAGGGCATCAGTGTGGACCAAAGACACGAGTACACAACAGCACCCCCAGTACACAATGCCATTTCCATCCTAGCCAGACTGAAAGCTGGCAACCATCTCTACATTTGGGCCCCATAATTTTAAGCAAAAATGAGTCCGATTGCTGTGCA
Organism: Colobus angolensis palliatus; assembly: GCF_000951035.1. NCBI lineage: Eukaryota > Metazoa > Chordata > Mammalia > Primates > Cercopithecidae > Colobus > Colobus angolensis. The sequence goes on from NW_012115599.1 coordinate 5,955,431, forward strand.
GATTTTTTTTTAGAAGACTTTAATGAGATCATCTCTGCAGTTCACTTGGTAAGGAGTAAGGCACAAATATTCCACATCTGTCTAGCAAAAAGCCACATTTCATCATTAATGCCATTGAAACCATTAGCTGGAAAAATCTAGCACATACACAAAAAGTGTGGCTTGGAAAAGTGAGATATAAATCCCCAGGAAGTTGGAATGTGAGGGTTAATATTATGTCAACCCAGAGACTTTTGGATGGTCTTTGTTGTCAAGGTAACACTGCCTCTTTCTAAAGCTCAGATAGGGAAACAGCAAAATAAGATGGTGCAATTAGAGTGACTTTTCAGCTTCTAGTATTTGAAATGGCTAATCTTTTTGGTCAGGCGTTTTATAGCTCCTTGCTGGTGGATCCAATGTCTTCCAGTTACCAAATGCTGCATAGCAAACCACCCAAACCATAGTGGCTTAAAACAACATTTATTTTGCTTATGAATGTGCAAGTTGAGAAGGGCTCAGCGGGGATAGTGGGATGTCAGTTGGGTAGCTTAAAGACTGGTGTTAGAATAATCTAAAGGTACATTTCTTGAGATTAATGCTGAAAAGACTAAAACAGCTGACACTAGCATTTCTGGGGCACCTTTCTGATTGTTTTCTTTCTTTTAATTGACATATAAAAATTATATATATTTATTGTGTACATGATGTTTTGACATACGAATACGTTATGAAATGGCTAAATTGAGCTAATTAACGTATGCATTGCCTCACATACTTATTACTTTTTTGTGGTGAGAACACTTAAAATTTACTCTTAATGATTTTCAAAACTACAATTAATTGTTATTAACTATAGTCATCATGTTGTACAATAGACCTCTTGAACTAATTTCTCTTATCTACACGAAACTCTGTATCTCCATTAACCAACATCACTCCATGCCCTTTCCCACATCCAGGCCTTGACAACCACTATTCCACTCTTTGCTCCTATGAGTTCAACGTTTTCAGATTCCACATACAAGTGAGATTACCTAGTATTTGTCTTTCTGTGCCTGTCTTATTTCACTGAATGTATTGTCCTCTAGGTTCATCCATATTGTTGCAAATGACAGGATTTCCTTCTTTTTTAAGGCTGAATAGTATTCCACTGTACATATGTACCACGTTTTCTTTATGTATTTACCCATTGATGGACATTTAGGTTGATTCCATATCTTGGGTATTGTGAATAATGCTACAATGCATTCCAAGAGTACAGATATCTCTTCAACATACCAATTCTATTTACTTTGGCTATATACCCAGTAGTGGGATTGTTGGATTATGTGGCATTTCTATTTTTAACTTTTTGAGTAACCTCCATGCTGTTTTCTATAATGGCTGTACTAATTTACATTCTCACCAACAGTGTGCAAGGGTTCCTTTTTCTCCGTATCCTCTCCAATATATGTTATTTTTCATCTTTTTGATACATAGCCATTCTAACAGGTGTAAGATGATATTGTGGTTTTTAATTTACATTTCCCTGATGATTAGTGATATTAACCATTTTCATATACCTATTTTACCATTCGTGCATCTTTTGAAAAATATCTATTTAGATCCCTCGCCCATTTTTAAACTAGTTTATTTGTTTTCTTGCTATTGAGTTGAGTTCCTTATGTATTTTGGATATTAACCTGTTATTAGATGTCTGGTTTGCAAATATTGTCTCCCATTCTGTAGGTTGTCTCTTCATTCTGTTAACTGTTTTCTTTGCTGTGCCAAAAGCTTTTTAGTTTGATTTAATCCCATCTGTCTGTTTTCACTTTTGTTGCCTGTGCTTTTGGAGTCATATAAAAAAATCATTGCCTAGATCAATGTCATGGAGATTTCCCCTTATATTTTCTTCCTGAAGTTTCACAGTTTCAGGTCTTATGTTTTAGTCTTTATCTATTTTGAGTTGATTTTTGTATATCGTGTGAGATAAGGGTCTAATTTCATTCCTCTGCATATGGATACCCAATTTTCCCCCAAAATCATGTATTGAAGAGACTGTCCTTTTCCCATTGGGTGCTCTTGGTACCTTTGTTGAAAATCAGTTGAACATAAATGCACGGATTTATTTTGGGGTTCTCTATTCTGTTGGGATCTTTCTGTTTACGTAAGTCTTCTCTCTGTGGTGCCTTCAGAGTAGCCAGACTTCTTCCATGTTAGCTCAGAGCTCCCATGGTGCGTGTTCCAAGAGAAAGTCAGGCAGGAGCTGTCACCTTTATGACTCAGCCTTGGAAGACACACTGCATCACTTCCCCTGCATTCTGTTTGTAAAATTCGAGTCATTAAGCTAGCATCACATTTGATGGTGTCAAACACTTTGCAGACATGATTTAAAAGCACTACGAATCTCTCAAATGTTTTTTTGAGGATCTATGCAAGACACATGTCAGGCACTGTTAGAAATACAAAGACACAACAGTTATGGCCCTCTCCACTCTCATTTGGGAGCTTGCAGTCCAAATATTAGGTCATGAAAAGTAAAATGACATTAGAAGAGTGAAATAACAACAAAAGTGATTACTTACAGAACTAAAGCAAAGATAGAGCTGGAAAATTTGAGGATCTTGAAGCAACTCTTCACTAAGAAACTAAGGAGTTCTAGGAAGACAGGAAGGTAGCTGTGAGCAAAAGCTTAGAAGCTACAAATAGTAATAAGTTTATAAAACTTTCATATGGCTTGTAGTCACGAGATCAGTGTATTTAATTTACATGTGGGCTTAAAACCTAACCCCCTCAGAGGATGAGAACAATGGCCCAGGGCATGAGAGGTAGCCCCATTGCACCATGAAGGCCCTGCTAGGACATGCCAGGTTGGAAAGACTGGAAGTAGGTGGACATGTTCTTCTCTACTGCTTTCCAAAAAGTGATGGGCCTGTGAATCTGACCAAGCCAGGTTTAGATTCAAAGACAGCAAATATATATATTTGTGACTGAGTTGTACTCTTGTTGCCCAGGCTGGAGTGCAATGGCACAATCTTGGCTCACTGCAACCTCTGCCTCCTCTGTTCAAGTGATTCTCCTGCCTCAGTCTCCTGAGTAGCTGGGATTACAGGCATGCACCACCATGCCCGGCTAATTTTTTATATTTTTAGTAGAAACAGGGTTTCACCATGTTAGCCAGGCTGATCTGGAACTCCTGACCTCAGGTGTTCAGCCCACCTTGGCCTCCCAAAGTGCTGAGATTACATGCGTGAGCCACCACGCCTGGACAAAGACAGCAAATATTTATCAATGTGCTTTGCCCTGTGCTAGATGTTTTTGCACACATTGTATCATTTAATCCTCAGAACAACAAACATATATATTGACATGTAATGAGGTTTCAGAGACTTAATATTAAAGAAGAATGGAATAAATGTCATAGGCAAATAAGAAAGCTTTAGAAAACCTAGCTCTCACTTATTCGAGGGCTGTGGTTCACAATTATGATGATTTTGCTCCCCTACTTCAGACATTTGGCAATGTCTAAAGACATTTTTGGTTGTCACAACCGTGAGGATGGAGGGATAAGTGGGGAGGTTTCTGTGGGCATCTAGTGGGTAGAGGCCATGGATGCTGCTAAACATTCGACAGTTCGTAGGACGGTCCCCCAAAACAAAGGATTATCTGGTCCCACATGTCAATAGAAATGAGAAAGCCTGCCCTAGAGATTTGGTAGTATTGGAAAAGCAGAATACAACAGATGCTCATGAAACTTACTACATCCACATGTAGACTTTGCTCTTGTTTTTTTAAATGTAGCTGAGTGATTTTCAATTTTTAGTGTTCAAGGCTATATAAATAAAATCTTGTGTGATGTGCTTGATGCATGGTTTAAGAATTTTTTCAAGTGTAATTTTCCCCATGAGACTTTGACTTGTGTGTTGATCTTAGAACTTCACTTGATGTTCACAGCAGCCATGGAAGGAGTCAACTCCCATGATGAAACAACTAGGGCTTGAAGAGAAAAAAATCTCACTTGATCAAGATCTTTATGGCTAGTAAATAGCTAAACCTGATCTCCAACCCAGATCTTTTTATATTCCACTGTTCTTTCTGCCTGTCCATATACAAGATATTCAACAATTTCACTGAAATTTGTTCAGACGCTATGCTAGGCACTACCTACACAAAAAATTAATAAGATAATGACCCTACCAGGGTAATAAAGATTAATCCAGAATGGCCATTCAACATTCGTTTGTTTGTTTGTTTGCTTTTTGTTTTTTATTTTGAGACAGAGTGTCACCCAGGCTGGAGTGCAATGGTACAATCATGGCTCACTGCAACCTCTACCTCCTGGGTTCAAGCTATTCTCCTGCCTCAGCCTCCCTGGTAGCTGAGACTACAGGTGCATACCACCACACCCAAACTGGTCTCAAACTCCTGACCTCAGGTGATCTGCTCGCCTTGGCCTCCCAAAGTGACAACATTCTTTTGCTTAGCCATAAAATAAGAACAGAGAATTATAAAAAGGAACATTCATAAAATAATAAAATGCTTTTAGAAATAAAACTGTGATAGAAATAATAATTTTACTAGAAAGGTAAAGTTGAGGAAATATCCAGAAGATAGCATAAAAAGACAAGGAAAGAGAAAATAGGAGAGCAAAGGCAAGAAAGAAGAGCACTCAGAATGTCTAATATCCAGCTACTGGAAGTGTCAGAAAAATGAAAACAGAGAAAACAGAAGGGAAAAGTTATTAAATAAATATACAGAAATTTCCCAGATTTGAAAGAGACATTTTTGTAAATTAAATGTGTCAAACCAGTACCCAAACAATGAATTTAAAAAGGTCATACCAGACTTCTTATCCTGGCCATGAGGGACTAATAGAGCCCACAATTGTCTTCATGACAAAAACAACTAGAAAATGGAAAAAGTTGCCGGGCACAGTGGCTCATGCCTGTAATCCCAGCACTTTGGGAGGGTGAGGCAGGTGGATCAACTGAGGTCAGGAGTTCAAGACCGGCCTGGCTGACATGGTGAAACCCTGTTGCTACTAAAAGTACAAAAATTAGCCGGGCATGGTGGCGTGCACCTGTAATCCCAGATACTTGGGGGTCTAAGGGATGACAATCGCTTGAACCCAAGAGGTGAAGGCTGCAGTGAGCCAAGATTACACCACTGTACTCCAGCCTGGGTGACAGAGTGAGACTGTCGAAAGGAAGGAAGGAAGGAAAGAAAAGAAGGAAGGAAAGAAGGAAGGAAGGAAGAAAATAGAACAAGTTATGTGAAATAGCTATTTTCAGATATTGGACAATAGGAAGAATAGGACTGCGATCCCTGAGAGAAGAAAAACAAATGAAGTGAGTCCTGTGATTGCTCGGGTTTATGCCTGGGTATGACCTCTTGACTAAAGAACAGAGAAGAACAAATAGAGACTGGCAGCCTTGTTGAGTTGGAATGAGGGGAAGGAGCAGGTGGATGGAAAGGTAGCTGGAATTTGTGGGGCAAAGAACTGAGAGAGGGGAGCAGAAGAGAAGAGTTCTAGAAATCCCCATAAGGATCTCCTTGAGTTTTTGACACATGCAGAGAGTGGAATTCTGAGAGGCTAGGAAAGAACAACTGCTGCGGAAAGCACTTATTGGGAAGCTGTCAACCAAAAATATTCTCAGAGGTCACATGGGGCTGAGACCCATTCAGATTCCCATCAGTCAGAGTGGAATGACCTAGCTGAATACACAGACCATTCAGTAGTGATAACAGAAGTGCTATGTATTAGAACTACATCTATGCATTACTATGTAATTGCTATGTATTACTCTAGATCTGCTTTAAAAGGGCTTAAAAACAAGCTGCTAAAGATAATACTAATATGCAAGTGACTTAACTTCTTTCCAGAGCAAAGTCCAACACTCTTAAAAGGAATAGTACAAAACCCAGCACTTAGCAGTATAAAATTAACAGTATCTGGCTTAAAAAATCACTAGACATATGAAGAAGCAGAAAAATACTATAACTTATAACTAGAAGAAAAGGTCATGCCAAGGCATGTCATAGTGAAGTTTTAGAACTAGGAATGAGGGAAAGACCCTGAAAATTCCCAGATAAATATAAAAGAGAAAAATAAGGACTAGGAGTAGAAGGGCATTAGACTTTTCAAGAGTAATACCAGAATCCAGATGAAAAGGAGCCTGGCATTAAATGTTCTGTTGGAAAGTGATATAAAGACGAAAATTCTAAATGTAGCCAAAATGTCAAATAAAGGTTAAGGTAAAAGACATTTTTCAGATGTGCATTTTCTCAAAAAATTGATCTCCCAGGTACCATTTCTCAGATGCTCTACAAAATGAGGAAGCAAACTAAGAAAGAGGAAGACTTGAGAATTTAAAAATGGGATCCAACACAGGAGCAAGGCCAGAGAATCCCCAGGATGATGGCAGTGGGTGACTCCAAGTTGGCATCAAGGCAGCAGGTCAGGAGAGCAGCCTGCCCAGATCGGAGCAGATCAGAAAGTTCAGGAAGACACTTCTTCAGGAAGACAAAACTGAAGGAATAGTTAATATGTCTGAATGTATTTAGAAAAGATTTACACAATGAGGGGAAGAGTTAATGACTTAGTGGTAAGTTCATAGAAAGCCATATAAATAAAAAACAAGACTATTATTAACTCCTGAAAAGACAAAAAGTACAGGCACAGAAAAGTAATAGCAATATATGACATAATTAATTTGTGATTTTTTTTTTTTTTTTGTGACGGAGTCTTGCTCTGTCACCAGGCT
>NW_012115599.1:5963387-5980916 GCF_000951035.1 Colobus angolensis palliatus
TGACGAGTTGATGGGTGCAGCACACCAACATGGCACAAGTATACATATGTAACAAACCTGTACGTTATGCACATGTACCCTAGAATTTAAAGTATAATAATAATAAAAAATAAATAAAAAAAATAAAAGAAATCTTATGGAACTATGTGTTGTAACATATTTTCAATTCTAGGGCTATCTTTACTGTTTCTATTTTTAATGCTCCTTCTGTTTTCTATTTTTTGCCGTACACTGTGTGTTTTCTTTAGCGTCACTTCAAGTTGAAGACTGGTCTGTGATTATATCTTCTGCGTTTATGTATGGGCAGCTAAGAGGCTATATCTTTCTCCTTTAAAGGGAGTGCTTTACAGCATCTCTTTGTTGGGGATTACCTGCCTGTGGAATTGAGCAGAGATGTTGCAGATATTCCTGTCTGAAAAATGCTGAAAGGTTCTCTCCCACTGACTCTGTTGTTATATGATATGACCTATGATATTGACATATGGTATGTCAATATGGTATATCCCTTGGACCCCCAGTTCTAACTCCTGTGTCTATTCTGGACAAAACAATGGTAGAAGTATCTACAAATAGGAGTTGGGTGTTTCTGAAACATATCTCTTCTAAACTCATTATTGTCTGTTATGCGCATAGAAATTTCTAGTCATTAGCAAGAAGCTTGCACATTCAATGGCATTCAATAAGAATGGGTTGGCTCATTATCCACTTTCACACCCTGCACATTGCTAATGAAAATCTCTTCCTTTTTGTTCATCTGAATCCTGCTTATCTTTCAAGGCCAAGCTCATATTATCATTCAATCAGTGAATTACTCATCTTCATCAAGTATTTATGGATCACCTACTCTGTACAAGGAGTTGGGGATACAGCAGTGAACAAAATACTCAGTTGCTGTCCCTCATGGAGCTTACTTTCTAGTTGGGAAAGTAGACTTCAAACAATTAGTAACGCAAGTGGTAAATGTTGAGATAAGTGATAATTCATAATAAGTGTTTTTAAAGGTTAAGTATGGTATATCATGAGATCATTGGTCAATGGAACTTGACCTTGTGCATGCTGTGTAGGGGAAGGAAGGTTAGAGAAGGTACCTCTGAGTTCAAGGTGTTGATGCTGAGAGCTTAGTATGAGCTGGAATAAGCTAAGCCAGGTAGGGGAGGGTACTTGCAGACAGAAGGAGCAGCTTGTCAGAAGGTTGTGGGGGTTAAAAGGAGCAAGGCAACTTTGAGGAAAGTCAAAGTGGCTACTGTACAGGGCTATTCAGAGAAAGGGGAACATGGAATTTGAGTAGATATGTAAACAGGTCAGGTGATGCAATTCTGTGATAAGAATTTCTGATTTTATCCTAATAACAAGTGTACATTGTTGAAGATGTTTATGCAGTGACAAAGGAGTGACATGATATTAGTGTTTTAGAACTTGCTCTGTGCTATTTCAGTGGTCTATGTGGCTGATGATACTGTGCAGACCTCACTGGAGACATTAAGTTAGAGAGAAGAGCATGTACCCAGGAGGCACCGAGAAGGAAGATTTAGGAGACGTGTGATGATAGAGAGGAAAGTGTCATGATTTGGGCGAATCCTGTATGTCCTGTTTGTGATATTCACTGGAAATACTGCTTCCAGGATATAGATAGTTGGGGTTAGCAGTGATGGATCTTCCCGGGCTGGAGTTTTATCAGCCAAGTGGAATACAATGAAGGCAGCAATAGACTATGAGTCTTTTCCAGGGAATAATTGATAATGATAGACTCTAAACTCCAGGATGAGTTAAGAAAGATGTGAAAGCAGGAAGAACTGATAGAAGGTGAAAGGGTCATGGATTTCCTAATTTTCCATAGGGAAAGACTTCTTGTGAGGGTACTCGAGCTAGTGACTTGAAGGGACTGGGATGTTTGAATTAATAATGTTAGATGTAGAGATAAGGGTGTGGTTAAGGAGGCAGTGGCTCAGCTGGTGGGAAGAGAAGGTAGCTGGAGATGAGATCAAGGGGACACTGCATAGCGTGTGTGGGGTGTGCAATGAAAAACTACAGTGGGCACCATTCACATCAATGACAATGTTCTTTATGCTCCCGGAGCTGGGCAGTGTGGTGACCATGCCAGGGGATGGACACACAGGGTGGTGGATAAGAATTTCATGCAGGGGTTGAAGTCACCGGAAAAGAGAGCAAGAACTGGGTGAAGAAAAATGCTGTGAGCCAGGAGATCTGTAGGTGACAGCAATGAAGAGGAGAAGAGGTGGCAGGACCAGAAGGCTGGATCCTCAAAGGATCAGGGATCTTGGCCAGAGGGCAGAGAAGTAACTGCCTATAAGCAGCACTGGGAGTAACATTACCTCCTGACTGTAAGATTTGAGAAGAATGCAACAGAGTTTCAGAGGAATTGTTGTGTTCAATAGACAGCTGATTCTCGGTATAGCAAAGGAGTGAAAGAACATTTGGAGAATAGGAGAGATGTAGGTATTTGCTGATACCAGAGTAAGAGCTCTAAAGGGAACAATGGAAGGATTTGGAAAGGAAGTTAGGAGTAGGCGTTTGGGTCTGGGGCAAGGAAACACTACACATGGTGTGGATGGTAGGAATGCAGAGGAGAGGTCGTGGAGGGGCTGTGTACTTTGGGGGTAGATCAATAGGAGTGTAGTGGACAATGCCCAGGAGGAGAGTAGTCACTGGGCCAATGAACAGAGGTCGTGGCTTACCAGGTCTAGGCATGGTGACAGCCCAACAAGAGCAGAGGTCCTTGGAGGAGTAAGAGTCCTCTTCAGTTCTCATCTTATGTGGCCTGGGGTAGTGAAAGGGAAGCTTCTTGGCTTGGGCAGCTAGGGAGAGGTGCCAACTAAGTCACTTCCTCTACAAAGTGTCCCCTGTTTCTTCCAATACAGAAAAATGTCTCTCTCACTTCCCCACACCCAATTTATCAGCAGTATGGCCTGTGATTCTCTTGGCATTTCCACGACCTTGTAACGGTATCCTTTTGCTAGGTATTTGTTTACTCACCTAGATTAGAAACATCTTGAGGACAGGAATAATATCTTTTGTCCTTATCAGGACCTTGCATGGCACTCAGTAGACATCTGTAGGTTGGTTAGTATACTGACATCGTGTGCTTTCTAACCCCTTCTACACAGCTCTATTAGTCATAAATCCTTGAGTTTCAAGTCACAGAAACCTAACTCAAACTAACCTAAGCTAAAAGGTCATGGAAAGCTGTCATGGGAACCCCATTTCCCCTCCCACCTCTGACTCTACCATGTCTCCTTTCTGCACTTCGATTCTGCCTTGATTCAGTTCCTTCCAGTGGCAAAGATAGCTACTGGCAGCTACGAACTTATTTTGTTTTCATGTTTTCTGATTAATTACAGATTTTAAAAAAAGAGTGTCTATTTCTTGAGGGCTCCAGCTATAGTCCTTGGGGTGGCCATGATTGGTCAGGCTTGGGTTGTGGTCTCTCCTCTGAAAACCATCTTTGTGGTTAGGGCTTGGGATACTCTGGGCCTTGTCGTCACACCTGTGATGGGAGAATCAAGGCTGTGTGGTAGCCAGCCCCACTAGACCAGAGAATCAGTGTTTGCAAGAAAGCAGAGCAGATATTTGCTACAATGCTGATTCCCAGCAATAAGGAAGACAAAAACAGCTGCTGAGACTCTGTAGTCTCAAAGGAGGTATTAATAATATAAGGCAGGGAGTGAAAAGGAAAGAAAGATTTTTTTTTTTTTAATTTTTTTTAGCACCAGTACTACTTTCTTTACAGGTTCTAACCTCATTCGATCCTCCCAGTGATTCAGTAAGGCAAGTAGGATAGGATCATTTTAAGTTTAAAGAAGAAGAATTGAAGCTTGGATAGTCTAGGTTGAGGATCAGATTCAAATCCTGAATTATCTGATATCAAAAGCCCTACGCTTTCCTTTAATCAGGATTTCTCAACCTCAGCACTTGGACATTTGGGACCAGATAATTCTTTGTTTGGTTATGGGGGCTGTCCTGTGCATTGCTGAGTGTTTAGCAGCAACCCTGGCGTCTACCCACTAGATGCCCGTAGCAACCCCATTTGGTTGATTCAATCAAAAACATCTCCAGATATTGCCAAATGTCCCTGAGGGGCAGGTTGGGGGGTGGCAGCAAAATTGTCCCACTTGGGAAGACTCTAAATCATGCAGCTGAATGAATTCAAAGTTGTGGTGCCTAAAAATGTATGCACCGGCAGCTGGGAAATACCATGAGGGATCATGTCTTTACATTGTCATATGCTTCTATGTGTTTTATAAAACTGTAGCGCTCCTGTGAGTGAGCGCTCTAATCCAGCAGGAGATAGTAAATTGTTTGTCAGATAAAGCCCTTTTTGTTGTCATTAGTTTACAGAGATGTTTCCTCATTTGGAGTGCCCTTCCAGAAAACAGCCTCAGAATCAGATAGAGCTTCTAATATTAAATCGAGGGAAAAGGTGGTAAATTGCAAAGTGCTTGGCTCCATGTGACACAGTCTAGGTAAAATGAAAGTGGGAGGATCTCTGCTGTAACTGCCCCCAAAAGCAATTTGGCATGTGTACAAAGTTGTGTTTCTGAGAGCAGTGGAGATGCCCCTTCTATGTGGAGAAAAGGTTAGCGAGGCTTGGGTGAATGGAGCCCAAGAGGAACTTGGCACCAACTCCTGCTGACTTCATTCCTCCTGCCAGTCGGAGCTGATTTGTAAGGCTGTGTTTGGTGCCAGAGACTGGGTGGGAAAGGGGAAGTAAATTCAAACAAAAGAATGCCCCTGAAGTGTCTGAAAAGAGGCTTTTAGCACCATTCTTTCAGTGCTCTCAACCAGACTGAAGGTGCAAAAATTTAAAAAGCAGTCCCAACCACTTTGGAGAATGGTAGAATGTATCCAACACAGTGATATTATCACATCTATTTGTTGGACAAAGAACTTCATTGTATAACAAAATAAAACATGTTTCTCCTTCCAGTTCCTGCTTTGTGACAAATCTTCAAAAATGAGCTTACAAAGGAGCAGCCTGGAAACTTGGCAAGGGTTGTTTTTAGACAAGCTCCTTCCAAAATATCTGATTGAAAGGGTTTTCAGACTGTTTTCCTGGCCTGCTGTGCAATTTGCAAACAATTTCTTTTTTGGTCAGTAATCGGGGAGAGGAATTGATAAAAGTACTTGAAACTCATTTCTCACATTTATAGACAAACTTCTTCCAAGCTCATTAATGTCTGGCATGGGTAGCAAGTACATATTCTTGCATTAATTTTGGAGTCCACCTCTGAGCCTATTCCTGGCCATGAGGAAGGTCTAGTCCTGGCCAGGAGGGCTATCACCTGCTCCTTCTCCCTCTATCTACACAGTGAACCTCAGGGACACCTTCCAATGATCTGGCGAATTCTAGTGGTTAAATCCTTTATTTTCAGGGTATCATTAGAGTCTCAGATTTCCTTAGAAATGAAATACTCTACATGATCTGAAGATGAAATTAATTCTCCCCAGTATAAATCCAGTCAAGAAATTCTTCCCAAGGATGGTTGCCAGAGGCTGGGAAGGGTTGTTGGGGAGGGAGGGTTGGGGCAGATGGTTAATGGGAAAAAAAATATATAAATAAATAAATAAATAAAAAATACAAAGAATGAATAGGACCTAGTATTTGACAGCACAACAGGGTGACTGACTATAGTCAATAATAATGTAATTATACATGTAAAACTAACTAAAAGAGTATAATTGGATGATTTGTAACACACAGGTTAAATGCTCGAAGGGATAGATACCCCATTCTCCATAATATGATTATGATGCATTGCATGCCTGTATCAAAATATCTCCTGTACTCCATAAATATACCTATTAACCTAAAGGCTATTGTGTACCCACAAAAATAAAACATGTAGATTAATGAGAAAAAAAGAAAGAAATTCTTCCCAGTCAAGAAATCCAAGTTCAGGAGGTAAGGCTATTTTTCATGAGTGTAAAAACTGCTTAGCTTATCTCAAAAAGTTATATATTGTATGATTCTGTGTATGTAACGTCTCAAAATGACAAAAAGATAGAAATGGGGACCAGATCAGTGGTTGCCAGGGATTAGGTAAGGGGGCCAGTATGTGACTCTAAAAAGGGTAGCAAGTTAAGCCTCTGGTGTGCACCTGTAGTTCAAGCTACTCGAGGGGCTGAGGCAGGAGGATTGTTTGAGCCCAGGAGTTTGAAACTAGCCTGGGTGATAGAGACCTATTTCAAAAAACAAAAAATAGAGGGTAGCACAAGTGAATTCCTTTGTGATGACAGAAGAGTTCTACATTTTGATTGTGGTAGTGGTGACTCAAGTTTACCCATGGGTTAAAATGTCACAGGATTACATGCCCTCACCCCCCAAAATTGAGTCCCTGCAAAATGAAAGGTCTAATAGTCTAGTTAATTGTATGAGGCCATTGTTGATTTCTGGTTTTGATAATGTACTACAGACGTACAAAGTGGCACCATTGGGAGAAGATGACTGATAGGTACAAAGAACCTCTCTGGACTAAAAATCCAAATCATATAGCTTTGTAATATCTAGCATGGCAGAGATGACTCATAGTAGATAATTAAAAAATGAATGAGATGGATTACTAAATGAACAAAAGGTCTTTTCCATTATATTAACAGAAGTTTAAAGGAGCGATGATAGGCCGGGCATGGTGGCTCACGCCTGTAATCCCAGCACTTTGGGAGGCCAAAGTGGGTGGATCATCTGAGGTCAGGAGTTCGAGACCAGCCTGGCCAACATGGTGAAACCCACTCTCTACTCAAAATACAAAATTAGCCGGGTGTGAAGGCACATGCCTGTAATCCCAGCTACTCTGGGAGGCTGAGGCAGGAGAATCGCTTGAATCCAGGAGGCAGAGGTTGCAGTGAGCCGAGATCACACCACTGCACTCTAGCCTGGGTGACAGAGTGAGACTCCCTCTTAACAATAATAATAGTAATAAAGAAAAGAGCAATGATAATGGATGATATTTTTGAATACTTAACATGTCAGGCATTGTGCTAAGAACTTTAAGCATTGTCTCATTTAATTCTCTTAAGAACCTTATTTCTAAAAATTTTCTTCCTTTAAAAGATAATTAATTCTACATATTTGGTAAAAGTATAAAGGAAAACAAGAAAATTAATAATGACAAAAAAGCTTGGATAATAGCTAACACAGTTGGGTAAGAAGAACAGTAACATTGCAGGGTTGAGGGCAGTGGAGGACGAGGGAAGGACAACAGTGGGTCTGTATGGCTATTTGTTGTACCATTAGTTTTAACGTTGTACATATCCTTGTGTGTGTGTGTGAGATCATTTATATAAAGTAAATCTTGTGGGAAAAATATGTAAATATGAAAGGAAAATGCACATGCAGCTGGTGGTGTGGCAGGAGTTGTTTTATTGACAAAGGCAAGCCAACCAGAGACAGTTTGCTCCCAGGAGGGGACACCTGGCTTGAGTCGGTGGGTCACTGTGACTGCTGGTGCCAGAACCACCCTAGACTCTCATAAAGAGGCTTTGGGCACAAACTACTGGAGATGTGTCTCCCAAATGAATAATGCTGCAGGGGAAATGAAAGTGATTTTCTGTGTGAATTCTTAATTCCTCACCAGCCCCTGGCCCATATGGGCAGATAGTCGAATCTCAGTGATCTGAGCTAATGGAAGGGGCTGAGCAGTCACACTTTCCTGTTGCAGTGCCTTTAGGATGTGGAGAGAAGAGGTAACCCAGCAGAGCACACAAAACCTAAAGGCTAAGAAAAGGAAAGGGACTTTGAGAGCACAGGGGCAGCCACTGCATTTCAGAGATGAAGAAAACGAGGCATGCAGAAGCTGGGACTTATTCCAGCTTTCACAGCTACTGAGAGCACCTATGTGTACCAGATCCCAGGGCTCCAGGCTGGGACCCTTTATTCATGGAAGTTACCGATATTCTCCTTAAGGATTGAAGGGCACTTACAGAGACATGTGCAAAATGGTCAGATAGAAACAATCAATGGGAAAAGAAACCAGGAAAGCAAGATAAAGTTTGGAGTAAAGTTCTTGTTCTTGTTCACAGAGCCTATTTTCAGCTCTATTCACAATGCCATGTACCTTTAGCGGCCTTCCCTGTGTGAATGTGAGCTCCTTCTCAAAGCTAGCATTGAAACAGGGAAGTCTGAAGATATTTGATCTTAACTTAGAAAAAAATTATAGAAGTAATATGTGAATACTTGCTTCCTGTAAAGATTTATACTGTGCAATTATATACTGTATTCAATAATAAGTTGAAGCACCTCCAATAGGTAACTATTTCTAACCATTTGATTTGTGTCAGTCAGATCTTTTCCTGTGCACTTATATGTAGATATAAAACATACATATATGTAACTTTAAGAAGATAAGTGAGATTCAGCTATTTATTATTCCTTGATTTGTTTTTTTCTGAAAACGTGTCTTAGAAATCTTTCCATCTGGGTACGTATGACTCTACCTCAATTGTCCTAGTGACTGCATTGCAGGACAAGTGCTGTAACCATTTTTCTATTGATGGACATTAGGCTACATCGTAATACAAAAAGATCAATAAATATGCTAGTGCATGTGGCTTGGTTTGGGCCATGTGTGTATTTCACAGGATCCATTCTCAGAAGTACAATAGCCCAATGTCTACACATTTGACCAGATAATATCAAGCTGGCCACCAAAAAGCCTGTACTGAGTTAAAGTCCACTAGAATGTGTTTATTCATCTTGCCATATTCTTTCCATAAATAAATATTATCAATCTTTTAAGATGTTGCTGATCTGAGAGACAAAAGAATGATATTATATTGCTTTAATATTCATTTCTCTGATTCCTAGTTAGGTTGCATATTCTTTCTCATGTTAATTTGCAATTTTTGTTTCTTCTTGATTGCCTAATCATTTATCCTTTCCTTTATTTATTTATTTATTTATTTATTTTGGGGACAAGGTCTCTGTCACCCAGGCTGGAGTGCAGTGGTTTGATCATGGCTCACTGCAGCCTTGACCTCTCAGGTTCAAGTGATCCTCCCACTTCAGCCTCCCAAGTAGTGGAATTACAGGTGTGCACCGCTATGCCCTACTAATTTTTGTATTTTTTGTAGAGACGGGATTTAGCCATGTTGCCCAAGGTGATCTCAAACTCTTGGGCTTAAGCAATCCTCCAACCTCAGTCTTCCAAAGTGCTGGGACTACAGGTGTGAGCCATTTTCTTTAAAAAGGAAAGGAAGCCCAGCCTCCTTTCCGTTTAAAAGAAATTGTTCTTACCAATTTTTAGGCACTGTTTATGAATGGGTAGTAACTTTATGATGATGCAAATATTTCTTTTTGGTTTGTTGCTTTTCTTTCAACTTTGCTTATGGTGTTTGCCTTAGAGATGTATTAAATTTATGAGTCATCAAATCAGTAGCCTTTCCTTTTATTATTTATACTTTTTTTTTGTATTTTGCTGAGGAAAGCCTTCTCCAACATCATTAAATTCCTATCTTAATTTTCTTTGATAACTTTTTAATATATCGGTCTTTAATCCAAACAGGATTCATTCTTACATGTAGTACAAGGTAAGACTCTAATTTTATATCTTTTCTCCAAATGGATAGCTGTTTGTCCCAACATTAGGTATTGTCTAGTTCCTTCTTTCTTTATCATGTACTAAATTTATATTTGGTTTCCAAAGCTGTCTACTCTGTTCCATGATTTAGTTTCATTCCAATATCACACTGCAGAATTATTGTCATTTTTCACTGGTTATTTATTATGTATTTTGCCTCCTAGTTGAACTTTGCATTCAGCTTTTCAAGTTCCATTAAAAAAGCCTGTTGAAATTCTGACTGGCATTTCGCTGTGTTTATAAATTAATTATGAGAGAATTAATATTTTACAAAATTTAGTCTTCTCATTCATTTGGAAATTTGTTTTCAGTAAAATCCTTTTCTTCATAAAGTTTATGCATGTCTTTATTTGGTGATTTCTAAGTATTTTATACCTTTTATTGCTCTGGGGATTTTAAAATTGCATTTCAATTTCTATTAAGTTGTTTTTCTGATGTAGAAAATTATTGAGTTTCTATCTGTTGATCTTGTTGAAATTGGCTACCTTACTGAAACTTTTTATTGGTTCTTTGTGTTTTTTGACTTTCTTTCTTTGATTTTTAAAAAAATAGATAAGCGTATCACTTGAAAGTAATGGCAGTTTTGTCTCTTTTTCTCCAATACTTAGGAATTTATTCACTTTCCTCATCAAATTGCATTGATTAGAACCTCAAGAATAATGCTGTGTATCATCTTTCTCTGGTTTGAATTTTAATCAAATGCTTCTACTGTTCCACCCTCAAGTATGACATTTGCTATAACTCTTTTTAATCAAGTTAACAAATTTTTTTTACTAATATAGTGAGTTGCAGTAACAAAAGTTCTAAATTTGAACCTTTGTTGTACTCCTAGAATAAACCCTAGTTGGCAATTTTAAGAATGGTTTATTAGTAAATAAAGGCCTGACTCTAAAGTAATAATAATAATAAAAGCAAGAAAAAGAATTTCAAATGTTAGTAATAAACACAGGAGGGAACAAAGGGAAACTGGAATTGAAGCATGATAAGCATTTTGCCTCGTTTCAAGAAGAGCTTATTAATACAAATGTTTTTCAACATTTAATTAAAATATTTTAAGCATGTATATTTAGCATAAATTTAATCTTGAGAAAAGTGGAAATAGAACATGTGATTTCCAAACCACTAGCGCAAAAAAGGAAACAGAAAATTTCCTTAATCAGTAAAAATAAAAAAGAAGAAAAAAGAAACATGCAAAGATTTTTAAAAAAGAAAATGAAAAAATGAAAAAATAAGATAGCGGGAATGAGAACAATAATCAGTTACAAAGTATCCGTTACAAAGTTATCAAAATAAAGGTGGTTAGATTAAAATAACCTATTAAAAGGTAGAGACACTTAGAGAACAAGTTCCAGTTACTTGATGTTTACAAGGAACACACAAAATGAAATAACATAGAAATATTAAAAATAAAAGGAATGTATAACCATGAAAGGTAGATGGACCAATCTTAATTTCTAAGAAAACTGATTCCAACATAAAAACCGTTAAATGGTCAAAGGGGGATATAACATGCTGTTGAAAGGTATGTTCCATTGAGAAGATAAAATTATTATGAACTATGGTGAGGACATTTGATACTCATCTAATACAGTATTCCTGTCCTTTCCTACATTTCCTGGCCCCTTGCAGTTAGATGGGTCTGTGAACTAGTTCTGAATGGTGGGATCTAAGCAAAACTCATGTGTGCCACCTCCAAGTCACGCATTTAAGACCTGGTGTGTGACTCTCCATTTCTCTCTTAAAAATTGTTTAAGGTTAACAATCAGGTTATTTAAATTTATTTAGCATTGCTATACATCAATGATTTTTTTTACCCATGATTAAAAAAATTCCTTCTCTTTCTTAAATTCAATTTCCATTTTAATATGTGCTCATATAAATTGTGAGCCATTTTCTTGTAAAAGGAAGGGAATCCTGGCCTGAGTTTTAAACATCTGAGTATGCAGAGATCTGAAAGTGTCTTTATTTTGTCCAGATACTTAAATGCTAGTAGAGTCTGGAATTTTTGGTTCATCATGATGTTTCACAAGAATGTTGAAGACATTGCTCCATTGAGCTCTAGATCCCAGTTCCTGAGAAACCTTATTCTTATGAATGTAGCCTAATTTTTTCCTCCTTATTGATTGTTTAGAATTTTCTCTTAATCTTTGGAGTTGAGAGATTCTTCCAGACATGCTGAAACTATTGTTTTCTTTCTTTCCTCTTCTCTCTCTCCATTCCTCCATCTATCTCTCTGTCCCTTCATTCTATTGGCAATTGATTTCTATTGAATGTTTGACAACACATTATGACAGTTCATATTTTCAGGTAAATGTCTGTAAATGAACAGAATCAATAGCTCAGAAATGTTTTCCTAGTGCACATGAAAATTTTTTTTTCTCTTGGCAATGAATATAATTCAGATAGGAGGTGTTGGGGTGGTTCTGGAGTGTAGAACTGTTATGGGCCCTGGTAGGCTGTGCTTTTCTTTAGGATGACCAGTAGTTTGTCTTCAGTGGAAGTTTTGTTTCTTCCTTTGAGGCAGTCCAAAATTATTGGGGAAATTACTTTGTTCAAGCCCCAGTGTCCACTCTGAGAGTCTGCTGCGTGAAAATTCCCACACAGCAGAGCAGTAGCTGAGGTCAAAAGACAGCATTAGGTGCTTTATAAGAACAGGGACACAGTTATTTTACTCTTTTAAAATCAGTGTTTAGGCCCATCTCCTAGTTCTTCTTTTATTCCTACTGCCTCTGGTCATGGACTTTTTTTTTTTTTTTTAAAGAGTCCTTTATTAGAGGGCTTCTCATTTGTCCTTATTTCCATGTGGATCTTTAGGTCTGTTTCCACCTGCTTTTTTCTAGAAAATTCTCAAAGTTCTGATATCCTAGTGGCAATTCTCTTGGTTTTCTCATTTCTGTTAAAATTCGTTTTGTTTGTGCATTTTCTCTGCCATTTCAATGGATCTCAGGGAATGAGACCAAGTGAACACTTTTCTTCAATCAGCTATCTCAAACCTTCATTTGACCTTCTTATCTCAAATAAATCCAAGATCATTTTCCAGAAAAGCCATCTTTAAAATATTCTGCTTTTTACTAAGGAGTCAGTTAGCTAGAGCTACGGAAGAAAAACAAGTTATTATTTTCCCTCAAATTAAAATTATTATCCAGAAAATACAGAAGTGGATAAAAAAAATTTAAAAAATCTAAAATCTCACCATCATATTCATGATAACAATTTGATGTTAATAGTTTGAATTTTTTATATACACACAGAAAGGTTATCTTCCCTGTAAAATGGAATAATCACTGTCAAAAAGCTAATATTTATTATGTACTTAGTATAGTTCAGGCACAGTGTTGAGATTTTATTTATTTATACATTAGTTTATATATTCACTTTTTAATTCAATCATTTCAACAGTACTTTATACCTGGGATTGCTATTAGTCCCTTTTTTACAGATGAGAAATGATGCTTATGGAGGTTAACTAACTTGCTCACATTCATCTAATACTTTTATATATGACATGCTATACCCTGCCATACATATGGTTTTATAACCTGATTTGGAAAACAAATCCATGGATTTCTTTTCATGTCAATAACTGTGCATTTCTATCACAAATAGTAATTTCTCCATATACATCATATCTATATTAAGTATACATATGTGAATATATATGTACTCTATATCATACATAAAAAGTAAGTGTGTATATATTATTTCATATATATGTTAGGTGTATACGTATATACTTTTACTTTGCCAGAATAAGCAGTGTTTTAAAGGACTATTCACGAAATCGTGTTGAACACTTACCATGAGTTAGGCATTATTTGGGCTCTGGAGAGGAATAAAACATGCTCTCTGACCATGTGGAGTTTACATTCTAGTGGTGGGACCTAGACATTTAAAAATAATTACATAAATGATTATTTAATTACAAATGTGAGCGATGCAGTGTCCTGAGTGTATGTTCAGCATGGGAGCTGCCTGGCTTGGGAAGTGCGTGGAGCCATTTCTGAGGAACTCACGTGGCAGAGGAAAGTTTTACTATCGCCTGCTGGACATTTGGTGGGCTTTAATCCTCCATGGCTCCCTCTGTGAAGTGTTGTTAAGTAGAATCCAATCCTTTGAGAACTATATTAACCTAACAGCACTCTCATTAAGAATCTCCAGGATTAAGATCTCCTTGCTGTTCACAAATCATCAGAATGAATTAAACATGTAATTGAAAGGCTCATCGTGTGCTACTCGAATGCTTTGCTGTACCAGAAATAAAATGAAAATGAAATCATTTTCTCTTTCAAATAAATATTATATACAGCAGACTTCACTGGCTCCATTAGTACTGTCTGATTGCACAGAGGCGATTATATTATTTATAACACGTGCAAATACTAAGAGGCTCCTTCAACTTCAGGCAGACAAGTACTGTAACATTTTTCCTCCTTACTCCCCAACCCAGGATTTCTTGCTGCCTCTCTCCCTTTCCTTCTAAAATCTACAGACTATTTATTTTATTCTATTTTTATTTTTTACGGGCTCCGGAGCAAGCAGCCATTTTCAGCAGGAGTTTCTTTGCTCAATATCTTGAGCAAGTCAAAGCTAGCATGGTCATGAGGCTAGTATATTTTGAGCAAGTTGAAGCCAGTACCATCACAAGATTGGTATGAAAATTCCTTACTATACTCTGGTTGGGTCATGATTTGTTTGCAGGTTACTTTCTGTCTTAGTACATTTTGTATTGCTGTATGGGAATACATATAGGTTGGGGAATTTATACAGAAAAAAAGGTTTATTTGGCTCACAATTCTGCTGGCTGGAATGATCAAGATTGGGCATCTGGTGAGGGCCTTGGGCGGCTTCCACTCCTGGCAGATTATTCCTTTGGTCCTGTCCAGCATGATGTAAATCACAACGGGGACTGTCATCCTCATAGGCCAAGTGCTACATAGCAATGCTGTGGTTTTAGCTTATGACTTTTATGTATAGGTCTCCAATTTTAGGAAAATTACTAAAGTCAGTATGTGGATACTTACTGAGAGGAGTTCCAGCAAGGAGTAATGGAAGCTGATTATAATAATGCTCTTGGCTATGAATATTAGAAATTAGTCTTGAATGACTAATTACTACTGGGTAAGTGATGTGTTTTGGATGTTTGTTTCCTCTAAATCTCATGTTGAAACGTGATCCCCAGTGTTGGAGGCAGGGTCTGGTAGAAGGTGTCTGGGTCATGGGGATGGTTATCTCATGAATGGCTTGATGTCCTCCCATAGTAATGAGCTACCATGAGATCTGATTGTTAAAAAGAGTCTGGGGCCTACTTCCTCTCTTTCATGCTTTCTCACCACGTGATGCACTTGTTCCTCCTTTGCCTTCTACGATGATCAGAAGCTTCCTGAGTCTTCACCAGAAGCAGATGCTGGCACTATGTTTCCTGCACAGTCTGTAGAATGGTGAGACAAATAAATATTTTTTCTTTAAAAATTGGGCAGTCTCTGGTATTCCTTTATGGCAACATAAAATGGACTAACACAGTAAGCCACTGAGAATAGTCATAGAAAATCATAGGTGGACACAAATGACAGAGATTTCTTTCCATGAAACAATCATGCCATTTTCTATTATCAAAAAATGAAAGACTAATACAGCTCTCTCCACATTCCATGAGATACCCTCCCCCTTTAGTAGCCATGTAAATTTTCTTTCTTTTTTTCACAGAAATATTAATCTAGTCCTTGACTTCAATTGATTAAATCCAGTCCCACTGTGGTACAGTCTGTGATAGACTTCCTGTAGGCTTTTGTTCCAGAAATAAACCCCTTCATTCCCCAATTGTGGGAGTGTTACTGGCAGAAAACTAGCTTCCTGTCCCCTTGTCAGAAGAAAATCCCACACAAAGTTACCATCCTTCCAGGAGTGTCACTAAGCCCTTGGAGTGTCCTGCCTGATAAAAGTGTCCTTGTTCATCTAAGGGCCTTGGGCCACAGAAGATGGTCTAACAATGAAGATTGAGGGTGCTCTGAATCATGAGGTACCAGCTCAACCTCCAGACAGACTGGAAACTAAGGTCAGCCATGTGGGCAGTCAATCATGTCCATGCGATGGAACCCCACATAAAGACTCTGGACATCAAAACACAGGTGAGCTTACCTTCATGTGTTTTCTCACACATTGTTTCTAGGGAAATTTGTCCACTATTTCACTGGAAAAGGGTAACTGTAAGTTCTGTATGTGGAACTTTCCTCTCTCCTGTGAGACTCTGTCCTTAGATTATTGTCATCTGTATATTTTTGCTATAATAAACTGAATCAGCAGCATAATACCTTTCAGTGACTCCTTCTAGTGAATTATTAAACCTGAAGGTGGTTTTGAGGACCCCGCAACCCCAAAATTCGTGTCAGTAGTGAGAACACTCTTGTGGAATTTTGCATATTCCTGCTCTGATCAGTTACTGAGAAATTCCAGGAAAACATTAACTTCAAAGAGGTGGAACTGGGTGGCTGCTGCTAAACTTGATGTTCTAGAAAAAGATGGCAAGAAGTGAGTGTTTAATTATCAACTAAAACTGAAGTGTAGAATCTAGAAGATATTCTCTGTAGCTTATAAAGAGGCTCTCATCTTGTGGGGTTGGCAGTAAAGGGAAGCAGCACTAGGGTGACCAATTATCCTAGTTTTCTCAGGACTGAGGGGTTCCCAAGATGTGAGACTTTCTGTTTCAAAACAAGGAAAGCCCCAGGCAAATTGAGATAAATTGTTTACCCTAGGTGATATGGAAAACTGAGGATGAAGCCCAGGACTTCACTGTAAAAATGACTGCATTCCAAAGAACGTTTAACTCTCAAACAAGGTAGATTGGCTAGGCCAAAGTTGGAAAAGAATCTTGCCACGTAGGATGGAGATATCTAGGTTGATGTACCCCAAAATCTTGAATCCCCAGTTTCCTCTAAAACTTCTGAGACCAGAGGAGTGGCCCACTTGATCTTCTTAAGGTCCAATGCTTCCCTCTGGTTTGAAGATCGTGCACAGGGCCCTCCTACCCAAAACAATACCCCTCTCCAGGACATTCCCTACACCATCTCCTGAATTTGTCACAATGTAATCAAGCTAAAGACATGTTGGGCCTGAGAAGAAAGTAAAGGGATTAAGTCCTAGAGGAGCTGCAGGATCTAGCCGGGATGTACAAACCGCTGGGACAGTACTCACAGGACTGAATTATGAGGGTGCTTGATCAAGGAGAACATGGAAAACAGGGCTGGATAAGGGAGAGTTTGTTGATTTTGGAATACTCTCCTGAGATAGGGACTTTTGTTTCCTGGCAAGGACTCTGAGAGATGGTTTGAACATAATAATAAGGATGGCTCCTGGAAGTACATTAGGTGAGGTAGAAATGCAAGATTGTCATAGCAGATGAGTTTGGAAGAAGGGATTAAAAGGCTCGAAGAAGTGCATATGTTAGAGAGGATATACCATAAAATGCCAGAAAACCAACCAGACGACTATGTTGTATGGCAGGGCCCATAGAATGCGGCATTTTCCAAAGCAATAAGAGAAGCATTTGTGACAGAGGCACCAGCATCACTAAGAAATTCAGTGGCCAGGTGCAGTGGTACATGCGGTAGTCCCAGCTACTTGTGAGGCTGAGGCAGGAGGATTGCTTGAGCCCAGGAGTTTGCGTCCAGCCTGGGTAACATAGCAAGACATCATCTCTAAAGAAAAAAAAATTCAATGTTAGGCCAGAGCTGAAGGTAGGAAATGACATTATAGAACTGGACTCACTGATAAAAACCACATTTTTCAGTGGCAAAAACCACGTTTTTCTTTTTTTTTTTAAATTTTTTTAAAATTATACTTTATGTTCCAGGGTACATGTGCACAACGTGCAGATTTGTTACATATGTATACATGTACCATGTTGGTGTGCTGCACCCATTAACTCATCATTTACATTAGG